>NC_140974.1:59549679-59569679 GCF_056783735.1 Eptatretus burgeri
GAATCCAAAGCCTCTCTGCTGAAGTAGTCTCCAGGCAGAGAAAAACCCAAAGTGGACTACGTGGTTTGCCATTGCCTTTTTCAGCAGTAGTAGGAGTAACAAGTCTGACAGTATGTGGCACAGGTAGTACACTAACCTTTGAGCCAGCTAATCTGGGTTAGATTCCCAACGAGATTATAAACTGACTTGTGCTTCCCAAGCAATGCGTTGATGCTCTGTCCCTCGGATGGACGTTAAGCCAACTGTCTCGTCTGCCAGCACTAGTTGATGAACATTAAGGATCCCACGGTGTCTTTGTCGAAGAATAATCAAGTTTATTTGATACAAAAATTGAGATTCATGGAGGAGCTAGAACATGGAAGAAATCAAGACGGAAAGGAACAGTAGAAAGAGTTGGGGAGGGGGGGAGGGGGGACAACAAACAGCAGGGTTGAGCCGAGGTACAAAATAGAGGGAAAAATTGGACAAACAAGGGACGTGGGGAAGAATGAGGTGTATGGGAGGACGCATGGGGTGGACAATGTGGATTCAGCCACAAACTCTCAAGAAGGAAAAACTGGAAACTTGGAAGGAGGTGAACTTGGTGGTTGGGAGAGATATGGTTTAACGAGGGTAGAAAAGATCATGGTTTTGGATTGGGAGGACGATTTGAAATGTTGATGAACAGCTAGCAGTCGTGAAGACCTGGAGGGAAGAATAAGATTGAAGATGTGGAGGTTCGTTTCACGGGCAGAAAAAAAAAAGAGGAATCAGCGAGTGGAGGTGAGCGGTGATCCGGAAAATCAGTTATCTCCAGAAATCCGAACGAACTACAAATTCTTGTCCATATCACCGGCATTCGAACGGCAGGCTTAGTCAGCCGGCTCGTGAAAGACTAATGCCGAAAAACTTTCCAGAAGGTGGAAGTAATTGGGGCCGTCAGGTAGCAGTGTTCATCGTCAGGACAGCAAGACAGCCAAGGTACGAACACACAGTGGCCTACTCTTACGAAAGGCACCGTGGGATTGATTATTCCGCATCCATCAACGAATGCCACCAGGACGGAATATTGTAGCGGATACCCGACCGAAGGACGTACTCCATGATTCAAACAACCTGCCTGCGTGGCACAAGTATGATCGTTTATGGTTGGGTCGGGATTCGAACCCAAGCTCAGCAGCTCAATGGCGCTACCAATGAGCTGGCTGTCCTGCCAGACCACAGCAGGTAGTGCAACATGGTTAAATTCATTCACCATCATGCACAGCACCTTTCTCCCCAAACCCACAATGCACCGAGTTTATGTTTTACATTCCATCACTAATAATCGTCACACGTTCAAATGATCAAAATCAAATCCCCATTTAACAAAACAGCCGTTAATACTTAAAATAAGTAAACAAACAAGTCGACCTCGACTAGGCCGCAAACTCGTCCTCTCGCGACCGACGTCGTGCATCGAATCCGTTTTAAACGCCACTCGAATTGTCCGGTCTTGCGATTTACAAAGTCCGATTTAAACCATAAACCGAGTTTCAAAAGATTAGTAGGGAAAAATGACCCGTAAAGCTCAAAACAACAAGATTTATATGAACCTTCACCTCAGGCAAACCGGAGCGTTCTTATCCACCCGGCACTGTCCTTATATAATATTGTATTAAATATACTTATTGCTATTAACGCATTGCTCAGACTTATAATAAAGTAGAAAAAAAAAACCATTGAACTTGCGTCGAATAATATTTTTAATCAACTTGTAGGAAAAAAAAAAAGTGATTCCTTTGCTGGGCGGTGTGCTCATCTAACGTTTCTGATCGTCAACGTTTTTTTTATCATTAAAAAACTAGTGCGTGCCCGTACGTGTGTGGCCGTACAGACGTGGCCATACGTGCAAAAAAAAATTTTTTAAAGAAGAATTGTGACGTCAATACGTCGTGGCCATACGTGCAAAAAAAAGAAAAAAAAGAATTGTGACGTCAATACGTACGTACGTGCGTGCCCGTACGTGCAAAAAACTATAAAAATAAAAAATATAAAAAAGAAGAATTGTGACGTCAATTCGTGTGTAGGTAGTGCGTGCCCATACGTGCGTCGCCGTACGTGCAAAAAAAAAAAAAAGAATTGTGACTTCAATACGTACGTGCGTGCCCGTATGTGCAAAAATAAAAAAATAATTGTGACGTCAATCATGATGTCATAGCACCGTGTCCTGTCATTGGTTTGGTAAATAAATGGCCATAACTTGGGAACGACTTGTCCGATTAATATCAAACCTTGAAAAGGCACATCCACAGGGCCCCAGCAATATATCTGGTAAGTTTCATTGAGATCGGGCCAGTGGTTGTCGAGAAACAGCGGTCACACACAGACACACAGACACACAGACACACAGACACACAGACACACAGACACACAGACAGACACAGAGATTGCTGGAATTATAGATCGATAAAAAAATTTCCATTTGGGATTTCCTAAAAATTTACGCAACAAACATTTTAACTACGAAAACATATTATAGCTGAAGCTTTACCGGAAAGTTACCTGTTTCAAGAAAAATAACCATCGATGTCGATGCTTACTGGATTGGGTGCCGAGCGTTAATTGGTCGTGCGGTCGTGAAGCCACCGGAAGTGCGCCATATTACTTCTCCCACAACACAGAAAAATACCATTTGCGTCGCTCCCAATAATTGCTTCAGGGTGTATATTTCCGATGAAAATCCCACCTTTCCTACCTGATTTTTCTCCTTTCCCAATTCATTTTTTTTAATCCATTTCCGGGTTGAAAAAAAAAAGCATTTTTATAGTATTTAGGAAATGCCATCGTATTCTGCGTCCGATAGTAAAAACCGCGACCTTCGTGATCAAAGAAGAGGAATCACGTGACATCGGTAAGCGCCAGTCATCTTAGTTACGATTTACGAACAGTCCCGTTCATTCGTTTGGGAGAGCAAAGATGGCGGACAACTGGCTTCAAAAAATGTGCTTCCCCTCCTATCCAATGAGTATAGAGAGATCAGTGGAAAGAAGTATTTTCTCCTTTTTTCACATTTTAATCACGATTTAGAAAAGAAAAAAAAAACGCTTATTTTTTTTTTCTTCACGAATTGTTTATCGTTTTCCAAGTTTACTTCGTAGTTGTAATACGTGTTCGGTGCCGTGAGGTTTTCTTCACGTACAGTTTCACATTCAATGGGCAGACGCTTAGGCGGTGTATAAACCAACAACCTTATCCTAGTTTTATTTTATTTTATTTTTAAAAACAAAACGCGTATTGAGGTTGTTCGATTGTTCATGAACGATTCATAAAGCTTTTGTAACACTATTATGGATGATAAAGCAGGAACTGCATCCGTACCTTAATATGTACATTTTGAGGTGAATATGGAAAATAAATTTAAAGGTTTCCACACGAATGTAAATTTTAATAGACGAGTTAAAAAGTAGTTCTAGTCCTAATTGATTTTGTTATAATAAATCGCGAGTTGCTCGATTCGCGCCGGTGCGGATGAGCGGAGCATGAGATCGGAGCGAAGACCCGCACGGAGCCGTAGGTAAGGAAGGCCGCGTGAGGTGTTTTGCGATGCTTCGATCGGTTTAGAGTTGAGACGGAGTTTCTCTTGTTTCATCGAATCGATGAATGACACATTTGGAAAGTGTACAAGTAATGAAACGATCAATGTTCACCGATACGATGTATTCAGCACGAATGGTTGATGGTTTTACTCGAGCTTTGTCGCTCTATGTACCTTGTCTTTGTGAGCACAGTTTGTCTGTGTGCTGAGACGACCGCACTTGAACACGTCTAGCCCTCAACACCGAGGGCGAGAGAAGACATGGCGGAACGGCCGGAGGACCTGAATCTCCCGAACGCGGTCATCAGCCGCATCATCAAGGAGGCGGTATGAATATGATCCAACAACGTCTCTTCAAACGGTTGTGCTAATCACTTAACCGGGGTGGTAGGCATTTTTTGCTCCAAGGCTTTCACCAACCAACTATCCGGGTCGAACGTTCGACTGAAAGTGATTTGAATAGGATTTTGTGATTCGTTTAGGGAGCCGGTGATAGCTACTCTACTCTTCACGACAGCTTTCGTGGCACCTTGGGGGTCTTTAACATCCACTGACGACCGGTGCTGGCAAATGTGCCCTTAAAATTGAATGTGCACACATGTTGACGCCTTCCACGTGAAACACCAGGGTGGTCGTTTATGGTGAGGTCGGGATTCGAACCCAGGTGAATGTGCGTACTCTTGGACTATCCTGCCTTGCTTTATTAATCACTATTGGTCTTCCATTCACCCACAATCTGGTTTTAATATATCTAGTACGTGCCCATACGTGCGTGGCTGTACGTGCAAAAAAAACCTTTCAAACAACCACACAGGCCGTTCCTTCACTCTCGTAAACGATGACTGGATTGGGGCATTGTGTTGATCTATAAATGCGCATAAGAAATCGAGAAATTATTAGAATACAGTAAGTCATCACTATCTGGAAGTAGTGCGTGCCCGTACGAAATGTTCACATGCATTCCATGAATTATCGCTTGCATTGAAGAAACAACTGTTGTGATACTTACACACAGAGTTAATTAAAATCCAAATTAAAATCAAGTTTACCTCCCTGTCTTAGCTTGCCATGACATTCGTTGCCATTGACCATTGCCACTCCTACGCCACGGTAACTAAGGCGCCCTTTCCCCATCGACCACGCCTACGCAGCAACGTGTCTTGTCATTGGTAACTAAATGGCGCATCGGCCACGCCTACACAGCAACGTGTCCTTCATTGGTTTGGTAAATAAATGGCCATAACTGAGGAAGCACTTGTCCGATTAATATCAAACCTTGAAAAGGCACATCCTCAGGTCCCCAGCAATATACCTGGCAAGTTTCAATTAGATCGGACCAGTGGTTGTCGAGAAACAGCGGACACACACACACCTGGAATTATAGATAGATAGTGGACCAGTTGGTCCGATGGACCAAATTTTAATTTATCTTCACAGCCTTGTTACACACCTGTCTGCTGAACTGAAGTGGTACATTGAATAACTTACCTTTCACCAAGCGCAGATGTGCTTGGGCCAGCGTGGATATTGTTACGGCTGTGGAAATTCGCAAACCACCATTCAGGTCCCGTAAGTGAGGTATCTCTTAAGTACCTGTGTAGTTAGCCCAAACCCGTTGTTTAGAGGGATTTAATGAGATTCATTCAGGCTGCGACGCTTTGAGATAGCCATTTTTCTGTTCTATCTTTATTTTGAACCAACCACGCTCCAACCGTCAGACAACAACAACGCCAACAGCCACGACTTTTACCTTCACAACTCGCTCCCGCAAACATCGCATCACCGCCATTCCAAACGGCACCATGGCCATCGGCCACCGCCGGAAACCCTCCACCACCTTTACCTCCCTCCTTCTACGGCCATTCCCGCACCACCTGTGAGCACTGAGCGTCGGGCTGTCCTGGGCTCGTACAAGATACGCGCCGAGCCGCGAGTGCAAATAGCGGCCTTTCCGAGGAGAATTCGGATCAGGAATGCTACACCCCCACTTCTGATCCGTCCAATTAGGAAGCGTGGGGCGGCTTGGCCCCGCCTCCAGGCGAGTCTGTCTGGAATCGAGACATGCAAATTCAAGGATCAGGGGAGATTCACGCCCTTTTTCCTCCGTCCAATCGGCGAGCGTGGCTCCGCCCTCGAGGAGATCCTGATCCGGAAATTTGCAAATTGTTTTCTCCTGCCGGCCTATAAAACGGCGAGCGAGGGAGGCAAATGAGAAGAGTTGTTGCGCAGAGAGTTCGTTTTTGGTTGGAGTTGATGCGAGGCAGTCAAGTTGGGTTGGAGAGCGGAGTGGAGTCAGGAGGCGAAGGCGTCAAGGTGGTTTTCTGCAGTCGGCTGAGGAGAATTGGGGGAAGAGTCCAAGGAGCTCGGGTCCGAGGCAGGGAAGATGGCGGTCGGCGACGAGGTCGCGGTGGGATCGCTCGACGTGGGACCCAAGCCAGCCAACCATTCTCCTTCCCCCAGGGCATCAACAATCCCCCCCTTTCCCCCGTGCTGAGATAGTGCAAAAAGGGGGCCCCGTTCCCACCCCACTCCAAGCGGTGCCAACGAAACCCGCGAAGGAGCACGAAGTCGGGGCACCGCCGCGCAGCCACATTTGCGGCTCGTCACTAGGACGCGGGTAGGACCCCCCCCCCCCGGTCTCGCGGACCTGACCGCTCCTTCAGGTCCCGCGCACACATTGGCCTTCGGGCTCGTCTGCCACCTTGCCTATGAGGGTGGCTTCTTTCCTTTGCTTTTGAGTAAATGTGTGTCGGCGCCAGTCTGGTGAAGTAAAACTGTTTAAGTGTTGCCGTGTGTCGGTCTTAGTCGGTAGTATCTCTGCGTCATTGTTTCTTTTGTTGCATTTGATATATGTGCATTCTGTTTGGCTGTATATGTGTGCTCTCCGCATGCCGCGGAATAAATGTGCATTATGTTGAACTGTTTTCCCGTTTCGCTTCGTCTCTTCTTTAATTGAATCTCCATCTTGCTTCACATAAAGGGTTCATTCGTAGTGGGCTTAAAAACGCCCAATAATTAATCGGAACCGTCGAGGCCGATAATAACACCGCTCGGTTATCCCGATAGCACGGAACGGACCGGACCGCTTAAGCGGTTCGTGTCCGGAGTCGGCCTGCGGCGAGGTACGATCGCCCGGTCTACCATCCACGTGGGTACTTAGGTAGGTCGAGTTTGGCGAACAACCCTATCCTACGCGGGTGGCCGATTGGCACGATTGTGGTGAGGTCGAAAGGCCCACCCGTGACTGGCTGCGGGCAATAGTTCCCGGAGGGTCACGACAGAATTGTCTGTCCGGTGGGCGACGTGCCGTGATTCTAGTCACGTGGCCGTTCGCACGCCAGCGGGCGCGAATTCGCGACAATATTATATGTTCGTTATTATTGTTGCCGTATGATATTATTATTATAGTTGTCATATGATACTATTATTATTAGTATTAATTGATAAATTGTTGCGGTCTCGGGGCTCGAGCCTACTACGAGGGGGAAATCCCCGGTTTCTCTCAAACTCACCCGGACATGAGGCCAACAGGAGTGAACAACTTCACCCCACAGTGGGTTGTGACGCAACTACGAACGCTAATCAAGTGACCACGAGTCCCAGTATCCGTCTGTCTAACAACCTGTTAACTGGGAGTCGCGTGATCACCCGACCAGGGAACGCACCCTCGGCAAAGAAGAAGCATGCATTGAATCATGCACATCTTGCATTAATTAAATATTGTTATGAATCTGGCAGCCATTTTCACACAACAGCCAGAGTCCACCCGTTGCCTAGCAACCACCCGTTGCTATGCAGCGGCGGAAAAACCGCGTACAGTATTTTCAATACTTGTCCTTCAGTTTTGAATGTAGAGAAACGAGACTTTGGAATTAAACATTGAGATATTCAGAAAATTTTACTCGAGCTGATTTGATTGAAGTTTTATTTTTCAAATGGTAGTCCTTCAAAAATCGGGTGTCTATTTACCGTCATTTTTTATGAGGGGCTGAGGAAAGTGGGCGGAGCTTAGGGAAAGTGGACGTGGTTGATGAAAAATGGGAGTGGTGTAGGAAAGTGGGAGTAGCTTATGAAAAATATTGTGTGGCTCAGGAGGTGTGGTCAAACAAGAGCATTGAGAGAAGTTTATCGGTGTGTGTGTGTGTGTGTGTGTGTGTGTGTGTGTGTGTGTGTGTGTGTGTGTGTGTGTGTGTGTGTGTGTGTGTGTGTGTGTGTGTGTGTGTGTGTGTGTGTGTGTGTGTGTGTGTGTGTGTGTGTGTGTGTGTGTGTGTGTGTGTGTGTGTGTGTGTGTGCCATCTCAAATTCAGCCACTGATGGCTGTGGCAGCCATTTTCCACTGCCATCAAAAATTTTGAGATGGTCCAATATCCAAATCTGTTCATAATACGAGAGGCTACTAGTGTGGCAAATTTGGTGCTTTCCTCACAAAATGCACAATTGTTATGCTAAGTTGCCCCACTATTGGCAATGAATCTTCGTCGGTGGATCGGTCAGAATGAAAAACATCGTATCCAGCGCTTCGATCCTAGTGAATCCCTCGTCGCCTACCGGCTTGTTACTGTTATTGATTTGTAATTCCAAAAAATAAACTGAAGTGTGAGTTTGGTTTTCCTTTTTTAATCTGAGTTCTTTTAGATATGTATCATCATGTTGCTGATCAAATACAAAAGCCCATCATTAATTACTAGTAAATCATCAATTAATCTAAAGATGTTTCCACACCTTCGTGCAGTTGTTGGTTTCTTCCTGCACATGTTCTGGACACATTCGCACATGCAGATGCACACACACTTGGAGTAGATTCAAATGTTATTTCTCTCTTTGCAGTTGCCAGAAGGAGTGAATGTTTCGAAGGAGGCTCGCAGCGCCATTGCCAGATCAGCAAGTGTTTTTGTTCTTTACGCTACATCATGGTAATCTTCTTTTTCTTCTCTTCCCTTTATAAGGAATGAGGTCCAGTGGTACCAATCTTCTGCCCTGCCTTGACCATGATACTCCTCCACTCTTCTCTGTCCTCAGCCAACACACTCCAACCACCCACACCTTATTGATGTCCCCCCTCACACAACCTTTCAATCGCAACCGTGGTCTACCTCTTTTCCTCCTTCCTGGCTCCCTCAACCTATCCACTTTTTGCTATCCTCTCTTCCCCCATCAGCACCACTGACCAGCCCTCTTACTAATCTCACCATCAAGTTTTCTTGCACACCTATCTCCTCCTTCAGTTCATCCATCCTCCTCCGATCCACCCTCTTTGCTCTCTGTCGGTCTCGTAGACCTGCAGCCACTGTTGTTGATTCTCTGTCAGTGCCACTTTCAGCAGACCGTAAAGGTAGGCCGGCATTACACAAGACACCAGAACTTTCCCTTTCCATTTCTTTGATAATTGTTTGCCTGCCATCAATCTTTCCTCTCTCCTCCACACCCACCTGTATCCTCCTCCATACATCTGACTCTGACCTACCATCCCCAGTCAGTTTCCCCCAGATACTCACACATATCTGTGTCTGATGTCCTTTCCCTCTAACCTGATATTCATTTATTTTCTCTGCTGCCCGATCCACACCACATCACCTCAGTTTTCTCCATACTCTTCTTCAGCCCATGCCTCTCAAAAGCCTCCTTCAATACCCCCAGTACTTCCTGCATCTCCCGCATACTCTCAACCACAAAAGCCAGATCGTCTGCAGACATCCTTCCCAGAATACCTTTCATTTTTACCCTCCTGCTTACCAGCTCAATCACCATGATAAACAAGGGTGGGCTGAGAGAGCTTTCTTTCCTCAAATGAATGTTTATGCTGAACTCTTCAGAACAACCAAAACTCTTCCCTTGTACATCCCTTCCACCAATGTAACTTCTGCTTTCGGCACTCCCATCCATCAGTCACTATCACCATCTCTCTCAGAACAGTCATCGGCCACCTGATCCACAAATGCCAATGACATTTCACCTTGCACCGCCTCTCTCCCAGCTGTTTCAGGATGAACGTCCCAGTCATCCCCTACTTTCGAAATCCCTGTTGCTTCCGAGCAATCACTTCCAAGAAAAAAATATCCCCTTATTTCATGCATTGAATGGACAATTGGGGCTGATAAAACAGAATTGCAGTTTGAAAATTCTGATAGTGGGGTGAGGCATAGTTTTCACTGAGGAACTGGGGAGGGGAAGAAGGGAAGGGTACCATTTGGCCAAGCATACCAGTTAAAAAGCTAACTATAAAATATGACCTGAGTTGGTGGTGGATATACATTCACACAGGTATCAGGCAGGCATCGGGCCTGCTTCCTCACCCACATACAAATTGTTACTGTCCAATAGTGAGGGAGAAATCTCACCGTTTAGATGGATGGCGTTAGTAGCTTTTGTTCTTTAGACATGGATCAGCTGCAGTGGAAACAGAGCGTTCCCCGAAATGTAATCGATTATCCCTCCCTGGCAGTGCTAACAGTTTTGCAGTTCAAGCGAAGCGCAAGACGTTGGCAGCTGGTGATGTTCTCGCTGCCCTCGAGGAGATGGAGTTTGAGCAGTTTGTTCAGTCTCTGCGAGACAGCCTGGAGGGTGAGAACTAACAAGATAACATTGGGGGGGGGGGGGTGTCGTTTCACTAATACAGGGGTTTAATCAATTCGTAATGGTGAGATTATCGATATATGAAAGTGGAGATAAATCTATCAGATTTGCATGTTTTAAGTAGTGTCGGTATCAAGCTAGTTGGGGTGATTGATAGACAATGCATTGTGAACAGTGTACAAGAAAGAGATCAAAGGCAAAAAAGAGGCCTCGGAGCAACGTAAAAGGAACCGAGTGGAGGTGACTGTGGAACAGCAAGCGGATGGTCAGAGTGTGGATGCAGAGACTGGTGTCATGGTGGACGAAGGTGAGGAAGCTGAATATGGAGGAGGGGTGGTCATGGAAATGGAGAACTGAGCTTGGGAAGTCGCTGTCTGAAGACACTTGTCGTTAAATGGGGCTCTGTTCAGGCGCTCCGAGTCCTGACACTTGACAGTTTGGAATAACAGCCTTCATACGAGCATTTTGTTCACAAAGTAAGAAAATGTCTGCTCTGCTTTCTTGAAGCAGATCAAATGTTTAAATTTTGTACAATTTCTCAATAAATTTTTTTTTCCAGTTTTTGAAGTGTGGAGAAGTTGACTTTCGGTTCGTTTTGGGAGCACGGAACCCTCGTAGACCGAAAAAGATCAGACATGTTAAACATGCATTACTGCTTCCAAATTGGTTGTTCGTGGAGCTACACATACACAAATATATATCATATAAAATTGTCATAACACCCCATGTATTATATGATTTGTAAACTGAAATGATTTTCCTTGTGGGACATTCAGACAATCATGTACAATTTCTTTTTCCTCTGCTTTTTAGAGAAAACCTTCAGTCCCACTTTTCTTCATGAAAACTTTGAATTGTGTCATGGATACAAGACGCAATTTTTCTCCTTCCAATAGTTACCATTTGCAAATTGAAATGGAGTATTTCATACACTCATGCTGTATCACAAACGAAATACTAGAACGACACTTGTTAGAGCGGATGCCTCCTCCAGGCTGAACAGTTTACATTTTTGTATCCCAGAAAGGCCAGATCTAGATCCGCACTTGAATGAAAATCTTAGCGGCTCGTCACCTACCCAACTCCAACTCATCCACCAAGGTTTGTCATAATCCGTCCACAACTTTGAGATATCATGCGATATATCATTTTGGCCCTTTGTCAATTGGTGAAAAATCACGAAGAATTTTCATCTCCAGATCTTCACCAAAATCAATCAATTCGTCCTTTTCACACACCCAACCTATCGAGCAAGTTTGATCCAAAACTTTGAGATATCCTACTCACAGACAGACAAACAGAGGTGAAAACAAGCTCCATCCACCTTTGCTGGCAGTGGAAATAAAGAGATTTTATAGAAACAAAATACTGGAGGAGTGAACAATATAGAGTCGAGCTTTATTCAAATCTTAGAATTGACAAGCAACTTTAAGGATGGGGCATGAACATGTATTTACAGAGAGAGATATAAAGAGATAAGAGCCAAACGATGAAGGATTGGGACTCCAGTTCAATATCGTCGGTTCATCTTCCGGAATCGTTCATAATGGAAATCATCGCTGGCCTTGTCTGCGTGAGGGCGCCTGCGTCCAGGAGAATCTGCAAAAGATCAAGGGAATATTGAATTTTTTTTTTCTCCATCCTCAGACTATTTGTTTTATCGGTTATAACCGCAAACCGTCGCAGTATACTTTTCCGTCGGGAACTGTTCAATCAACCAGGAATGTAGAAATGATGAAAACAGGAAGGATTACACTGCACTCCGAATGATACTCACTTGCTGGCTTCGGCCTGCTGTCCTCACGATGGTATCCACGCCGCGAGTTGTGTCCCAGTTGCTCGTGGGAAACTACTCAAAAAATACACGATTGAAGTCATAATTCTGGTTATCACATTTTCCTGACCAATGCACAAAATTGAGTGAAGTTTAACTGATAATGGAAGTTGCAGATTGCAGAGATTTATGTCAACAAAAGAAATGGCTTGCAGAGGGGAAAAAATGCAATAAATAAAAAAACAGGTTAATATAACTGAATCATAACATAAAAGTACAGGTGAATAATATCAAATTATAAAATTTAAATAATATTATTGTATAAATGACTTCTCGGGGTTAAGATTGTATAACTTAGAAGCAGTTATTCCCTTAATGCATGTCTTCGCATCAGAGTGAAGTAATTTAATTGTAATAAAGCATTATGCCTCTTTGTACAGAAAGTTGTCGTCTTCCCTCCCTCATGGTTGTGTTAAAAACGGCTTCTCCCTTCAACACTCTTCATGTTCGTTCCTTTGTAATCTGTCTTGTGTGCCTTTATGAGAGAATCTGGCCTTGCAACGCTGAGAAGGTGCAAGTTTTTGTGTGAACCAATCGAAAAGGCTAAGGGGTGGGATTTTGCTGTGAGTTACGGTCAAACTGCCAATTGGTGCAGGGCAGACAGTGCAGGGTGGGGCGACGTCATGAGGCGGGGTGTCCTGGGTGCCAATAAAGGGTCGTGTCTGCACTGTTGCACACGGGAGTGCCCAATTCGAGTTCCTGGTTTGTGTTGCCGGTCCAGTTTCCAGAACCCAGCCCCAGTTGCATTCACAGTGATTCATTTCCCTGTCAGAGTGATCCATTTAGCCTGGTGGGAGGAGGATTCTGGCGTGTCACATGATCGACTTCAGTCAAGCCAAATTGAGCGAAGCAAATGTGCGATTACATCCTTAATCCGGCTCGGTGCATCTGGGCCGATTGCTCGACATGACTGCAATAACAATATAACTGAAACGATAAATTAATTTCAGGGTTAAAAATAAATGATAGGGGATGAGAGAAGGAAGTCGTACATCGGTTGTGCTGCACGTAGTTGACCGCCATGTTGCTTGGTACGAAGGACGTGCTTCGCTCCTGTTTACGGCGTCTTTGCTCCATCAACAACTGTTGCTTCGCCTCTTCAGTCACCTCAATGTTTTGGATCTTCGAGCTGGCACACAATAATGCAATTAGGATTCCAATAAAACTATCAAAGGTGTCCTCTATATGATCTACCCATGCATCTTGAACCTGTTAAAGATCCCGAGATGTTTTATGGAGGCAGAGTCGCACAAACTGACAAAGGTGTAAACATTAATCATATGGAGAACACGACCTTAGTAGGCAGGTGAACTTTTACATACATTATAAATACAATGACATGGGCAAACAAAAGGTGATACATGAACTCGGCATCCCAAAATCGTAAACTGGGGTTCCAGATGGAAATGCTAATAAACCAACCTACCAACCCAAGATGAACCTTAATGCACGGAATCAAAGCTCAAGCTGTAGATGATGCCGACATTGATGCAGGATCGGTAAGGGAACTATTCAAAATGGACTTACTCGATGCCGAGATCCACCTCCGGAATCCCACTGAGCATCTGATTGGAAAGCATTTCCTCCGTGCGACGAGCGGAAGCGACCCGAAGGTTCTCCGGAAGCTCGTAGAGGAGATCCTCTGCACTGCGCAGCTTTGATGACTGTTCCACACTTTGTGACTGGCCCTTTCGCCGCTTCAACTCCGTCTCGATGTACTTCATCCTGCGTGTACACGTGTGCTAATCACAGCGAGTTGTATAATCGGCGTTTACAGATGGAAAAGGCCTTTGTCAGTTGAAGCTTCACAATCTTTGTTCCAGGCTTTCTTTACATTCCCTTTCCTGCCATTCCAGTGCACCACCATCTGCGTATCCATCAAGATACTCGATAATTTGCAGTTAACTTGCAACTACTTAGCAAACTGGGTAGTTTCCGGTAGTAGGATATCAACCTGCAAGTCTGAAAACAACACCGTCATGGCTTTTAAACATATCCATTCTGAGGGCTTTGGCCTCCAGGCCAGATAATCGACAATTTATTGTCTGCAAGATAAAAAGGCTCAATTTTTACATAAATCCTCAATCTTCAAACATGGAGAAAAAAAAAAAGTTTCATCCTCAGAGTTCAACTAGAGGGGGAGCACTCGGGAGAGTGCAAAACCTCCGCCGCCAATACTGCTGGGTCACTCAAGTGAACCTTATATCTTATTCATTAAATATGATGTCAACAGTGCTGACAGAGTTATAGTTCTTTTCTCCATTTTTTTTTGGGGGGGGGGGGGGGTTGGAAATCACTTAAAAAATGTAGAAATGCAAAAAAAAGAAATCAAAATTTTGTTGAAAAAATAGTTGCAAAAATTTTTTTTATCTCTAAATTTTTTTTTTGGGGGGGGGGAGGTTGGAAATCACATAAAATATGTAGAAATGCAAAAGAAAAATTTTTTTCTCTAAATTTTTTTGAGGGGGGCGTTGGAAATTACTTAAAACATGTGGAAATGCAAAAAAAAAAAAATTCTCAAACAATTTTTTTGGGGGGAGGGGGGTTGGAAATCACTTAAAACATGCAGAAATGCAAAAGAAAAAAAAATTTTCTCTAACAATTTTTTTTTTTGGGGGGGGGACCAAGTCCAAAATTTAATGGCATGATCCTTGGACCATACCAAACCCCCCACCAAGTTTCGTCGAAATCCGTCAAGGAGTTTTTCCGTAATACTGTTCACAAACAAACAAACAAACAAACAGAAAGGGGTGAAAACAGTAACCTCCATCCATCTTCGAAGATGGCGGAGGTTAATAATTTTCACCAACATTATCAAGGCGATTTGATATACACTAAACGATACTAATTAGATGTATTACTTAGTTTTTCGGAATGTACTCACATGTCTGCATCCTCGTCTCTTCGGTTCGTCTCGGCTGAGAACGATGTCCCCAGACTCGTTATGTCTTTCTCGTTCTCCTCGCCTGTCCTGCACCCAATCAATAAGGAGCGGAGGATGTCTTGCACATGGAATTATGATCTTTCTCAATGCGTGCATTGTTGTTAGAATGGTATTTAAACTGCAAGGAACTTGTAACCTCAACAAATGAATACAAGTGACCATGAGAGGATTATGATTTACAGAACCCACCGGTCACGATTTCGATCCCTGATTCGCTTCATGTCCACTATGCCTCCCGTTTTCAATTTGAACGGGTCACTCTGCAAGTGGGATGAAGGAAAGTGGAGGAGGTTCGGGGGGCAGGGAGGGGAGGGTGGAATGTGTTTTGAAAGTTAAAAGGTAACTATCACAAAAAAATCCAAAAAGAACCCAGATTCAAAGAATTAAATAATTCTAGTTGCCAGACCATGCGTCCGTTGAGGTTAAAATTTAAAACATACATTCCCCATGTCTGCTAGATCATAATTGTGAAGTTTCACATCCATCGATGAAGTGGTTAAGGAGAATTTTTTTTTTAAAGATTTTCGTTCAATCCAACAAGGCTGCCAGACCATGTGACGTTAATTATTCGTGAACACCCTGGTATACCCAAGACTTGGGGGGAACATGTGTGAAGTTTCCCCTCGATCTGTCAAGCAGTTCTGGAGAAGTTGATGTTGTTGTTCTCTTCCCTTTACAAGGGGTGAGGTCTGATGGCACCACACTTCTTCCCTGCCTTGACCACTATATTCCAACCTTGCTACTTCAATTTTTCTTCTTTTTTTCCCCCCTTTTCTCTTTGCCACGTGTGACTTTCTTTATGCCACTAACCAAGATGAGCAAAACCTGAAAAAAAAAATTAAGAAAGGTAAATTTAATTACACAATTCTATTTTGTGCCCTCTTAACTTGGTACTGAGGTGGTTTTAGAGAAAAGTCCCACATGGCAAAGAGAAAATGGTGTCCATGACAACAATTTCACCCCATTTTAGTCAAATGGGATGTTTTGTGATTTTATTATTGCCAAACTTCAGGAATTTTTCAAGATATCAGAATGAAACTGACACAGCTTATGTGTACACATGTGCAGTATACGTGTATATAATCTGGACAAAATGAGTCGAAGGTCAAGGTCATTGCCATCCAAAACATGTAAAATACCTATTAGGCAGCATTTAGAAAATGTATCAACCAAATTTGTGATGCACAACATTCCATCATGTAAAACACTTGATAAGTCAAATTTTCCAAATTACTAAATTGCTGTTTCCATGGAAACTGCACAACGTCTTTCCTGCGACTTGCGAAAATTGAAGATTTTTTTCAAGTTTTTGGTTGGTTGCGTGTGTTCTTCTGTCTGTGTGTTTGTTTGTATGTCAATCGCCTACAGGTCACAATTTTAAACCGATCTTCACGGAACGTCAGCAAATGGTAGAATTGGGTCATAAGCAAGAAGCCCATAGATTTTGAGGTCAAAAGGTCAACATTGGCCAAAGGTCAACAACTTAGGTGGTATTTCTAAAATACTCAATTTTCATCCGATTGACTTGAAATTTGAAGAGGATTTGCATGTCAGGTCATTGAATTCAACACAAAATTATTTTTGAGGCCGAAGGTCAACATAGGCCTAATTTCTGAAATCGTCAATTTTTATCTCATCAACTAGAAATTTTAACAGGATTTGCATGTTTCGCAGGTATTGTGCTTTGTACGACGTTTGTTTGTTTGTTTGTTTGTTTGTCTGTTTGTGAGCAAAATATGTCAAAAAAATTATGGATTCAGCCAAAATTTGGTGGACAAGTTTGGTGTGTGACAGGGACAAATTCATTAGATTTTGGTGTAGATCCGGATCTCAGAATTTTAAAAGTGATTCTTCAGCATCGAGAGATAGCATGCTATATATCGTTTGTTGCCCTATCTCAAAAAGTTGTGGACGGACTCAGACAAAACTTGGTGGACAGCTTGGGTGTGTGACAAGGTCAAATTCATTCGATTTTGGTGAAGATTCGAAACTGGATACTTGAATTCTTTTTCAGTGATTCTTCACCATTGAGAGACAAGGCCACAAATGATGTATAGGATGATACCGTTTTTCAAAAGGTGCAGATGGATAATGACAAAACCTGGTGGATGAGTTGGGTGAAGATCCTAATCTGGATCCGGATACGAGAATTATTTAATTTTTAAAGTGATTCTTCACCATTGAGAGATAAGACCAAAAACGATACGTAGCATGATATTTCAAAAACTTGTAAATGGATGATTACAAAACTTGGTGGATGAGTTGGTTCAGTGACAAGAACAAGCCGATTACATTTTGGTTCAGGTCTGGATGAAGATCCGGCCTATCAGTGGGATACAAAACGTAAACTGTTCAGCCTGGCCGAGGTATGTGCTCTACCGATTGGTGTTCTGCTATTTTTAATGAATGTTATTGCAATTTATAGAGGCAGTAGGATTTTCATGACTTTTCTCGAGTTATGATCATCAAAATTTTGTGTGCAGCCTGTGACTGCTGGCTTATAGCATGGCTGTAAGTATGGTCGTGCCACTGATGCACTGGCCCCCTGCTCGTTAGGGTCCCAGGAATTCATAATTTGTTCCCTGATGCCTGCGAATACTCACCTACTTTTCGTGAAGGACACCATAGAATCTTGAACATACACCGACTCATACTGACAAACGGGACACACAGTTTAATGTCCATCCGAGGGATGGCACACACATGGATGAATCACCCTGCCTGTGAAACACCAGGATGACGGTTTTTAACAGGGTAGGGATTCGAACCCAGGCAATACAGCTTTGAGGCGAGTGTGTGTACCTCTAGACTAGGTCATCCTACTCAAGTTATGGTGACTGATAATTATTGCCCAGGACGTTTCCTCAATTTTTAGCTTCAAATTAACGGGGAAACAATTTTTGATCAACACAATGATTTTTAGGAACGCAACTCCTTTGAAAATAGAGGAATGGGTATAGCAATGCACCACAAGCCAAAAATCACTGTAAAAATCAAAATAACCAATAAAAACAAACTCACCAACACCTCTTCCTCTGATGTCAATTTTTTCCCGAGTGCAAGTGCAGCAACACTAGAAAACAACGACACGATGCCAGCAATGAAACACCATTGGAGTAGTTTCCCCACAAATGGATGACTTGGGTTATAGTTTGCAAGTCATCATTCGTTTGTTTTTTGTTTTTTATCTCGTTTCAGTTTCTATGGTTTAAAAAACAAACAAACAAGCAGTCATAGATTGGTACTTACAAAATCGTCAACTTGACCTCTGACCTTGTCTAATAAAAGCTGTCTCTAGAGAAGGTAGCGACGCAAACCAGAAGTTTCTACGATGATTCTGCACCAAACCATCAAAAATCGAATGTTTGACGTCACTGTGACCTTGACCTTTGACCGATTTTGACCAAAATCTAATCAGCACTAGCCATCACCCTCCTGAATCACGTGGTGTAATTTGACATTGGTAGCTTCTTCCGTTCTCGAGTTATCGTGCCTACAAACAAACAAACACACACACACACACACACACACACACAAACAAACACACAAACAGATGACGGAAGTCATCAATATACTTACGAAATCTTTAGATTTCACAAGTAACAAACTTTCCACCAGTCTGTTGCAAAAATGAGTTATTAGTGACCGAGCCTTAAATCCCAAAATAGAAGTGTAGAAAAGTTTTTGATGGACAAATCGGCATCAGTCCCAATGCCAAGAAAGCATTCGTTGAACAATGACTCCTTCGTGGAAATGGAAAGTTTAAAAGAAGTTTCATGCATCCCCTTATCCAGGTAATAGGCACCCACAACCATCGTTGACCATGTTGTGGAATGTCGGCCGAGGCCCTCGTGCGAATGAGATGAAAAAGGACTCCACTGAAAGCTCCGGTCAACACAAAGTTCAGGATAATATTTTCGTGCTCATTATCTTGTATTGTCCATTGTGACACACCAATGAAACACCGCATATGATAGAGATTATCCTCATTTTCTCAACCTTGATCTGAGAAAAGCTTTAAAATAAATAGGACCCAAGCTAGTGTTCCTCACTGGTAAATGGTTTCCAAAGAATTCCAGTAAAATTGCAAGAAATCAATTTGTAATTCTGGCCTATTCCTGGTTTGGTTTTGTTTTCTCTGTTCAGGCTCGGAAAATTTGGCCTCAGAACCATCTCTAGTGGCAAGTGTAGATATGTTACGTGATTGTGCAGTGTGCTTTGTGCATTCCTTACCAACATGAAGGAAGGACTCAACTTTTTTGGCCTTCAAAGCCATCGCACAACCAAGTTGAGGAAATAAGATATGTGTGCCATGGCAAGCTAGCTTCGTACAAAGTTACATGATGATTGGATGGAAAATGTGCCCAGCTTAACGTCCTTTCGAGAGACGGCACACACACTGATGAATCACCCTGCCCGTGAAACACCAGGCTGACAGTTTATAGATGGGTCGAGATTCAAAACCAGGGGAGTGTGTGTGCACCTCTACACTATTCTGCCAGCCTGGACCGTTTGTAAAAGTTAAAAAAAATAAAATAAATAAACCACCAACCTTCCACATTCATCATTTTGCCCCACGATAAAATGACAATAGAGGAATTTTTTTTTTAATTTTGGACTCCTTTGAAAACTAGAAGAGCACTCGATGGAGCACATACCTCCGCCACGTAACGCCTGATCCACGAGAACGTATCGGGCCCAAAACATTTTTGAAATATCATGCTATATATATATATATATATATATATATATATATATATATATATATATATATATATATATATATATATATATATATATATATATATATATATATCGTTTTTGGACCTTTCTCTCAATGGTGAAGAATCACTTTTGAAATTAAACAATTCTCATATCCAGATCCGGATTTGAATCTTCACCAAGATCGAAACAGTTCGTCTTTGTCACACACCCAACCTGTCCACAAAAGTTCATCCTGATCCCGTCCACAACTTTTTGAGATATCCTGCACACAGACAAACAAACAAACAGAAATGGGTGAAAACATAACCTCCTTCACTTCCGGTGGCAGAGGGAATAACAGATGGGATTAAAACATCTAATTTAAAAGG
>NC_140974.1:59574679-59589679 GCF_056783735.1 Eptatretus burgeri
CCGCGCTCGCGCTTGTGCAACACAGCCCGGCTCGACTGTTCCCCGCATCGTGTCTGCCTGCTAAGCATCTTCTATCAGTACACCACAGTTGGCGACGAGGATCTTCGGATCGGCGTGTGCAGGGTGGCAAATAACCCGTGCGGTTCCAAGCTACGGAGCCAAGGGTCTCGCCAGCACGAGCATGGCAGAAGGTCGGGGCACGGCGCACGGACGCGCACCCGTTTTCGGGGGAGATGAGTTCAAGTTGTTTTCTGAACAGTTAGGTTGCTACTTTCACGCGAATGATGTAGATGATGAAGAGAAACGCAAGGCGATCTTGCTCGCCTCGCTATCAACGGAGCACTACCGGCTGCTGAGTGATTTGGTGGCTCCAAATAAGCCCAGTGATGACGGGCTATCGTTTCAGGACATCGTGGCGAAAATGAAGACCCACTTGGCGCCAGAGAAGTCATTGCATCTCGCGCGGTTCCAGTTCGATCATCTCGCTAAGGGTGGCGAGGAGCGCGTTGCAGACTTCGTAGCACGGGTGAAGCATTCGGCTGTGCCTTGCAAGTTCACGACAGAGGAGCGTCCGGCACGGCTCAGAGATCGTTTTATTTCTGGTCTGCGAGACGCAAAGATGGTAGCAGCCATCCTGCGGTTGACCGACATCACATTCGACTCGGCGGTCGGGACTGCTTCCTCTGTCGAGCAGACACTCACGGATGTCCGCACCATCGCTGGCCAGGACGTAATGAGTAGCTCCAGCTGGGGCATGTCGGCTGATCCCGAGGTCCACGCGGTGACCGCGCAAGTGCCGCAGGTCGCGCAGCCCGGAGTCCGCGCGATGACTCAAGTGCCGCAGGTCGCACACGCGCCTGGCGGTGCGGGACGAGGGCGCGCACCGCAGCACGGTCGCACCGGGAGCGAAGTGGCTTTCCAGGGGTGCTGGGGGTGTGGGGGTCCGCACCTGCGACAAATGTGCCCATATAAGAACACCGTGTGTTTGCATTGTCACAAGGTGGGACATTTGAAGCGTGTGTGTCGGATGGCGGGGGCCTCCGTTGGGGTCTTGGATGACGAGGTGCGGGAGGACCCCAGTGACCTGGAGATCGGCCTGCAACCAGGGCATGGCGATGCCGGCGGGCCGGAGCAGGAGATGCAACCACGGTTGAGTGTTTTCCGTTGGTTCGGAGATGACGACGCCGTTCACGGTGGAGGTCGAAGTGAATGGCGAGCCGACCGTGTTTTGCGTGGACACCGGGGCTGCGGTGTCGGTCATGGGTAAGCAGGCGGCTCGTGGTCTTCGCGGTGTTCGCCTGGTCAAGACGGCCTTGTCGTTATACACGTACACCGGTGAAGCGATTGCACCGCTTGCGAGGGCCGACGTCTCAGTGCGCTACCGAGGTCGACGCGCCCGGCTCTCGGTGTTCGTGGTGCGAGGGGAGGGGCCCGCCCTTTTGGGTCGGGACTGGCTGGCGCACCTCGGGCTGGATCTCCGGTTCGTACCTCCAGGTGTGCCGGTGCTCTCTTCGATGCCTTCGTCGAGTACCGAGGGCGAGGTTCTGGCGGCGGGGGCCGCGTCGATGCAACGGGAGCGGCCGTTCGTTGCTGCCTGCGGCGGTGATGTACGGTTCGGGAGCGGCGAGAGCCGTATCAGCTCTCGCGATGAGTTCCCGCGCTTCGGCAGCGTTCGTGAGGCAATGCGCGCCGGTGTTGTTCGGGCAGCTTCAACAGGTTGCGGTGAGCCCGTGGCGTTAAAGGAAGTCGCGAGTCACAACATCGAGTCGACAACCAAGAGACGGACTCGTGATGTGGGTTGTGGGTTGCTGTTCATTGCATATGTGTTTTTCCTTACTCTAGTGATGCAGTTTGACGTTGTTGAAATAAATGCCAGCAGTTCCCTTGTGAGAGTGGGTTTGGTGGAGATCAATCGATGGGATTTGTATTATGATCAATGTGATGTGGTGGCTTTGGGAGCGGTGGTGGCGAATAAAAAGGTTGGGTTGGCCTTCCATTGCCCCGGGCCGCGGGTAGTTGCTTTGTCATGTGCGGGGATTTGGTCGAAAGAACGCGCTGTACGGGAAAATGAGTTTGCAATGGTTCAAATGATGTTCGTAGTGATTTATAACGAGCCTATGGTTGAAGTGTGGTTTAAATGGAATTGCTACCGTCTAGCTGCCGTGTGGGTCTCGGAGCCAAGACTGGTGCGTTGGTCGGCGTTACCCCCACCTCTGGTTGCGGGCGCAGCTCTCTGTGTTCGCTCAAGGCCGTTTAGACGGGCGTTGGCGTCTCAACTGATTGTGGTGCGTGGGTTGTTTTGGAGCATTGAGTGCATCCAGCCAGCGGCGCTGTTCAGCGCCCCCATCCAAGGTCAATCGAGGCTGGCGCTGGCGCCACGGCTTCCAGACAGCGGGCTTCCGGCCTTGGAATGTTTATCTGCGTCAGGTCTGCCTGGGGGAAGTGGGCCCGAGGCGTTTGATGGTGCCGGGGGAGGTTTGCTCGGGAGATCGCCGCGGCCTCGCCGAGGGCCATGTCAGCATGAGCCGCCTGGGGGCGTTTCCGCTGTGTAGGGCTGCTGTGCTTTTCGCCTTGCTGCTTCATATCGGTAACGCGGCCAGAGTTTGGGAGGTGCTGTGTGCACCTCCCTCTTCGGAACCTGGCCGTGGCAGCTCCATTAGCTCGCTTTCACGCATTATATGATGTGATGTGCTGTTATACTTCGCTGTTTTCATTTTTTGTGCCTTGTCGACTATTATACCGTAGTCCTTCGTGCTGTTTATGCTTATTATGATGGTGATCATTTAATAATCATAGTTTTAGGAGGGAGGAGTGTGGTGTAGCCTGCGGGCATGCAGGGCGGGGCATGATGATGGGAGGAGGGGTCGTTGTGGTCATCGTATCTGCAAGGGATATAAGGTGTGCGCGCCGCCTGAGGCGTCGTAGTAATGCTGGAGTCGCCCGGCTCGTGAGTGTGCTGAATACGTAATAAAGGAGAGCCGCGGGCAAAGTACGCCCGCGCTCGCGCTTGTGCAACACAGCCCGGCTCGACTGTTCCCCCGCATCGTGTCTGCCTGCTAAGCATCTTCTATCAGTACACCACAGACGCCTTGTCACGCGAGCAGCTTCGTTCCTTCGCTCTGGTAAACGACTGGATTGGGGCATTGTTTCAATTAGATCGGACCAACCGTGTCATAAATGGCCGTAACTTGGGAAACAGCTGAAACGGATGAAGAAGAACCATATCAAACGTTGAAAACACACACACTCAGGTCCCCAGCATCAATTGTGACGTCATATCAAACGAAGAAGAAGAACTGTGATACGTGCAAAAAAAATTGACGTCAATCGTGATGTCATAGCACCGTGTACTGTCATTGGTTTGGTAAATAAATGACCATAACTTGGGAAGCACTTGTCCGATTCATATCAAACCTTGAAAAGGCACATCCTCAGGTCCCCAGCAATATTCCTGGCAAGTTTCAATTAGATCGGACCAGCGGTTGTCGAGAAACAGCGGTCACACACACACACACACACACACACACACACAGCTGGAATTATAAATAGATACTAATCACTAGTGCGTGGCCGTACGTGCGAAAAAGAAGAAGAAGAATTGTGATGTCATAGCACCATGTACTGTCATTGTTTTGGTAAATAAATGGCCATAACAGAGGAACCACTTGTCCGATTAATACCAAACCATGAAAAGGTACATCCACAGGTCCCCAGCAATATTCCTGGCAAGTTTCAATTAGATCAGACCAGTGGTTGTCAAGACTCAGCGGTCACACACACACACACACACACACACACACACACACACACACACACACACACACACACACACACACACACACACACACACACACACACACACACACACACACACACACACACACACACACACACACACACACACACGTGGCCGTACGTGCAAAAAAATACTTTCAAACTGCCAGAAACAAACTGTCAAACTCAAACTGCCAGAAACAACAACCACACAGGCCGTTCCTTCACTCTCGCGTGCCCGTACGTGCATGGCCGTACGTGCAAAAAAAAAAGAATTGTGATGTCAATCAAGGTGTCCGGTCATTGGTTTGGTAAATAAATGGCCATAACTTGGGAACCACTTGTCCGATTAATGTCAAATGTCCAAGTGCGGGCCCGTACGTGCGTAATCCCGTACACCCAGCACAGATTTTGCAACCAACAGATTTTGAAGGATCTGATGGATGACGTACCTTGAGCCATTGCAGTGCCTGCTCTTCTGGTCAAAGTTTCGTAGCAGCATGATCACCATACCCACCTGAGAGTGACCCGATGTGGAGGCATACCAGATGGACAGAGGGTGTTCAGGAACTCAGGCGGATAGAAATGATCACCCTCAGATTCCGCTGTATCGTATCGAGTGTCAAGGGAGCAGCTCGTGCTTCATCCGATTCCATTGCACGTGCACGACATGCAGCTTCGTTCCTTCGCTCTTGTAAACGACTGGATTGGGGCATTGTTTCAATTAGATCAGACCAACCGTATCATAAATGGCCATAACTTGGGAAACAGCTGAAACGGATGAAGAACGATATCAAACCTTGAAAAGGCACACACTCAGGTCCCCAGCGTCAATTGTGACATCATATCAAACGAAGAAGAAGAAGAAGAAGAAGAAGAAGAAGAAGAAGAAGAATTGTGACATCAATTGTGATACGTGCAAAAAAAAAAAAAAAAAAAAAATTATGACGTCATAGCACCGTGTCTTGTCATTGGTTTGGTAAATAAATGGCCATAATTTGGGAACCACTTGTCCGATTAATATTAAACCTTGAAAAGGCACATCCACAGGGCCCCAGCAATATTCCTGTCAAGTTTCAATTAGATCGGACGAGTGGTTGTCGAGAAACAGCGGTCACAGACACACAGAGATTGCTGGAATTATAGATAGACGAGTACCTGCGTGGCCGTACGTGCAAAAAAATAAAATAACTTTCAAACTGCGAGCCAGAAACAACCACACAGGCTGTTCCTTCACTCTCCCGTACGTGCATGGCTGTACGTGCAAGCCAAAAAAAAACAAAAAAAACTTTCAAACCGTGTGCCAGAAACAACTACACAGGCCGTTCCTTCGTTCTCGCGTGCCCGTACGTGCAACCCCCCCCAACCCCCACCAAAAAAAAAAACAAACCAAAAAAAAAAAAAAACAACTACACAGGCCGTTCCTTCGCTCTCGTAACGGACGACTGGATTGGGGCATTGTGTTTATCTATAAATGTGCATAAGAAAGAGAAATTATTAGAATACATGAAGTCATCACCATCCGGAAGTGGTGCGTGTCTGTACGGAATTATCGCTTGCATTGAAGTAACAACTGTTGTGATACTTCCAGACACACAGAGTTAATTTAAAATCAAGTTTACCTCCCTGTCTTTGCTTGCCATGACATTCGCTGCCACTCCTACGCCACGGTAACTAAGGCACCGATCGATCCCCATCGTAACCGGCACGGCACGTGACATCATCGTCGGCCAGCCGCGCATCGGCCTACGCGAAGTTCAGTCCTCACTGTCCGGAAGTTCGCATATCGCAGTTATGATAATTTGCAATTTAGTTTTAATGGCCAATTATTCAATTAGCGCCAACGTATTTTGCCTTTTCGCAATGTCATCGCAAGGAAAAACACAAAGAGAAGAGGAGAGAAAAAAACAAAAACAAAAAAAACGTACGTGCAAAGAAAAAATAAAAATAATAAAAACTTTCAAACAAACACACAGGCCGTTCCTTCGCTCTGGTAAACGACGACTGGATTGGGGCATTGTGTTTATCTATAAATGCGCATAAGAAATTGAGAAATTTATTATAATACACGAAGTCATCACTATCCGGAAGTCCGTACGTTGTAACCCGTAATGGGGAACGTGGCTGAGGTTCTCTTCCCCATCGGCCACACCTACACAGCAACATGTCTTGTCATTGGTTGGTAAATAAATGGCCATAACTTGAGAAGCACTTGTCCGATTAATATCAAACCTTGAAAAGGCACATCCTCAGGTCCCCAGCAATATATCTGGCAAGTTTCAATTAGATCGGACCAGTGGTTGTCGAGAAACAGCGGTCACACACACACACACACACACACACACACACACACACACACACACACACACACACACACACACACACACACACACACACACACACACACACACACACACACACACTGCTGGAATTATAGATAGATGAGTGAAAAAAACCGAATTTATGACAAACATCATCGTACACAGCAACTCCTGGTCAAGAGCGACTAAAAACTGATCAATAACCAGGTTAAAGCTGTCATTGTAGAACATGTTAGGTCAAGTGAGATCAGCCTGCGGCTGCTGTGTGCCATATCTTCCAGGCGCACGTTTTGACGACTGACTTCCCGAAAATCATCAGCGCCTGATTTATACCGTACCAGATTCTACGTCTGCATCAAAGCTATCCCGTTTCGACACAACAAATTCGCTCAGAGGCTTCCACATAGCAACTGCTGTATTCAAGTCGAGCTTTGGGTCCTGCAACGTACGGCTGGTTGCATTAAAACGCTCAAGAATGTCATTCCAGAAGACGGTGTGGAATCCAAAATTCCAATGTTCACATTTTTTTTTTCGGAAAGTCTGGCCGCCGCAACGCGAACGATGCTTTTCTGTTCCTGTTTGTCAACTACAGACTGCAGTGCAGCTTTGAATTGAGGATAACCACTCTACAGCTTTGACAGACTCCATGTGACGCAACCATTGTGTCACTGAGGTACTTTGGCACCAGCTTGACAATGTTTGCTTGTGTCAGAAGGTTGATAAAAGTGAGGTTGATCATGTAGCATGCTGGCATCGCTGTCCAGAACACATGCAAGTCATTTGCAATGTCAAAGTAGGCCACAGCAGTCGCGCAACACTCAGCCACAGACTTTCCTACTAAATTCACTGAGTGACCTGTGCACGGAACAAAGACAGCGAGCTGGTTGTGAGTGAGGATTAGGGCCTTCGTGCCAGTGTACTTCCCACTCATGTTTGCTGCATTATCGTACGACTGGCCGTGGTAATCGTTGCCGTCAATGTCTTCTGAAGCAAGTAACGTAAGCAAGGCATTTGTCATTGCTTCACCCTTGTGACCACAATTGGGCAGAAAAGTTTATTAAAAAAAGTACAACTGTTTTTAAAATTGGACGGAAATTGTTTGTATTTATTGAAACAAAAAATTTATTTTCACAAAAATGTGGAGGCCTCCATTTTGTGGAGGCCTTGGAGCATGTGCTTCACTTGTGGACGGATTCGGACGAAACTTGGTGGACAGGGTGGGTGTGTGACAAGGAAAAATTGATTCCATTTTGGTGAAAATCTTCATCCGGATATGATAATTTTATTTTTATTTTTCAAGTGATTGCTCACCATTGCTAGATCGGCCTAACAACGAGATACTTTCACACTCCGACATTCGTGGGGGATACGTTCATGAAAAATTATCCGAACGTCGGAGTTTGCGGGTGTCAAGGTATAGTTTTTTTTGTTTGTTTGTTTATTTACATGGTCTCGGCTTGTGGAAGAGCGAAGACCAGAACGAATCAGGACACAACATAAAGGGAACATCAGGAGAAAGGGGAAATACCAACAGCAGGACAGAGGGAGAAAGTAGATGGAGGCAGACGAACAATACAAGGGATGCAGGTCATGATGAGGGTTAAGGGAGAACGCAAAGGGTGGACAATATGGAGACATGAGCAAAATTGTGTTTGAACAGTTTGTGTTTTTTTGTCAAGGTCTGAGGAGAGGGAAGAGGCCGCTGCCTGTCTGTCAGAAGGATGAAAGATGTCACGGAACAGAGTGGAGTCATCAGCAAAGAGATAAAGAGGATTTTCCAGAGAGTTTGAGAGATCACTGATCAAGATTAGGAATAATATTGGGCCGAGAACACTGCCTTGGGGTACTCCAGCTTTAACAAAGAGAGGAGATGAAAGGGTTCCGTTGAGAGCCACATGTTGACTACGAGAGTGGAGGAAGTCAGTAATCCAAGAGTGGAGTTGGCCTTGGATTCCAGTGACAGAAAGTTTGGAGAGCAAGGTGAGATGCCAGACTGTATCATAAGCTTGAGATAGATATGTCCAGTTGGGGTCCAACAGTATAGCATATTTCAACAAGTTGTGGATGAGTTGGGTCAGTGACAAGAACAAGCTGATTAGATTTTGGATGTCCGGATCCAGTCCCGGCCTATTGGTGGGATACAAAATGTAAACTGTTCAGCCTGGTGGAGGTATGCGCTCCACCGAATGCTGTTTTAGTTTTACAAATCGTTTTATGATTAAGGATCACCATGTATTTTACCTCCTTTCTCCTTGTAAATACTGTTACGGCTGTGGAAATTCGCAAACCACCATTCAGGGCCCGTAGGTGAGATAACTCTAAGTACATGTGTAGTTAGCCCCAAACCCGTTGTTTAGAGGGAATTTATGTGATTAATTTGGGCTGCGACGCTTTGAGATGGCCGTTTTTCTGTTCTATCTTTATTTTGAACCAACCACGTCTCAACCGCCATCACACAACAACCACCTTAACCACCACGCCAGCCATCATCACCAACTACAACCACGCTCCAACCCTCAGACAACAACAATGCCAACAGCCACGACCTTTACCTTCACAACTCAATCCCGCAAACATTGCATCACCGTAATTCCCAAACGGCACCATAACCATCAAACCACCACCGCTAAACCCTCCACCACCCCCACCTCTCTCCTACAGCCATTCCCGCACCACCTGTGAACACTGAGCGTCGGGCTGTCTTGGGCTCGTTCAAGATACGCACCGAGCCGCGAGTGCAAATAGCGGCCTTTCCGAGGGAGAATTCGGATCAAGAACGCTACACGCCCACTTCTGATCCATCCAATTCGCAAGCGTGGAGCGGCTTGGCCCCGCCTCCAGGCGCGTCTGTGTGAAATCTATATGCAAATTCTAGGATCAGGGGAGGTGCACGCCCACTTTTCCTCCGTCCAATTGGCGAGCGTGGCTCCGCCCCCAAGGTCATCCTGATCCGGAAATTTGCATATTGTTTTCTCCTGCCGGCCTATAAAACGGCGAGCGCAAGGCAAATCGTGGCAGAGTGTGGCAGTAGCAGTGTGTGTCGGCAGGGCATAGTGAGTCGAGTCATCGGTGTGGCAGAGAGTGGAGTCGGGTGGCGAAGGCATCGAGTTGGGTTCTGCAGTCGGCTGAGGAGAGTTGTGGGAAGAGGCCAAGGAGCTCGGGTCCGAGGCGAGAAGGACGGCGGTCGGCGACGAGGTCGCGGTGTGAGATCGCTCGTCGCAGGACCCAAGCCAGCCAGACATTCTCCCTCCCCCAGGGCATCAACAATTCCCCCTTTCCCCCGCGGTGAGATAGTGCAACAAGGGGGCCCCGTTCCCACCCCACTCCAAACGTCGTGCCAAGGAGCACGGAGTCGGGGCACAGCCACGCGGCCACATCTGCGGCTCGTCCGCCAACGCGTCACGAGGACGCGGGTAGGACCCACCCGGTCTCGCGGACCTGATCGCTCCTTCAGGTCATGCGCGCATATTGGCCTACAGGCCCGTCTGCCCCCTTGTCTATGAGGGTGGCTTCTTTCCTTTGCTTTTGAGTAAATGTGTGTTGGCACCGCCTGTAAAGTAGAACTGTATAAGTGTTGCCGTGTGTGCGCGTAGTCGATAGTAACTCTGTGTCATTGTTTCTTTTGTTTTACTGCTATGGGTGCATTTTGACTGTTTGGCTGTATGTGTGCTTTCCGTGTGTCGCGAAATAAATGTGCATTGTGTGAACTGTTTTCCCGTTTCGCTTCGTCTTTTCTTTATTGACCCTCCATCCTGCTTCACGTAGTGGGCTTAATACGCCCGGTAATTAATCTGAACCGTCCAGGTCGGCGATAACACCGCTCGGTTATCCCGATAGCACGGAACGGGCCGCCCAAGCGGCCTGTGTCCAGAGTCGACCTGCGGTGAGGTGCGATCGCCCGGTCGACCATTCGCGCAGGTACCTAGGTGGATCGAATTTGGCGAGCAACCCTATCCTGCGTGGGTGGGCAATTGGCACGATCGTGGTGAGATTAAACCCCCACCCGTGACTAGCTCCCGGCGTTGGTCCGAGAGGGTCACGACTGAATTGTCCGTCCGGTGGGCGACGTGCCGCGATTCGAGTCACGTGTCCGTTCGCAACAATATAATACCAATGCTGTTCCCAAATGGATATTCACACCAGAAATTATGCACTAAGAAAATTAAGAAATGCCAATGGATGTTATTTTTACTCTGAGTACTGTATTGAATAGTTCAGGCTGGCAGGATGTGCTCACCCCCCTCTCATCTGTCGAGCCTGTGTTTGAATCCTGATCCGGCTATAAACTGTCATCCTGGTGTTTCACAGGCAGGGTGATTCATCGGTGTGTGCCGTCCCTCGGATGGACGTTGAACTGGGTGCCCCGTCTGTCATTAATTGGAGGTTGTTAAACATTCACGAATAAGTAGACGAGTTATCACCGGCATTATGAAAAAAAAAATGACAAATTCCTGCCTCGACTTCCTTTTTTCGAAGTGGCGACCTGTACAAGATTGTAGTAACTGCCGAGGTAGCATCAACTCTCTGCACAGGGCATGATGGTACATGATGATGATTGAATAGTTTGCTGGGAAGTTGTCAGTTCAAAAGAAGGGTCTTCGATATTTCCTTCAATCTGCTTTGGTGGCCATGAAGCTTGTGTTGGCCAATCTTGCAAATTGCGGTGATGGGTCACTACTGTATCCGTTTGATTTGAAACATCTTTTTTGTTTGAATGGTATATCAGTTGATGCAGGATTAACTATGTTCCATTTTCTTACAGGTGAAACTGAATGTCACTGCCACGCTCCAAGCCATGCACACCAGTGATCTGTCATCTGTAATTGGTTCCATCGAGTCTGCTGTTCGACTTCCTGGTGGTGCAAGCTGGCTCTATCTGCAGCGCCTTGCCGACCACGCTCTGCGTGGGAGCCTCACTGAACTGAAGCGTCGTAAGGCCCGATCTGAGTCGCGCTTGCATTGCGCTCTCTGTTTGATCTGTGCACTCGTGGCTCTGCGTGCCGTGCGCCGCCGTATCTGGGCGGAGAAGGATATGCTGTTGAAACACCTGCTTGATGTAGTGGCGGTTGGGCCAGCTGTTTCTGCTGCACTGGCCACCGAGATTCTGCTCCTCCTGGTTCGAGCCGAACTTGATACAGTGCACAAAGATTCACATAATGGCGACTCCGAAAATTCATCCGCGGGAGTCAACCATGAGAGTGGAGATGGAACGTCGGAGGAGCAGCACAGGCATGAAGTAGGAAAAGGAGATGGCAGAGCAAATGTAAAGGGAAGAGGGGAAAATGGAACACTGCAGTCTGAGGAAGAAGAGCATAATGGTTTAGTCGGAGCTGATAAGCAAGATGAGCGACGAGCAGACAGAGGGAAAGTTCAAAGAACAGCCAAAGGAGAGCATAAAAGCTCCAGAAGCAGATTCAAATTGAATCGGAAAGAGAGGGCTTTGGACAGACTTCACTGGTTGATTGATGCCGGCATACTAGTGAAGTTGAGAAGAGCATTGGAAAAAACTGGAGATACACAGCTGCACATCGCCATCCTGCGACTACTTAAGGAACTCCGGAGGGTGACCGAGAATGGAGCGCAGATGACACTGGCCCTTGTGTGTGCTTCTTCTTCATGTACCCTTTCTAATGTGTTTCTTATGAAGATAAAAAGTAATTATTTTTTAAAATGATAATTATACATCCCATTATCACTGCTTCGTGTGTGCATGCGTACAGTGTGTGTGTGTGTGTGTGTGTGTGTGTGTGTGTGTGTGTGTGTGTGTGTGTGTGTGTGTGTGTGTGTGTGTGTATATATATTAGTTGCGGGTCAGGGCGAGAAGACCATGAGAGGGGAAGCTACCTCAGGTTCCCACCACAGGCCGTTGCAGGACATCGCACGTGGATAACTTCGTGACGCGGCAGGTCGCTAATCGACTGAACACCAATAACTCGACCACGTGACTTAGGGTCCTCCGTTGAAGAAATACCATTTACCAAATGGTCACATGATCTAATTACCAGGGGACACGCCCTCGGTACATCTTGTTCAAACCAGATCAGATGCAGCCGAGCGTAACTGCCCAAGGACGTACCGGCTGGAAAAACAGATCGTTGGGGAATAACGTCCCGGCTAGGCTTGGATACGAACCATGCTGGACTAATGAAGGAAAAGACTAAAACGAGCTGGGAACATTTCTATACAAAGCATTTATATTATTTACAATTAAGCGATGAAAAGTATGTGGCACAGTAAATTAGGTTTGTTTGTTTGTACAGCAGGGATAGCAAGGAATTTGTGGGGTGCGACAAAAGGCAAGCAATTTTCACAGAGCAGACTTATCCCATTAGAACTTCTACGATCTTAATTTATGCTACGACTGACGCCATCACACACACACACACACACACACACACACACACACACACACGGAAGATTAGATAGCCGGAAAGAAAGGGAGCAGATGAGGATAAACAGCCTCGCAATACCTGGCATGGTTAGCCGACCAACGCAACCCAGTACGCTTAGGGGAAGGTAGGGGAGGATAAATACTGGTGTCTAAGGTGTGGGAGTAGGTGTGGTGTAGTGCAATATCGGGAGTGTGGTGTCGTACCAGAGGAAAATGTGATTGCGAGTCAGTGAGGATGCTCTTTTGTGCGTCCAAAGGGGACGAGATAGAGGGGTGGAAAGAGAGAGCGAAGATGTGTGAGGCAAAAGATCCTTAAACTAGCCGTGCATAGGTCTACGAGCGTAGCATGTACCTCCGTGGGATGCTCCGTTTGAGCGTTCCCACCTCAAGAGTTGGCGCATTATCTCTGGCCTAGTCACTTTGCCAAGGCTCATGGCAACGTGCGCTCCACACTGGTCTTCCGGAATAAGCATGTCTCAGTCGCACACCAACCATGAGTGAAGAGCCAGTGGAGGGCAGAGGCAACTGGGAGCAGCCAACGCAGAGCCGAGACGAACAGAGAAGAAGGTGGCGAAGACGAGAGGTGAAGAAGAGAGCGAGCGGCTCCGCGATCCCACCTTTTATAAGCCCCGGGCGAAGGGTGGGGTGATGACCCGAAGTGATGCGCTGTGACCTGAATCCTGCTTCTCTGTTGGGCCACAACGGCCCTAGCCACGCCATGCCAGGCTCCTATGGCCGGAAGCGCTCATTCGCACATCTGGCGTGACGCGGCTCAGAGCTCCGTACCAAACTCTCGGATCGCTCTTCTCGCGCCCCCTCCTCGCCTTTCGTTTTGCCATGTTCTGGCGACCGGACGAGGGTCATATCAATCGCGTGTGCTCACCTGGGACATTACCGGCAAGATGCGGTTGGTGCTATTGACATCCGTTGATCGTCTCCGCATCACGTTGTTCTAATACAGCCCGAGTTATGCAGAACGCCTCTGTTTAGTGGCGAATTGTATTGATACAGAGGTACGAGGAGGTGCGGGAATATTTTTCCCGTGTGCGGGAGGTGTTGGTGGTCGAAATGGCGAGTTTTTGGTGAGCAAGGTGAGATGCCGTTGGAAATTGGCGCACAGATTTGAATGAAATAATGGTGTGCCATGCGTGTGCTGTACAGTGTGTAGTGTTTATAGTGGAGGAAGTTTGTTGGTTCCAAGCCACGGGAGGCATCGTAGTGTGCTTATTACTCAGCGCATTTTGCATGGTGTGTGTGCTTGCTTGACTTGTACCATGGCTATAAGGAAATAGAAATCTGAATAGAATAGAAAATAGGTTGGAATATAAATCAGAATAGAAGATAGAGATATAGTTAATGGACCGAGCTACAAGACCCACACAACGCACTTTGTCCCGTTAACCCACTAGAAATGAGGGGAAGGTCTAACTCCACAAAGACTAACAAAATAACTGCCTGGGGATCACTATGCTGGGTGCCATTGCCTTGGAGGCATGCGGTTTTGCAGAAACGCAACATATATATATATATATATATATATATATATATATATATATATATATTTTTTTTTTTAAACACCTCCCACTACTCAAGCTAAAGCTGCTTCATAAAGCAACCCAAGAAGGCCTACGCAAGGTAAGCGCTTCGCTGTTTCAAACCTTTCCCAGAGTTCCTCAAAAACTATAAAGGTGTTCACACATCGTACACACATGAGAATCCCAATGCTACACACCCCCTCAGCTACCGGACTGGTTTCATCACTTATTTTTTTCAGTGATTCTTCACTATTGAGAGATCGGGATAAACTGATATAAAGCACGATATCTCAAAAAGTTGTGGACCGATTTGGTGGACATGTTGGGTGTGTGACCACGACAAATTGTTTTGATTTTGGTTAAGATCCGACTACTCATTTTTTAGTGATTCTTCACCATTGAGAGATTAGGCCAAAAACGATATATAGCATTAGATTTCAAAAATGTATTGGGCCAGATATGTTCTTGTGGATCAGGCATTGTGCGGTGGATATGTATGCGGTTTCCCGAGTGCCCTTCTGGTTTATATTTTCACTTACGGATGCTTTCCGACGATTTTATTTTTCTTTGATGCCCATCGGCACACAATTACCATGCTTCCCCATTGTTTCGGGTCGCTCACCTGCATTTTTTTTCATTTGTGGATCCTTCCTGACGTTTGTGATTTTTTTTTTTTTTTCCCCAGTGTATCAGTTTTGATGTCCAGCAGCACACATTTCAGCTTTCTACGTCACCCGAAAAATACTGACCTTTAATGTTGGTCAGTGAGTCAGTCATTGGAATGATTATTTGTAATATATATATATATATATATATATATATATACAGTGGGGATAACAAGTATTTGATACACTGCCGATTTTGCAGGTTTTCCCACTTACAAAGCACGTAGAGGTCTGTAATTTTTATCATAGGTACACTTCAACTGTGAAAGACGGAATCTAAAACAAAAATCCTGAAAATCACATTGTATGATTTT
>NC_140974.1:59594679-59722179 GCF_056783735.1 Eptatretus burgeri
AGGGAGAGCTAACGTCCTGTGTCGAGGCCCAACTCAAGCCTCAGAATGGCCTCCCCAGAGTTCGGCGATCTTAACCAAAGTGGGTCCAGCGGCCCACAACGACAGCGAGGGGATGGATGGTGCGGAGGGGTACATCTCCTAATCTACCCTAACCATTTAACTGTTAAACTACCCCGGGGCTTTCAACAAGCGCCTCTCGCTTAACTATTGGTTCTAACAACCCAGATTCCCGTCGCCTGTGTTGGTGTCCTCACAATTTCGGGCCTCGCCCCCCAATTTTCTCTCCGTGCCCTCACACGGTCTCCTGGCTGGGACACGTGGCTCCCTTTGGCAGGCACGACCCTCTGCCGAATCTCCCGCTATGGCACCCCCGGGCACTACACTGCCTCCGAGCCTACCAGCTCCCTAACACCGGGAGTGCCCCCCATGGCACCTCCCCTGAAACGCACACGTGGCAGGCCGGCCTCCCGGGCCCCTTTCCGAGGGTCACCCGTGCCCACAACACTGCCCACGCGGCTAATGGCGCCCCGGGCCCCCGCACCAAGCAGGCGCACCCGTGCCCACTACTCTATCCCGGCCCCCCATGGGCCCATGGCCTACCGCGGCCGACTAGCCTGGTGCCCGGGGTACCCACTCAGCGATACTCACCTTTCGCAGCCACGCTCCCAAGCCCGTCAACAGGGCTCCTGCACCCCTCCAAATGGGTCTCGAGCCTACTTTCCCACCAACAACAAAACGACCTCCATTTTGTAAATTTGACTAACCCCCTAACTCACTCTACACTGACCCCGGGGGTCCCTTGGGCGGGAGTCACTCCTCCCCCCAATCACTCATCGCACCATGCATTCCCCATTCACTCCATTCACACAGACCCGCTGGCCTCACTCACTCACCAAGCACATGCCTCACAACTCACCAGCTCTTCAACACACTCACCACTGAACTCTGCCATCCTTCTATCTACATCCCCTAACTAACTCGTGCTCCCACGTCGTCCCTTAAACTAGTAGCACGTTCCTTTTAACCTACGTAGCTAAACTACGTCCCCTCTACACATTCACTGCCTGTCACTGTCTCAAATGTAATCCCATAAATCACTTTCCCAACCTAAATCTGGCTACAATCCCTCTAACTAATCCATTCCACGGACTCCATGAGGACTTACCCCTGCCCCATGAAGTCGGTCTAACTAAGCTAACTCTTCCCCCTAACTAGTTTCCTTCCTGTGCCCAGGGTAAGGGAGTCTTTCACCCCTTGCCCAGGAATCCTGTACACCCGAAAGTGAGGCTTGCTTTTCTCTTTTTTTTTTTCATGCGCAGCACCTGCGCGGCAACTCAGAGCTCGCGCACTTTGCACCTGCCCGTGACGTCATGCAGCTGCACGTGTTCCTCGTCCCTCCTTGGACGCTACCATCCGGCAGAGATGCCCCTCCTGCCGGATTCCAACCACACGTGCAGCCATGACGTCACCGTGCGCATAAAAAAAAACACAAGCCCCACGTTTCGAGGGGTTCCCCACGCGAACACATGTGCTTTGCCCGTTGGAGCTTAACACACACGATCGCGTGGAGAACCCGTCCGGTCCAAATCCGTAATCCTGCCTAAACTTTGTCCGTCCGCGGGATCGGCAAATCCACCGCGTGCGTTTCCGGACCGGGACTTCACTCTCGCAAGCGAGCACGTGGGGTCTCGTGCGTTGCACAGCACGAACCGCGTGCTCACTGCTGGGTGAACCCGGCACGGTCCTCGAAACAACTACAGCCGCTACTCGGCTTTCTTTCTTCTGTCGCCTTCGTCGTCGCCATTCAACCCACGCACACCTGCGTGTTACGACGCACACAGTCCACTCCATCACATTCACACGGGGAGACGCGGCTGCGTGCTCCCGCATGCCAACCGACATCTCCCTCTCATACCGCTCTCTCACACACACGGTCTCCCTGGCACACAGCGACCTTGCACACGGCCGTTCACTCACGCGTGCCTCACTACTCTCACACCGTGCCTCATCCACACACGCGGGGGCACTCACCCGCGGTACCTCACTCATACACACGGCGACACTCACACACGCGGTCTCTTCCACACACGGTGCCTCACCCACACACGCGGGGGCACTAACCCGCGGTGCCTCACTCACACTCCGTGCCTCATCCACACACGGTTCCTCACCCACACACGCGGGGGCACTAACCCGCGGTGCCTCATCCACACTGGCCGTTTCACTCACACACACGGCCTCTTCCACACACGGTGCCTCATCCACACACGGCGTGCTGGGAAGCACGCACTCTGGCACCATCGCCACCACACCACTCACACACGGGGTCACTTCCACACACGGTGCCGCACTCACACCTTGCACCACACACACAGGGACAACCACACTGGGGATTTGTGTCCCCACAAGGGTCTCCGGGGCCTCTATACCCCCCAAGCTCTCCAAGCACCTGTCCACAGCACCCGTCCTCTCAACCTCGCAAAGCACGACCGAACTCACCTGGTCGTGACTCGCCTCAAGGGGGCATACTCCCTCCCCTCGTTCCTGGAGGAGGCCATCCAGGTGCTCGCACTGGGTCTCTACCCAGTCCGCCAGCTCACCCCCATTGTCCTCCACTACCTCCGTGTGTGTGTGTGCGTCACTTACCCCGTCTTCATCGTGTAGTCTTCCCTCTATCGTTCCCATCTCCCGTGTCTCTGCCAACTCTTCACCCTTTACCTCCCTTGTCTCAACTATTATTTCTGTTGTCGTCACCTCGTGTCTCGTCTCACACGTTTTGGTCTCCCCATTTAATTTTTCCCTTTCGGTCATCGTCACGACCCTCGCCCAACACGTTCCACGAATTATTTTTTCACCCGCCTCCACCGCGGGCCCGTCAGCCGTTGCACCCCCTTCCAGCTCGTTTGTTCCGACACGTGGAGTCGCCATTTTAAGTTCCCTGCTCACGGCCTTCATGCCCGCCTGCAGGCTTCGGCCCATGTTCTGCGTCTCACCCCGTAGTTCTTTCATTTCTTCCTTCATGTTCTGTGTATTCGCATCCATCGTCGTTTTCACTTCATTTGTATTTGTATCCATCTTTTCATCCATTTTTTGTGTATTCGCATCCATCTTTTCGTTCATGCCTTTCATTTCGTTTTTTATTTCATTTGTCATTGCCGCCAGCATGGCGCATAGCTGGGCCACGTCGGGTGCGCTTGAGTGAACCGTTTCGGCAGGGGTTGGGGAAGGGTCTTGGTGGAGAGGGGGGGGGAGGTGTCATACACCGCGGCCGCTGCCGCACCCACCTCGGGCCCTGGGTTCAGTTGGGCGAGTCCGTGTTCCTGCACAATCAACATTTCCTGCTCGGGGATTCCATCCTGGACCATGGATCCTACATTATTACACATATACATTTCTAATACCCCCGGCTCCCGCTCGCCTTGAGACGCCATCTTGCTTCTCGTGAAGGGTTAATTTCGCTCGCTCGTAATTTGGAGGGAATCGGGGGTCGCTTCTCTCACCCCTGGACCGATTCCCGTGAATTTAGCCGGAGACAGGAGAGCCTGTTTTCCTGTTCTCCGATACCAGTGCCGCGAGGAGGGCGATGAATTTGTATCGCACGACCTGACACCAGTGTTGCGGTCTTCGCGCCCGCCGGCGTGCGAACGGCCACGTAACTCGAATCGCGGCACGTCGCCCACCGGACGGACAATCCAGTCGTGACCCTCTCGGACTAACGCCGGGAACCAGTCACGGGTGGACCTTTCGGTCTCACCGCGATCGAGCCAATCAGCCCCCGCGTGGGATAGGGTTGCTCGCCAAATTCGAACTACCTAAGTACCCACGCGGAGGGTAGACCGGGCGATCGCACCTCGCCGCAGGTCGACTTCGGACACGGGCCACTTAAGCGACCCGTTCCGTACTATCAGAATAACCGAGCGGTGTTATCGTCGACCTCGACGGTTCGATTAATTATCGGGCGTATTCAGCCCACTACCAACCCTTTACGTGAAGCAAGATGGGGATTCAATGGAGGAAAAGACGAAGCGAAGCGGGAAACAGTTCAACAATAAAGCACATTTATTCGCGACGAACGGAAAGCACACAAATACAATTCCACCAAATGCACACAAAAAAAAAAAGAAAACACAATTCCATTTACACAAAAAGCAAACATAAAAGTGAAAACACAGTGCAGAGCTAATACCGACTACCGAGCACACGGCAACACTTATACAATTCTACTTCACAGACGGCGCCGACAACACATACCCAAAACCAAGGAAAAGAAATCCCCCAAGAATGGGGTAGGCCTGAGGCCGAGACCGGGTCGGGCCTACCCGTCTGGTGATGAGACGCGGAGCGGCGATGGCCCCGCAACCCGCGGGCCTCGTGGACAGTGCCTGGCAGGGGGTGGGAACGGGGCCCCCTTGGTCGCACTATCTCAGCGCGGGGGGAAACAGGAGGGGGTTGCTGATGCTCGGGGTATAGAGGATCTTTATTATATGCGACGAGCGTCTCCACCTCGGCCAGGTCGCGCTGTCGGCCTCCTTCGGGTGCAGCTTCCTGCACGACGCGAGCACCCCCTCGTCTGGTGTCGCCGCCTTTCCACAGCTCCGTCCCCTCCGTTCCGACTCCAACGCACACGACGAGCAGCTCCACCGCCCGCGAAGTCTTGACCCTCTGCTTCCGACTCTCCTCTTCTTGACTCTCCGACCGACCTCTCTGAACTCTTCTTTGGACTCCCCCCTTCTCGTTCCGACTCTTTTTTGACTCTGACTGACGAACACCGTCCTTTTATCCCCCCGTAACTTCGCCTTTGACCCCCTCCCTTTGACCTTTCACCTCGCTCCCCATTGGCCCGAGAAAAAGTGGGCGTGAAGGCTTTTTGATCCACAAATTTGCATATATCGATCGCCCTGGGGGCGGGGCCAATTCGCCCCTCGCTCACCGATTGGACGGCAAAAAGTGGGCGTGTGTCGTTTTTGATCCGTTTTTGAAGCACAAAATCCGTGATTTTGTACACGCTGTTCAACGTGCGCCCTACACCGAGTCCAGCATCGGTGCCCATGAGTGGCGCGAGATGACGGTGATGCGATGGTGGCGAGTTGTGACGGTAAAGGTCATGGCGGTTGTGGTGAAGCGGCGTTGTGGTTGGTGGTTGTTGTTGTGGTTGTGATGGTGGCGATTGGTCCAAAATAAAGATAGTAAAAGAAAAACGGCTATCCTAAAGAGTCGCAGCACGTATAAATGACATGTATTCCCACTAGACAACGGGTTTGGGCCTAACTACACATGCACTTACCGAGATACCTCACCTAAGGGACCTGAATGGTGGTTTGCGAATCTGGTAACCACAACAATATCGTATATATATCGTGTATATATATATATATATATATATATATATATATATATATATATATATATATATATATATATATATATATTTATATTTACATATATATATATATATATATATATATATATATATATATATATATATATATATATATATATATATATATATATATATATATATATATATATATATATATATATATATATATATATATATATATATATATATATATATATATATATATATATATATATATATATATATATATATATATATATATATATATATATATATATATATATATATATATATATATATATATATATATATATATATATATATATATATATATATATATATATATATATATATATATATATATATATATATATATATATATATATATATATATATATATATATATATATATATATATATATATATATATATATATATATATATATATATATATATATATATATATATATATATATATATATATATATATATATATATATATATATATATATATATATATATATATATATATATATATATATATATATATATATATATATATATATATATATATATATATATATATATATATATATATATATATATATATATATATATATATATATATATATATATATATATATATATATATATATATATATATATATATATATATATATATATATATATATATATATATATATATATATATATATATATATATATATATATATATATATATATATATATATATATATATATATATATATATATATATATATATATATATATATATATATATATATATATATATATATATATATATATATATATATATATATATATATATATATATATATATATATATATATATATATATATATATATATATATATATATATATATATATATATATATATATATATATATATATATATATATATATATATATATATATATATATATATATATATATATATATATATATATATCGTGTATATATATATATATATATATATATATATATATATATATATATATATATATATATATATATATATATATATATATATATATATATATATATATATATATATATATATATATATATATATATATATATCGTATATATATATATATATATATATATATATATATATATATATATATATATATATATATATATATATATATATATATATATATATATATATATATATATATATATATATATATATATATATATATATATATATATATATATATATATATATATATATATATATATATATATATATATATATATATATATATATATATATATATATATATATATATATATATATATATATATATATATATATATATATATATATATATATATATATATATATATATATATATATATATATATATATATATATATATATATATATATATATATATATATATATATATATATATATATATATATATATATATATATATATATATATATATATATATATATATATATATATATATATATATATATATATATATATATATATATATATATATATATATATATATATATATATATATATATATATATATATATATATATCGTATATATATATATATATATATATATATATATATATATATATATATATATATCGTATATATATATATATATATATATATATATATATATATATATATATATATATATATATATATATATATATATATATATATATATATATATATATATATATATATATATATATATATATATATATATATATATATATATATATATATATATATATATATATATATATATATATATATCGTATATATATATATATATATATATATATATATATATATATATATATATCGTATATATATATATATATATATATATCGTATATATATATATCGTATATATATATATATATATATATATCGTATATATATATATATATATATATATATATATATATATATATATATATATATATATATATATATATATATATATATATATATATCGTATATATATATATATATATATATATCGTATATATATATATATATATATATATATATATATATATATATATATATATATATATATATATATATATATATATATATATATATATATATATATATATATATATATATATATATATATATATATATATATATATATATATATATATATATCGTATATATGTATATATATATATATATCGTATATATATATATATATCGTATATATATATATATATCGTATATATATATATATGTATATATATATGTATATGTATATATATATATATCGTATATATATATATATCGTGTATATATATATATATATCGTATATTTATTGTTGTGGTTACCAGATTCGCAAACCACCATTCAGGTCCCTTAGGTGAGGTATCTCGGTAAGTACATGTGTAGTTAGGCCCGAACCCGTTGTCTAGTGGGAATACATGTCATTTATGCGAGCTGCGACTCTTCAGGATAGCCGTTTTTCTTTTACTATCTTTATTTTGGACCAACCGCCATGATCACAACCACAACATCAACCACCGACCACAACCACCGCTTCACCACAACCGCCACGACCTTCACGTCACACCTCACAACCGTAGCATCGCCACCGTTCTTGCCCCGCTGTGGGTACCGGTGTTGGACTCATGCAGAACGCGCGTCGAACAGCGTGTACAAAATCACGGATTTTGTGCTTCAAAAACGGATCAAAAACGACACACGCCCACTTTTTGCCGTCCAATCGGTGAGCGAGGGGCGATTTGGCCCCGCCTCCAGAACGATCGATATATGCAAATTTGTGGATCAAAAAGCCTTCACGCCCACTTTTTCTCGGGCCAATGGGGAGCGAGGTGAAAGGTCAAAGGGAGGGGGTCAAAGGCGAAGTTACGGGGGGGATAAAAGGACCGTGTTCGTCAGTCAGAGGAGAGTCACAAACAAGAACGGTCGGAGAGTCAAGAAGAGGAGAGTCGGAAGCAGAGGGTCAAGACTTCGCGGGCGGTGGAGCTGCTCGTCGTGTGCGTTGGAGTCGGAACGGAGGGGACGGAGCTGTGGAAAGGCGGCGACACCAGACGAGGGGGTGCTCGCGTCGTGCAGGAAGCTGCACCCGAAGGAGGCCGACAGCGCGACCTGGCCGAGGTGGAGACGCTCGTCGCACATAATAAAGATCCTCTATACCCCGAGCATCAGCAACCCCCTCCTGTTTCCCCCCGCGCTGAGATAGTGCGACCAAGGGGGCCCCGTTCCCACCCCCTGCCAGGCACTGTCCACGAGGCCCGCGGGTTGCGGGGCCATCGCCGCTCCGCGTCTCATCACCAGACGGGTAGGCCCGACCCGGTCTCGGCCTCAGGCCTACCCCATTCTTGGGGGATTTCTTTTCCTTGGTTTTGGGTATGTGTTGTCGGCGCCGTCTGTGAAGTAGAATTGTATAAGTGTTGCCGTGTGCTCGGTAGTCGGTATTAGCTCTGCACTGTGTTTTCACTTTTATGTTTGCTTTTTGTGTAAAATGGAATTGTGTTTTCTTTTTGTGTGCATTTGGTGGAATTGTATTTGTGTGCTTTCCGTTCGTCGCGAATAAATGTGCTTTATTGTTGAACTGTTCTCCCGCTTCGCTTCGTCATTTCTTTCTTTGAATCCCCATCTTGCTTCACGTAAAGGGTTGGTAGTGGGCTGAATACGCCCGATAATTAATCGAACCGTCGAGGTCGACGATAACACCGCTCGGTTATTCTGATAGTACGGAACGGGTCGCTTAAGTGGCCCGTATCCGAAGTCGACCTGCGGCGAGGTGCGATCGCCCGGTCTACCCTCCGCGTGGGTACTTAGGTAGTTCGAATTTGGCGAGCAACCCTATCCCACGCGGGGGCTGATTGGCTCGATCGCGGTGAGACCGAAAGGTCCACCCGTGACTGGTTCCCGGCGTTAGTCCGAGAGGGTCACGACTGGATTGTCCGTCCGGTGGGCGACGTGCCGCGATTCGAGTTACGTGGCCGTCAGCACGCCGGCGGGCGCGAAGACCGCAACAATATATATATATATATATCGTATATATATATATATATCGTATATATATATATATATATATATATCGTATATATATATATATATATATATATCGTATATATATATACATATATCATATTCATATATCATATTCATATATCATATTCATATATCATATGTCATATATCATATATCATATTCATATATCATATATATATATATATATATATATATATATCATACACATACAATTGACCCCTCCCACGCTCCTCAAGCCGAAGAAGCTGCATAAAGCAACCCAGGAAGACCTGCACAAGACAAGTGCTATGCTGTTTGAACCCTTCCCAGAGTTCCTCAACTATAAATATTCACACATAGTACACGTATGAAAATCCCAAAGCTACACACCCCCTCCGCGACCGTACCGGTTTCATCATTTATTGGCGAATCATCAGCGATAGTATAGACAGCAACGCATACCAATGAGGCTCCCAAGCATGTACATCATGCAAACGTCAAAATCAGTAAATGTATAAAGAAAGACCCACCCACATCTCTCACCTGTGAATCGAGGGAATAGCACCTTATCAACGAAATCCAGGTGGCTATGATTATATAACCAATTGACCCACACTCCTCTCGCCGTCTTTCTTTATTTATATATTGACTGCTTTTGACGTTTGCACGTGGTACATGCCTGAGAGCCTCATTGGTATGCATGTCTTTTGAGCTGTCTTTGTCACTGAAGCTCTTACCAAATGTACCCCAAAAATCACCACTCTTTCAGGCCTGTGAGCCATAATTATCGGCAACTAGGCCTGTGCAGCATTTATCGACATGACTTTAAGCATGCTGGGATGCTTTTTGCTTAATTAACATGCGCTACACCTGTGTGGAAGCTGTCGCTTCCAAAATACTTGGTGTCCCTCACGTGTGTGTGTGTGTGTGTGTGTGTGTGTGTGTGTGTGTGTGTGTGTGTGTGTGTGTGTGTGTGTGTGTGTGTGTGTGTGTGTGTGTGTGTGTGTGTGTATAAAAAATATATTTATATAATATTTTAGAAAAATCCACCCACATCTCTCACCTGTGAATGGAGGGAATATCAAATCAGCTGTCACCTCATCAACTAAATCCAGGTGGCTCGGATTATGTAAATAATTGACCCCTCTCACTCCTCCAGCTAAAGAAGCTGCATAAAGCAACCCAGGAAGATATTCCATGAAATATCATGCAATACAGAGTTATCACAGAGCTCATGTGGTCGCTCAATGGTTTGATGAGCATAACACTGATGTCATCCATATGTCATGGCCTGATCCAATCAAGAATTTATGGGATATTCTGGAACGATGCCTGAGATAGCGTTTTCCACCTCCATCAAACAGATGTGATTTGATTGACTTTCTCATGGAAGAATGGTGCCACATCCCTCCTGTAGAATGCCAGACACTGGTGGACTCTATGCCATGGCACATACAGGCCGTACTGGCCGCATGTGGTGGCCCAGCACCCTATTAAGTCATTCTCCGACTTGAGATGAACGTCGTGACGTCACCACCACAACACGCATGCTATTTGCGGCTCCAGAAGAGCTACTCACAGCGCTCGCAAATTACCAAGATGTAATTTCAGGTGCTTTCACAAGTGTGGTCCATGTGTTAATTAAACAAACATGAAAATGCAGCTACTGACCAGTTTCACTCTCATTAGAGCATCATCAGGGCAACATAGAAAGGGAGATGTTGGAATGGAGGTCTTTGGTTTATTATAAGCTGTCAACACCATATGAGAGAGATTTGAAAGTGGAATACCAAGAAACAACTGAGCTTTCTCTGATGACAAAGTAGCAGGTCTTGTTTGAACGGTTTTCAAAGTTATACGAATGAGAGTGTCGCAAGAGTACAAGACACAGCAAGTATAATAACGAGTCTATATTGAATCAAAATGCATTTGTATATGTTTTTATAGCGCGGCGACATCGCGCTGTTATACAATTGCCTATTCTGTCCTGTGTATTCTGTCACACTTATGGCCGCATACATCCCTTTGATCTGAGGGCAAAAATAGAAATTTGTCCAACGTCACAACTCTTCCCATCATGCATGCTAATTCACCGTGTCTACATTTAAATTTTATAACTGCAAAATTGTTTCATCATTCTTAACCTCGACTTTTACTGCCCCCAGCCGCACGATATCGAAGTATTCGCTTCTTGTTTCGTTTAAACTTGTATTTTGAGAAACTTAGATGGATCTTGGACGACTGTGTTTCATTCATGTAAAATTATCAATGACTTCTGGCTCGGCCTCCAGGTACATGATGCCGACAGATGTTCAGAGCATCAGTCCTCTGTGTCCATGTGTGAGGTGGGATGCAGACGTGCTGGTCCACAAACTACATTGCACTTCATACAAATGCGTTGCAGGCATTGAGGAGTTTGCAGTATTAAAGAAGGAATTGGCACAAAGGAGAATGCCAAGTTTATGGATCAATTTGGAGGCCGCACTCCTTGTCTTATTCAAGAATAGTGAGAAACGTATTGAAATGTTCTCGAACCAGCAGATGTCATGGCTAATACCAGGGCCTTGGCATTGAAAATAACTTTTCATAAGTTGATCGGTGTGCTCTGATTTTGTGATAATCGGTTTGTCTCAACAGATACACAATACATAGTACAATTGCACAGGTTTTGCATTATATTTACATTGCTTACATGATGTGCTTTGCTTTTGCCACTTTTCAAACCCACAATTCTCAGCACACAGGATCTTGCATCATCACCTGCCCCCTCTATTCCTTTTAGTCAGCGGTCCAAGCTTTGCTCAAGTGGCGGGCAGAAAGGCTGGTGAAACTCGATGTGACCGACCCACAATACCTGGAGGTTTACACGGATAACCGAACCACAAGTCGTGAGGCATATTCTCTGCTGATTCCAGCAATGCAACACTCAACAACCGGGTCGACAATCCAACTGCTCGATCTTCGCGAAGAGCCTCCATCACCGATAGTGTGTGCTGGTATACAACGTGTCTTATCTGCTGTGAACTGACATGGTAAACACTTTAACTCAAAATAGCATGTCTTTTTCAGCCCGTGGTGTGGTGCAACAACGTCGGCTGCGGTGAGCGTCGGAGGACCGGGTTGTCGCTCCACTTGTGCGCCGCATGCCGGCTGGCCTATTACTGCTGCCGGGCTTGCCAGCGTGAAGATTGGAAGCAAGGTCACAAGCAGCGATGCTTTGAACGTGAAGGCGCCCATGCCTGCGGCGTCATACCCCAAATGCCTGTCAAGCCCCCGGAGCCAGCCGAATATTTTTTCTGAAGAACCCTAAGTTTTGTAATTTGAAACTATTTCACCTTGCAATATGCTTCACATTTAATGAAGGATAACTATGTTCCTCCATGAGACCCGGATTTTAAATTATCGAGGAAACCAAAATGCTAAAGTATCGATGAGTCTTGCATTCGATAATGTAACTCGAAGGGCACTCGGAAGAGCGCATACCTCTATACCTCTGCCCCACATTGCCTGATCCACGAGAACACGTCGGGCCCATTACATTTTTGAAATTTCATGCCATACAGTACTATATTGTTTTTGGCCGTATCTCTCAATGATAAAGAATCACTTAAAAAATTAATAATTCTCATATCCGGATCCGGATTCTGATCTTCACTAAAATCGAATCGATTCGTCCTTGCCACACACCCAACCATCATCCGAATCCATCCACAACTTTTAGAGATGTCGGTTTCCCCCTTTCTCTCAATGGTGAAGAATCTCTTTAAAAATTCTCGTCGTCTGATCCGGATCTTCACCAAAATGTAATCGGTTCGTCCTTGTAACAAACCTGTCCTCCAAAATTTCATCCGGATCTGTCCACAATTTTTTGAGATTTCCTGTACACAGGCAAACAAACAAAGGGGTGAAAACATAACCTCCTTCACCTTCGGTGGCGTAGGTAATTAAACCATCAGGAAAACAAAAACGATTGTTATAGAAGCTGTCGGTGGTAGTTCTATTGTAAACTCCATATTTTATCCCTTGCATATTGTTTCATCAAAGGTTCTGTTGAAGTGGTGAAAGATTTCTCAGGCAAGCTCGACGTATTCCATCGAGTTAACGTTGTAGTATTTATTCCACCACTTCCTGCACGTACCACATCGTTCGGTCACCAGGCCGGCAGTTATGCTGAAGTAGGTGCAAAGCAAATGCGATTTATCGGTATATAATAACGTCGCTGCTGATTGGCTGTCTCTCGGAAACGAGCTCAAAACACCGTCGGCTGGAGCATTGTGCTTTGGGTTCATGTCCACGGAAAGTTGAAGTTTTTCTTTGCCGTCCTCAGCGAAGGTCGCTTAGCTCAGAGCAAGTTAAGGATTGCTCAGGTGCATTGTAAATGGGCCACAGGTGTCGATTCTGCTCCGTCTGCAGTGACGTTAAGCGTTGGCAAATAAGTTATTGGCAATCTAATGCGGATTAAAATAACCTTTTCAAACTTGCCCTTCACTCGTACACGTTAACTCGTTAATAGTTTGTCTTCATATACCTTCATCGCTGTGACTAAAAGAAAACCGATTTTTCGATTAACTCGGAGGGTTGGTTGTGTTGTATGTAGATATTTTCATTGACAGAGTAAAGTGTAAAGTTTTTGTGCAGATTGAATTGAGAGAAGCGAAAGGGAACAGGTCAAATTCACTGCCAGTGAAGGTAAAATTTTACGTTCAAGGATGTATTTGTGTTTGAGGGCATTATCGGTTTAACTGTTTACGGGTACATCCTTACATAAAAATTGGCTTTTAAAACTATTATGTATTTCCTTTGTGTTTTGAAAACCGGTTTATTTTACTTCTTCCATCAGTTCCCCCTCTCAAGCATCGTCTGCAATTTTCCAGATTACAAAAAGCCATATTTTGTACGAGCACTACATGTGGACATTGGAGACAACGTTTAACCTCAAATTGCTAGTTTCGTTTAGAGATTCTGGATTTGAACATTGTGTGTGTGTGTGTGTGTGTGTGTGTGTGTGTGTGTCCACCAACATCGCATGTAGTTGGTCCCACACTGGGGTAAAATATTACACGAGAGCGAGTTTGGTGAAGTCATGACCAACGTGTTCTGGAGGGAAAATCCACACGTAACGCCATGCTATAAACATGTAACTTGTGCTTATTTATTATTACAACACCTTCCAGTCTTAAATCCAGCAAGGTGGTTTAAACTGCTTCGTGAAGGGCACGTATTATCCACAATTCCTTGCTGAACGTATTTGACGTCATCCCATCACTTTACATTTTTGTGGAATTTACTTTTTATTTATTGCTGTAAGTTATTTTGCCACCACTTTTGGTTGTATCATCATATGGTGAAATATCACAGTAGTGATAATTGATAATAAATGTTTCCGTGACATTGTCCTGATGAAGATGCAAACTTCATTTTCCAGCTCAGCAAGTCACTGTCAATTTTATTGTTTTTTTATTGGCATTTTAAAAGCTCCTTCTGAATGTGTGTGCACATTTAAGGCTTTTGTGAATGCGAAGAGAAGAAATGATTAATCAATTAATTTATATATAATCGGTTCTGTTAATCCGTTTCAAAGTTCGTGTAAAATTACTGATGCAACCTTTGGGCAATTTAAACCTGTCTGAACATAGTCCGGGATCCTACGTTTTATTTTAAATTGTGTGCCTTTGAGCAGCTTACGGATCTGTCTTGTCACCACAAAATGTCCCACAGATTCCAAACGGGCCATCATGAATATTCCCCTCGAGAAATATTTGAACAAGCTCGAAAGATAATGTGGTATAGCCTGCGGGCATGATGAGGGGAGGAGTGGTCGTGGTGGTCATCGTGTCGGCAAGGGATACAAGGTGTGCGCGCCGCCTGAGGCGTTGTAGGAATGCAGTAGTCGAACGCGGCTCGTGCGTGTGCATACGTAATAAAGGAGAGCCGCGGGCACAGTACGCTCGCGCTTGTGCAACACAGCCCGGCTCGACTGTTCCCCCGCTCGTGTCTGCCTGCTAAGCATCTTCCATTCAGTACATTACAGATAAAACCTTCCAGAAGAGGAAAACGATAAAATATGGAAGGTTAACTGAATGGTGCTGTGGGAGACATGGAAGGTTAACTGAATGGTGCTGTGGGAGACATGGAAGGTTAACGGAATGGTGCTCTGGGAGACATGGAAGGTTAACTGAATGGTGCTGTGGGAGACATGGAAGGTTAACTGAATGGTGCTGTGGGAGACATGGAAGGTTAACTGAATGGTGCTGTGGGAGATGGGTAGACATGGAAGGTTAACTGAATGGTGCTGGGGGATACATGGAAGGTTAACTGAATGGTGCTATGGTGTCTGTCTGTACGGACACCGCGACCCACTCTATAATGCTTGTTTTGGAGAAATATCCAAAACAAAAAAGTTTTGTTTTTTTTCGTACTGATCCTTGTATAATTATACATATTGTTGTGGTTACCAGATTCGCAAACCACCATTCAGGTCCCTTAGGTGAGGTATCTCGGTAAGTGCATGTGTAGTTAGGCCCAAACCCGTTGTCTAGGGGGAATACATGTCATTTATACGTGCTGCGACTCTTCAGGATAGCCGTTTTTCTTTTACTATCTTTATTTTGGACCAATCGCCACCATCACAACCACAACAACAACCACCAACCACAACGCCGCTTCACCACAACCGCCATGACCTTTACCGTCGCAACTCGCCACCATCGCATCACCGTCATCTCGCGCCACTCATGGGCACCGATGCTGGACTCGTGTAGGGCGCACGTTGAACAGCGTGTACAAAACCACGGATTTTCTGCTTCAAAAACGGATCGAAAACGACACACGCCCACTTTTTGCCGTCCAATCGGTGAGCGAGGGGCGAATTGGCCCCGCCCCCAGGGCGATCGATATATGCAAATTTGTGGATCAAAAAGCCTTCACGCCCACTTTTTCTCGGGCCAATGGGGAGCGAGGTGAAAGGTCAAAGGGAGGGGGTCAAAGGCGAAGTTACGGGGGGATAAAAGGACGGTGTTCGTCAGTCAAAGAAGTAGTAAAAGTCGGAACGAGGAAGGAAGGAGTCGGAACCAGTAGTAAAAAGTCGGAACGAGGAAGAAGGGAGTCGTGAAGGAGTCGGAACGAGGCGAAGGAGAGTCGGAACGGAGGGGACGAGCTGTGGAGAGGCGGCGAGTCGGACGAAGGGTGCTCGCGTCGTGCAAGGAGCTGCGCGCCCGAGGGAGGCCGGCAGCGCGACCTGGCCGAGGTGGAGACGCTCGTCGCACATAATAAAGATCCTCTATACCCCGAGCATCAGCAACCCCCCTCCTGTTTCCCCCGCGCTGAGATAGTGCGACCAAGGGGGCCCCGTTCCCACCCCCTGCCAGGCACTGTCCACGAGGCCCGCGGGTTGCGGGGCCATCGCCGCTCCGCGTCTCATCACCAGACGGGTAGGCCCGACCTGGTCTCGGCCCCAGGCCTACCTCATTCTTGAGGGTATTTCTTTTCCTTGGTTTTGGGTATGTGTTGTCGGCGCCGTCTGTGAAGTAGAATTGTATAAGTGTTGCCGTGTGCTCGGTAGTCGGTATTAGCTCTGCACTGTGTTTTCACTTTTATGTTTGCTTTTTGTGTAAATGGAATTGTGTTTTCTTTTTTTGTGTGCATTTGGTGGAATTGTATTTGTGTGCTTCCCGTGTGCCGAGAATAAATGTGCTTTATTGTTGAACTGTTTCCCGCTTCGCTTCGTCTTTTTCCTCCATTGAATCCCCATCTTGCTTCACGTAAAGGGTTGGTAGTGGGCTGAATACGCCCGATAATTAATCGAACCGTCGAGGTCGACGATAACACCGCTCGGTTATTCTGATAGTACGGAACGGGTCGCTTAAGTGGCCCGTGTCCGAAGTCGACCTGCGGCGAGGTGCGATCGCCCGGTCTACCCTCCGCGTGGGTACTTAGGTAGTTCGAATTTGGCGAGCAACCCTATCCCACGCGGGGGCTGATTGGCTCGATCGCGGTGAGACCGAAAGGTCCACCCGTGACTGGTTCCCGGCGTTAGTCCGAGAGGGTCACGACTGGATTGTCCGTCCGGTGGGCGACGTGCCGCGATTCGAGTTACGTGGCCGTCGCACGCCGGCGGGCGCGAAGACCGCAACACTGGTGTCAGGAGTGGGATACAAATTCATCGCCCTCCTCGCGGCACTGGTATCGGAGAACAGGAAAACAGGCTCTCCTGTCTCCGGCTAAATTCACGGGAATCGGTCCAGGGGTGAGAGAAGCGACCCCCGATTCCCTCCAAATTACGAGCGAACAAATTAACCCTTCACGAGAAGCAAGATGGCGTCTCAAGGCGAGCGGGAGCCGGGGGTATTAGAAATGGATGTAGAATGTGTAGGATCCATGGTCCAGGATGGAATCCCCGAGCAGGAAATGTTGATTGTGCAGGAACACGGACTCGCCCAACTGAACCCAGAGCCCGAAATGGGTGCGGCAGCGGCCGCAGTGTATGACACCTCCCCCCCCCTCTCCACCAAAACCCTTCCCCAACCCTTGCCGAAACGGCTCAGCTGAGTGCATCCGACATGGCCCAGCTATGCGCCATGCTGGCGGCAATGACAGAAAAGATGGATACAAATACAAATGAAATGAAAAACGAAATGAAAGACATGAACAAGCAAATGAATGAAGTGAAAACGACGATGGATGCGAATACACAACAAATGAACGAAAAGATGGATGCGAATACACAACAAATGAACGGAATGGAAACAAACATGAAGGAAGAAATGAAAGAGCTACGGGGTGAGACGCAGAACATGGGCCAATGCCTGCAGGCGGGCATGAAGGCAGTGAGCAGGGAGCTTAAAATGGCGACTTCACGTGTGGGAGCAAACGAGCTGGGTGGGGGTGCAACGGCTGACAGGCCCGCGGTGGAGGCGGGTGAAAAAATAATTCGTGGAACGTGTTGGGCGAGGGTCGTGACGATGACCGAAAGGGAAAAATTAAATGGGGAGACCAAAACGTGTGAGACGAGACACGAGGTGACGACAAAGGAAATAATAATAGTTGAGACAAGGGAGGTAAAGGGTGAAGAGTTGGCAGTGACGGTAGCCGGGAAGGGAACGACAGAGGAGAGACTGCACGGTGAGGACGGGGTAAGTGACGCACACACACACACGGAGGTAGTGGAGGATAATGCGGGTGAGCTCGCGGAGCGTGCAGGGACCCGGTGTGAGCAGCTGGATGGCCTCCTCCAGGAACGAGGGGAGGGAGTATGCCCCCTTGAGGCGAGTCACGACCAGGTGAGTTCGGTCGTGCTTTGCGAGGTTGAGGGGACGAGTGCTGTGGACGGGTGCACGGAGAGCTTGGGGGGTATAGAGGCCCCGGAGACCCTTGTGGGGACACGAATCCCCAGTATGGTTGTCCCTGTGTGTGTGGTGCAAGGTGTGAGTGCGTCCCCGTGTGTGGAAGCGACCCCGTGTGTGATTGGTGTGGTGGCGATGGTGCCGGAGTACGTGCTTCCCAGCACGCCGTGTGTGGATGAGGCACCGCGTGTGGAAGAGGCCGTGTGTGTGAGTGAAACGGCCAGTGTGGATGAGGCACCGCGGGTTAGTGCCCCCGCGTGTGTAGGTGAGGAACCGTGTGTGGATGAGGCACGGAGTGCGAGTGAGGCACCGCGGTTGAGTGCCCTCGCGTGTGTGGGTGAGGCACTGCGGGTGAGTGCCCCCGCGCGAGTGAATGGAGCACCACGTGTGAGTAGTATGGTTTGTGTGAGTAGTGAGGCACGCGTGAGTGAACGGCCGTGTGCAAGGTCGCTGTGTGCCAGGGAGACCGTGTGTGTGAGAGAGCGGTATGAGAGGGAGATGTCGGTTGGCATGCGGGAGCACGCAGCCGCGTCTCCCCGTGTGAATGTGATGGTGTGGACTGTGTGCGTCGTAACACGCAGGTATGCGTGTGTGGAATGGCGACGACGAAGGCGACAGAGGAAAGAAAGCCGAGTAGCGGCTGTAGTTGTTTCGAGGACCGTGCCGGGTTCACCCAGCAGTGAGCACGCGGTTCGTGCTGTGCAACGCACGAGACCACCACGTGCTCGCTTGCGAGAGTGAAGTCCCGGTCCGGAAACGCCAGCGGTGGATTTGCCGATCCCGCGGACGGACAAAGTTTAGGCAGGTAAACGGATTTGGACCGGACGGGTTCTCCACGCGATCGTGTGTGTTAAGCTCCAACGGGCAAAGCACATGTGTTCGCGTGGGGAACCCCTCGAGACGTGTGGCTTGTGTTTTTTTTATATGCGCACGGTGACGTCATGGCTGCACGTGTGGTTGGAATCCGGCAGGAGGGGTATCCCGGCCGATGGTACCGTCCAAGGAGGGACGAGGAACACGTGCAGCTGCATGACGTCACGGGCAGGTGTAAAGTGCGCGAGCGCGAGTTGCCGCGCTGGTGATGCGCATGAAAAAAAAAAAAAAAGGCAAGCCTCACTTTCGGGTGTACAGGATTCCTGGGCAAAGGGTGAAAGACCCCCTTGACCCTGGGCACAGGATGGAAACTAGTTAGGGGGAAGGGTTAGCTTAGTTAGACCGACTTCATGGGGCAGGGGTAAGTCCTCATGGAGTCCGTGGAATGGATTAGTTAGAGGGATTGTAGCCAGATTTAGGATGGGAAAATGGGAAATAAAATGATTTATTTGGGAACAGTGACAGACTTGTGGATGTGTAGAGTTGACGTAGTTTAGCTACGTAGTGTTAAAAGGAACGTGCTACTAGTTTAAGGGACGACGTGGGAGCACGAGTTAGTTAGGGGGTGCAGATAGAAGGATGGCAGAGTTCAGTGGTGTGTGTGTTGAAGAGTTGGTGAGTTGTGAGGCATGTGCTTGGTGAGTGAGTGAGGCCAGCGGGTCTGTGTGCATGGAGCAATTGGGGAATGCATGGTGCGATGAGTGATTGGGGGGAGGAGTGACTCCCGCCCAAGGGACCCCGGGGTCAGAGTAAAGTGAGTTAGCTGGGTTAGTCAAATTGAAAAATGGAGGTCGTTTTGTTGTTGGTGGGAAAGTAGGCTCGAGACCCATTTGGAGGGGTGCAGGAGCCCTGTTGACGGGCTTGGGAGCGTGGCTGCGAAAGGTGAGTATCGCTGAGTGGGTACCCCGGGCACCAGGCTAGTCGGCCGCGGTAGGCCATGGGCCCATGGGGGGCCGGGATAGAGTAGTGGGCACGGGTGCGCCTGCTTGGTGCAGGGGCCCGGGGCGCCATTAGCCGCGTGGGCAGTGCAGTGGGCACGGGTGACCCTCGGAAAGGGGCCCGGGAGGCCGGCCTGCCACGTGTGCGTTTCAGGGGAGGTGCCATGGGGGGCACTCCCCGGTGTTAGGGAGCTGGTAGGCTCGGAGGCAGTGTAGTGCCCGGGGGTGCCATAGCGGGAGAATCGGCAGAGGGTCGTGCCTGCCAAAGTGAGCCACGTGTCCCAGCCAGGAGACCGTGTGAGGGCACGGAGAGAAAATTGGGGGGCGAGGCCCGAAATTGTAAGGACACCAACACAGGCGACGGGAATCTGGGTTGTTAGAACCAATAGTTTAAGCGAGAGGCGCTTGTTGAAAGCCCCGGGGTAGTTTAACAGTTAAATGGTTAGGATAGATTAGGAGATGTACCCCTCCGCACCATCCATCCCCTCGCTGTCATTGTGGGCCGCTGGACCCACTTTGGTTAAGATCGCCGAACTCTGGGGAGGCCATTCTGAGGCTTCGTTGGGCCTCGACACAGGACGTTAGCTCTCCCTTATTCCCCTCCGGGAAGGGAACGTAGGGGTTGGGAGTAGGCTAGGTGACAGGATAGGTTAGCCGAACAAGGACGATAAAGGGGGTTAGGGGACGATTTATAGTGGGGAAGTAAAAATAAAAACAACAAAAAAATAAGTTGGGGCTAAATTGGGGTTTGACAAATTAAGGGAGTGGGTATGTACAGTGACAGGCAAAGGCGATAGGTTGGGAGGGAGACGGGTAGGTAGGTCCGAGCCCGCCTTCCAAGTGGCCAGCACCACCGCACTCCCTCCACCAACTTCCACTGACGGCAAAGGCTGGCCAACTTCATCGGCTGGCCGTGTTTTGCTTCAAGGCGGAGGCCGGCCAACTTCATCGGCAGCTGTTGTTTTGCTGCGAGGCCTGTGCCGGCTGGATCATCGGCAGCTGTGTGCTGCAAGGCCTGTGCCGGCCAGTTCAGCTGCTGGCTGTTTTTCTTCGAGGCCTGTGCCGGCCAGTTTGTCTGCCGGCTGTGTTTGCCTGCAGCGGCCTTCTTCTGCGGGCTGTGTTTGCCTGCTCACCTTTGCCATGCCATGCCCACTGCCCATGTTCACAAGCCCCGTTCAATTTTTGCTTTGCCCCCCCCTGTTCATTTCCATGTGCGCCAGGATCTGAAAGCAACAGTTTGCAAGCTGCAAGAACTGCCCTGTTGGCAGCTACAACACGGGCCTGCAGTGGCGGCCCGTGCACCGTGTTTGTGTTCATGCATCCATTCGTTGTGCTCATTGCGTGTGCCACTTGAGCTGGCACGGAGACTGCGTTGTGCAGCCCAAGCACCGTTGTGGTTCACTGAGTTCAGTTCAAAAAGGAAGGCCTTGGACTGCGTGTGAGCAGCCAGCCACGTTCCCTGTCACCTGCATTGTTTGAGCCAGAGACTGCATGCGGGCAGCCTGGCTCCCTGCTAACTGCTTTCTTTTTGCAGAGTCAATGATCCTGGGCCATGGTTTAGTGTAAAATTTGTAAGTTAAGGTAAGATGTACTGTAAATATGAGTGCGCCCCCGGCATGTATGTCTTAGCGCCGGCAATTTTATTTAAGTCGTCCGTGTGAGTGAGTTTGTTTAGATAGTTACGCAGCCCTCAGGTTATTTATTTTGGGGACACGAATACCATGAATGTCGCACTCAGGGATCCGTAGGTAAAGTGTACTAGGGGAAAACTACACATGATGGCACACGAAAATTTGACGACTCGGGACGAGTCTGTAAAAAGGGAAGGGGGTAGTGTTGTGGTTACCAGATTCGCAAACCACCATTCAGGTCCCTTAGGTGAGGTATCTCGGTAAGTGCATGTGTAGTTAGGCCCAAACCCGTTGTCTAGTGGGAATACATGTCATTTATACGTGCTGCGACTCTTCAGGATAGCCGTTTTTCTTTTACTATCTTTATTTTGGACCAATCGCCACCATCACAACCACAACAACAACCACCAACCACAACGCCGCTTCACCACAACCGCCATGACCTTTACCGTCGCAACTCGCCACCATCGCATCACCGTCATCTCGCGCCACTCATGGGCACCGATGCTGGACTCGTGTAGGGCGCACGTTGAACAGCGTGTACAAAACCACGGATTTTCTGCTTCAAAAACGGATCGAAAACGACACACGCCCACTTTTTGCCGTCCAATCGGTGAGCGAGGGGCGACTCGGCCCCGCCCCCAGGGCGATCGATATATGCAAATTTGTGGATCAAAAAGCCTTCACGCCCACTTTTTCTCGGGCCAATGGGGAGCGAGGTGAAAGGTCAAAGGGAGGGGGTCAAAGGCGAAGTTACGGGGGGGATAAAAGGACGGTGTTCGTCAGTGAAAGGAGTAGTAAAAGTCGGAACGAGGAAGGAAGGAGTCGGAACCAGTAGTAAGAAGTCGGAACGAGGAAGAAGGGAGTCGTAAAGGTCGGAACGAGGCGAAGGAGAGTCGGAACGGAGGGGACGAGCTGTGGAGAGGCGGCGAGTCGGACGAAGGGTGCTCGCGTCGTGCAAGGAGCTGCGCGCCCGAGGGAGGCCGGCAGCGCGACCTGGCCGAGGTGGAGACGCTCGTCGCACATAATAAAGATCCTCTATACCCCGAGCATCAGCAACCCCCTCCTGTTTCCCCCCGCGCTGAGATAGTGCGACCAAGGGGGCCCCGTTCCCACCCCCTGCCAGGCACTGTCCACGAGGCCCGCGGGTTGCGGGGCCATCGCCGCTCCGCGTCTCATCACCAGACGGGTAGGCCCGACCTGGTCTCGGCCCCAGGCCTACCTCATTCTTGAGGGTATTTCTTTTCCTTGGTTTTGGGTATGTGTTGTCGGCGCCGTCTGTGAAGTAGAATTGTATAAGTGTTGCCGTGTGCTCGGTAGTCGGTATTAGCTCTGCACTGTGTTTTCACTTTTATGTTTGCTTTTTGTGTAAATGGAATTGTGTTTTCTTTTTTTGTGTGCATTTGGTGGAATTGTATTTGTGTGCTTCCCGTGTGCCGAGAATAAATGTGCTTTATTGTTGAACTGTTTCCCGCTTCGCTTCGTCTTTTTCCTCCATTGAATCCCCATCTTGCTTCACGTAAAGGGTTGGTAGTGGGCTGAATACGCCCGATAATTAATCGAACCGTCGAGGTCGACGATAACACCGCTCGGTTATTCTGATAGTACGGAACGGGTCGCTTAAGTGGCCCGTGTCCGAAGTCGACCTGCGGCGAGGTGCGATCGCCCGGTCTACCCTCCGCGTGGGTACTTAGGTAGTTCGAATTTGGCGAGCAACCCTATCCCACGCGGGGGCTGATTGGCTCGATCGCGGTGAGACCGAAAGGTCCACCCGTGACTGGTTCCCGGCGTTAGTCCGAGAGGGTCACGACTGGATTGTCCGTCCGGTGGGCGACGTGCCGCGATTCGAGTTACGTGGCCGTCGCACGCCGGCGGGCGCGAAGACCGCAACAATATTATATGGCTGCAGCTGTTGTTTTTAACCGAATCAGTTGGACTCCTTTTAATAATAAAGTAAACAAGGTCGCTGTCATCAAGGTGTTTTTGCAGGTTTAATGTTAAGATTTCATGATTGGACAAATTAACGTAAAATAAGTGAACTGCATTAAAATCCATCATACTGGATGGAGCTCGGTCTGGATTTGTTTGGTTATTCAGTTGAGGGTCATGGAAGAGCGAGATGATGGAATGAACCGACTGAGTTAAATGGGGTAACTGCTGGACACAATCAGCAAGGAAAGGAGCAATGGGAGGAAACGTTGAAATCGGCAAGAGGGTTGGGTGAGGAAGGGGTAATGGGGGTAATAAAGATCATGGGTCAGGATAGGGGGAGCGGGTGTCACAAGGTGGCAGTACCCAGCCTGCTGGAAACCTTAGAGGGAAGAATGGAACAACAGCCTCAGGAAGGTTCCACGGACAGGAGAAGTGAGGAGTAAGAGAGTTGAGGTGTACAGACGGCCAGAATTTTGGAAGTTTAACCAAGAGGGGCTTATTGGAAGAATGTGCATCCTGAGGTTGCTGGTGAGGGGTGGAGGACAGAGTTGAGGGCATTAGAATGGAGGAAAGACCACCTAACTGTATGTGATGTGAGAGTAACACACCTTGTTCTTCGTCCTCATTGTGGCAGATTGCAATAATATTTGGAGCTTTAGATTCTACAGAATCCATCTTTCCCCTCTCTCTGGTTTATTTGCTGCTCAGATTGTTATTTTAAAGTACTGAGTTATTTAACAAGTGCAAAATCTCAGCTCTTATTAAATACAAATTGGAGTATCAGGAAGTGACATCGCTATGCGATGCTCTGCACATCATGACAGAGAACACTCAGATCGAGGTGTCGTGCACACAAAGATTGGACAATACCTCGATCTTCCACTCATGACGGAAAAAAATGATGGAGTGCAGACGGTAAACGTATAACTCAAGAAAATATCCTGCAAACATGAATGAATGCTTTAACTATCTGAAAACGAGAAGGTTTAACATAATAATAAACTGACTGTGAAAATGAATAAATTAAATAACACCTTGCAATTTTGTTCTTCCAGAGATTGAACGTGTTCAATGGATCGACGAATTTGAAATGCTCGAGATCCAAAGTCACCGCTGATGAAATTATGTTCACAAGCGCAGACGCGTTGTTAACGACGATCCTTAAGTCTGCACGAGATGTGTTTCCGAACAGTTTAGCACGTCGTTTTTTTCCAGCGAGACCTCGAGTTTGTGGATTATCATGGCTGGAGATCTAAATAAGGATCCCACGCTGCAGTGCCATGTCCCTCTCCAGCGACAATACCATATGATGGGACAAAACGGCATTTTGAAGTACTTTCCCCCCCAGCGATACAGAAAGTGCATGCATACGCGATGAGGTGTAAAAGGACGACCGGGTTGTCTCGTCTACAAGGTGAGCGACACGCATTTCCATGCAAAATGCGTTACACCTGTAACCGCTTCCCAATGTGGTGGATGATGTCACCTGAAGCCCCTCAGTTTGAGTGCATCACCATGAAGCTCTGGCAGGATTTTAAGGCCGACACCTCTGCGGTTACAGGAGGAACCGACGAGTAGAAACGGTGACGGGAACCAAACGGGAACGGCGTGAAAACTGCTCATGGAGAAGTGGGATTAAGAGTGCCATTTATTGCCCAAAGAAGATCTGAGAAAAGCGCTGACGATATCGTCGTCGTTAAGACATCACCACAGTTTCCATTACCTGTGTTGACCAGAACATTCACTTCAAATCGAGCACGGTTATGGGATTTTTGTAAATGGATTCAGACGAGCTTTCTCCAGGTCTACGTGCCAAAACAGGCACAGCACCTTAACGAAGCACCCAAGCACCAAACAATCGATAACCTGTGCCATAATAAATCACCGCATGCAAGGAAACCTTCAATAGAACGACGCCTTTCCTCTCGTGGAGGGGTTTCATTTCTTCTGCAGACACAAAGATCCATGGTGTGAAACACCCTTAACCTGGTACCTTCCTTCTCTTTTAATTTTTTCCCCCCCCCAAATAGGATTAGTTTGTCGATGTAAGTCTGCGTCATCGTTTTACATCACAACCTGAACCCAGAAAAGGTCGGACGATCATCTCTCATTTTGAGAAGCTTCAGGTTCTGCCCCTTGTAGCTTTAACAGGGATAAGACGATCTAACCCGGACTTGGAAAGTTTAAGCACAGACAAAAAAAAAAAGAAACCCTGCATCGAAACAAAATCCAGAACGTTTGCTGAAGCAGCCGTGCCGTTGTGACGTTTGTGCCAAACAAAGGAAAAATAATTAAAAAAGAAAATCACGCAAGCTTCTCATCAAATCATAACAGTTCATGAAGTTCCTTGTTCTATGTCCTTTCAAACCCTTCCCAGTGAACTCCAACACCAGCTTCAATGGCAGCATGCATGCGATGGTACCAAGGGCCAAGTTTCGTGCGCGTCAAAACATCATCGAAAGCCTGCAGTCCTTCCATGACTCTGAACACTCCGAACACCTCCTGCAAGACGGGCCGGAGGGAAATCGGGTCAGCGAGGAAGGAGGAAAGAACAATGGGAGTGAATAATCTTAATCACTAAATAGATTTGTAACCTCACCAAATCTGCCAAATTGGGATCATCGCCTCCCAAAAATGGTCTCTTTTTCCCAACGGCCACAAGCCACTCGTTCGCTGCACTGTACAGGTCTTGTCTGACATCATCTCGCATGTTGTGTCTGCTCGACAGGCGACGTAACAAAGATAATATCCGAGCTAATAATTATTCAAACATTTCACATCACCTCTTTCAAATAAGTCCGTATCAGCACCATCAGTGCCTACGATTAACTTGGTATAAACAGGCACAACAAACAACCCCAAGTGCAAGCTTAGTGTGCGAGTAACTTCCTCCCCCTCCTCCCACACCCATACCTCCTCTCAATCAGGCCTAAACAGCTTGCGTTCACATAAAAAATACACCTGTAAAAATTACAAAAGCCTTTCCCCACCAACCCCATACCCCAAATCGAACCTCTTTTTGAGTCTCTTGCTAATCAGGTACATGGCTGCAGCGCCAACATATTTAGCCGCAAGACCTTCCCAGCGGCCAAATTTGCCCTCTCTGACAATGTAGTCAAAGGAAGCAAGTGCCTCCTTGGGTGTGCGGTACACATTGGGCGAGATGAGATGCACCAAGTGGTTATCAACCCACTTTCTCCACTCCACCTCTGTCCTGGCACACAAAGCACGATACAAAAGTCAAAAGGCATGAAACTTCATCTCCTCTTCCATGGATTCTGAATATACAAGAAAGCTCCATTCTAGAAGCACCTGTCACAACCTCATCCCATTCACTCTAACATGATCGATTTTTTTCTGAACCCAATGAACCCTGAGCTCCTTGGACTTTCGGCTCCACCACCCTGGGCTTCCCGGAGAAAAATCCGGCCGCTCAAGTATATGGAGATCTGAATAGCCGATGGGACAACGGCCGAGAGGGTACAAGGAGGTTTGAACAGCCGATGGTAAAATGGCCGAGAGGGTACATGGAGGTTTGAACAGCCGAGGGTAAAACGGCCACGAGGGTACATGGAGGTTTGAACAGCCGATGGTAAAACGAGCACGAGGGTACGTGGAGGTTTGAACAGCCGAGGGTAAAACGACCACGAGGGTACATGGAGGTTTGAACAGCCGATGGTAAAACAGCCGAGAGGGAACATGGAGGTTTGAACAGCCGATGGTAAAACGGCCACGAGGGTACATGGAGGTTTGAACAGCCGATGGTAAAACAGCCGAGAGGGAACATGGAGGTTTGAACAGCCGATGGTAAAACGACCACGAGGGGACATGGAGGTTTGAACAGCCGATGGTAAAACGAGCACGAGGGTACATGGAGGTTTGAACAGCCGAGGGTAAAACGACCACGAGGGTACATGGAGGTTTGAACAGCCGATGGTAAAACAGCCGAGAGGGAACATGGAGGTTTGAACAGCCGAGGGTAAAACGACCACGAGGGTACGTGGAGGTTTGAACAGCCGAGGGTAAAACGACCACGAGGGTACATGGAGGTTTGAACAGCCGATGGTAAAACGACCACGAGGGTACGTGGAGGTTTGAACAGCCGATGGTAAAACAGCCGAGAGGGAACATGGAGGTTTGAACAGCCGATGGTAAAACAGCCGAGAGGGAACATGGAGGTTTGAACAGCCGATGGTAAAACGGCCACGAGGGTACATGGAGGTTTGAACAGCCGATGGTAAAACGACCACGAGGGGACATGGAGGTTTGAACAGCCGATGGTAAAACGAGCACGAGGGTACATGGAGGTTTGAACAGCCGAGGGTAAAACGGCCACGAGGGTACGTGGAGGTTTGAACAGCCGATGGTAAAACGACCACGAAGGTACATGGAGGTTTGAACAGCCGATGGTAAAACGACCACGAGGGTACGTGGAGGTTTGAACAGCCGATGGTAAAACAGCCGAGAGGGAACATGGAGGTTTGAACAGCCGATGGTAAAACGACCACGAGGGTACGTGGAGGTTTGAACAGCCGATGGTAAAACAGCCGAGAGGGAACATGGAGGTTTGAACAGCCGAGGGTAAAACGACCACGAGGGTACGTGGAGGTTTGAACAGCCGAGGGTAAAACGACCACGAGGGTACGTGGAGGTTTGAACAGCCGATGGTAAAACAGCCGAGAGGGAACATGGAGGTTTGAACAGCCGATGGTAAAACGACCACGAGGGTACATGGAGGTTTGAACAGCCGATAGTAAAATGACCACGAGGGTACATGGAGGTTTGAACAGCCGATAGTAAAACGACCACGAGGGTACGTGGAGGTTTGAACAGCCGATAGTAAAACAGCCGAGAGGGAACATGGAGGTTTGAACAGCCGATGGTAAAACGACCACGAGGGAACATGTAGGTTTGAACAGCCGATGGTAAAACAGCCGAGAGGGAACATGGAGGTTTGAACAGCCGAGGGTAAAACGGCCACGAGGGTACATGGAGGTTTGAACAGCCGATGGTAAAACGACCACGAGGGTACATGGAGGTTTGAACAGCCGATAGTAAAATGACCACGAGGGTACGTGGAGGTTTGAACAGCCGATGGTAAAACGACCACGAGGGTACGTGGAGGTTTGAACAGCCGATAGTAAAACAGCCGAGAGGGAACATGGAGGTTTGAACAGCCGATGGTAAAACAGCCGAGAGGGAACATGGAGGTTTGAACAGCCGATGGTAAAACAGCCGAGAGGGAACATGGAGGTTTGAACAGCCGATAGTAAAATGACCACGAGGGTACATGGAGGTTTGAACAGCCGAGGGTAAAACGACCACGAGGGTACGTGGAGGTTTGAACAGCCGATGGTAAAACAGCCAAGAGGGAACATGGAGGTTTGAACAGCCGATGGTAAAACGGCCACGAGGGTACGTGGAGGTTTGAACAGCCGATAGTAAAACGACCACGAGGGTACATGGAGGTTTGAACAGCCGAGGGTAAAACGACCACGAGGGTACGTGGAGGTTTGAACAGCCGATGGTAAAACAGCCGAGAGGGAACATGGAGGTTTGAACAGCCGAGGGTAAAACGGCCACGAGGGTACATGGAGGTTTGAACAGCCGATAGTAAAACGACCACGAGGGTACATGGAGGTTTGAACAGCCGAGGGTAAAACGACCACGAGGGTACGTGGAGGTTTGAACAGCCGATGGTAAAACAGCCGAGAGGGAACATGGAGGTTTGAACAGCCGAGGGTAAAACGGCCACGAGGGTACATGGAGGTTTGAACAGCCGAGGGTAAAATGACCACGAGGGTACGTGGAGGTTTGAACAGCCGAGGGTAAAACGACCACGAGGGTACATGGAGGTTTGAACAGCCGAGGGTAAAACGACCACGAGGGTACATGGAGGTTTGAACAGCCGATGGTAAAACGACCACGAGGGTACATGGAGGTTTGAACAGCCGATGGTAAAACAGCCGAGAGGGAACATGGAGGTTTGAACAGCCGATGGTAAAACGACCACGAGGGTACGTGGAGGTTTGAACAGCCGAGGGTAAAACGACCACGAGGGTACATGGAGGTTTGAACAGCCGATAGTAAAACGACCACGAGGGTACATGGAGGTTTGAACAGCCGAGGGTAAAACGACCACGAGGGTACATGGAGGTTTGAACAGCCGATAGTAAAACAGCCGAGAGGGTACATGGAGGTTTGAACAGCCGAGGGTAAAACGGCCACGAGGGTACATGGAGGTTTGAACAGCCGATGGTAAAACGACCACGAGGGTACATGGAGGTTTGAACAGCCGATGGTAAAACAGCCGAGAGGGAACATGGAGGTTTGAACAGCCGAGGGTAAAATGACCACGAGGGTACGTGGAGGTTTGAACAGCCGAGGGTAAAATGACCACGAGGGTACGTGGAGGTTTGAACAGCCGAGGGTAAAACGACCACGAGGGTACATGGAGGTTTGAACAGCCGAGGGTAAAACGGCCACGAGGGTACGTGGAGGTTTGAACAGCCGATGGTAAAACGACCACGAAGGTACATGGAGGTTTGAACAGCCGATGGTAAAACGACCACGAGGGTACGTGGAGGTTTGAACAGCCGATGGTAAAACAGCCGAGAGGGAACATGGAGGTTTGAACAGCCGATGGTAAAACGACCACGAGGGTACATGGAGGTTTGAACAGCCGATAGTAAAACAGCCGAGAGGGAACATGGAGGTTTGAACAGCCGAGGGTAAAACGGCCACGAGGGTACATGGAGGTTTGAACAGCCGAGGGTAAAACGACCACGAGGGTACATGGAGGTTTGAACAGCCGAGGGTAAAACGACCACGAGGGTACATGGAGGTTTGAACAGCCGATGGTAAAACGACCACGAGGGTACATGGAGGTTTGAACAGCCGATGGTAAAACAGCCGAGAGGGAACATGGAGGTTTGAACAGCCGATGGTAAAACGACCACGAGGGTACGTGGAGGTTTGAACAGCCGAGGGTAAAACGACCACGAGGGTACATGGAGGTTTGAACAGCCGATAGTAAAACGACCACGAGGGTACATGGAGGTTTGAACAGCCGAGGGTAAAACGACCACGAGGGTACATGGAGGTTTGAACAGCCGATAGTAAAACAGCCGAGAGGGTACATGGAGGTTTGAACAGCCGAGGGTAAAACGGCCACGAGGGTACATGGAGGTTTGAACAGCCGATGGTAAAACGACCACGAGGGTACATGGAGGTTTGAACAGCCGATGGTAAAACAGCCGAGAGGGAACATGGAGGTTTGAACAGCCGAGGGTAAAACGGCCACGAGGGTACATGGAGGTTTGAACAGCCGATGGTAAAACGACCACGAGGGTACATGGAGGTTTGAACAGCCGAGGGTAAAATGACCACGAGGGTACGTGGAGGTTTGAACAGCCGAGGGTAAAACGACCACGAGGGTACATGGAGGTTTGAACAGCCGAGGGTAAAACAGCCGAGAGGGAACATGGAGGTTTGAACAGCCGATGGTAAAACGACCACGAGGGAACATGTAGGTTTGAACAGCCGATGGTAAAACAGCCGAGAGGGAACATGGAGGTTTGAACAGCCGAGGGTAAAACGGCCACGAGGGTACGTGGAGGTTTGAACAGCCGAGGGTAAAACGACCACGAGGGTACATGGAGGTTTGAACAGCCGAGGGTAAAACGGCCACGAGGGTACGTGGAGGTTTGAACAGCCGATGGTAAAACGACCACGAAGGTACATGGAGGTTTGAACAGCCGATGGTAAAACGACCACGAGGGTACGTGGAGGTTTGAACAGCCGATGGTAAAACGAGCACGAGGGTACGTGGAGGTTTGAACAGCCGAGGGTAAAACGACCACGAGGGTACGTGGAGGTTTGAACAGCCGATGGTAAAACGACCACGAGGGTACATGGAGGTTTGAACAGCCGATAGTAAAACAGCCGAGAGGGAACATGGAGGTTTGAACAGCCGAGGGTAAAACGACCACGAGGGTACGTGGAGGTTTGAACAGCCGAGGGTAAAACGACCACGAGGGTACATGGAGGTTTGAACAGCCGATGGTAAAACGACCACGAGGGTACGTGGAGGTTTGAACAGCCGATGGTAAAACAGCCGAGAGGGAACATGGAGGTTTGAACAGCCGATGGTAAAACGGCCACGAGGGTACATGGAGGTTTGAACAGCCGATGGTAAAACGAGCACGAGGGTACATGGAGGTTTGAACAGCCGAGGGTAAAACGACCACGAGGGTACGTGGAGGTTTGAACAGCCGAGGGTAAAACGACCACGAGGGTACGTGGAGGTTTGAACAGCCGAGGGTAAAACGAGCACGAGGGTACGTGGAGGTTTGAACAGCCGATGGTAAAACGGCCACGAGGGTACATGGAGGTTTGAACAGCCGATGGTAAAACAGCCGAGAGGGAACATGGAGGTTTGAACAGCCGATGGTAAAACGGCCACGAGGGTACATGGAGGTTTGAACAGCCGATGGTAAAACGACCACGAGGGTACATGGAGGTTTGAACAGCCGATAGTAAAACAGCCGAGAGGGAACATGGAGGTTTGAACAGCCGAGGGTAAAACGACCACGAGGGTACATGGAGGTTTGAACAGCCGAGGGTAAAATGACCACGAGGGTACGTGGAGGTTTGAACAGCCGAGGGTAAAACGACCACGAGGGTACATGGAGGTTTGAACAGCCGATAGTAAAACAGCCGAGAGGGAACATGGAGGTTTGAACAGCCGAGGGTAAAATGACCACGAGGGTACATGGAGGTTTGAACAGCCGAGGGTAAAATGACCACGAGGGTACGTGGAGGTTTGAACAGCCGAGGGTAAAACGACCACGAGGGTACATGGAGGTTTGAACAGCCGATAGTAAAACAGCCGAGAGGGTACATGGAGGTTTGAACAGCCGATAGTAAAACAGCCGAGAGGGTACGTGGAGGTTTGAACAGCCGAGGGTAAAACGACCACGAGGGTTCATGGAGGTTTGAACAGCCGAGGGTAAAACAACCACGAGGGGACATGGAGGTTTGAACAGCCGATGGTAAAACGACCACGAGGGTACATGGAGGTTTGAACAGCCGATAGTAAAACAGCCGAGAGGGTACATGGAGGTTTGAACAGCCGAGGGTAAAACGGCCACGAGGGTACATGGAGGTTTGAACAGCCGATGGTAAAACGACCACGAGGGTACATGGAGGTTTGAACAGCCGATGGTAAAACAGCCGAGAGGGAACATGGAGGTTTGAACAGCCGATGGTAAAACGACCACGAGGGTACGTGGAGGTTTGAACAGCCGATGGTAAAACAGAAGAGAGGGAACATGGAGGTTTGAACAGCCGATGGTAAAACAGAAGAGAGGGAACATGGAGGTTTGAACAGCCGATGGTAAAACAGCTGAGAGGGAACATGGAGGTTTGAACAGCCGAGGGTAAAACGACCACGAGGGTACGTGGAGGTTTGAACAGCCGATGGTAAAACAGCCGAGAGGGAACATGGAGGTTTGAACAGCCGAGGGTAAAACAGCAGAGAGGGAACATGCAGGTTTGAACAGCCGATGGTAAAACGACCACGAGGGTACATGGAGGTTTGAACAGCCGATAGTAAAATGACCACGAGGGTACGTGGAGGTTTGAACAGCCGATGGTAAAACAGCCGAGAGGGAACATGGAGGTTTGAACAGCCGATGGTAAAACGGCCACGAGGGTACGTGGAGGTTTGAACAGCCGAGGGTAAAACGACCACGAGGGTACATGGAGGTTTGAACAGCCGATAGTAAAACGACCACGAGGGTACATGGAGGTTTGAACAGCCGAGGGTAAAACGACCACGAGGGTACATGGAGGTTTGAACAGCCGATAGTAAAACAGCCGAGAGGGAACATGGAGGTTTGAACAGCCGAGGGTAAAACGACCACGAGGGTACGTGGAGGTTTGAACAGCCGATGGTAAAACAGCCGAGAGGGAACATGGAGGTTTGAACAGCCGATGGTAAAACGGCCACGAGGGTACGTGGAGGTTTGAACAGCCGAGGGTAAAACGACCACGAGGGTACATGGAGGTTTGAACAGCCGATAGTAAAACGACCACGAGGGTACATGGAGGTTTGAACAGCCGAGGGTAAAACGACCACGAGGGTACGTGGAGGTTTGAACAGCCGATGGTAAAACAGCCGAGAGGGAACATGGAGGTTTGAACAGCCGAGGGTAAAACGGCCACGAGGGTACATGGAGGTTTGAACAGCCGATGGTAAAACAGCAGAGAGGGAACATGCAGGTTTGAACAGCCGATGGTAAAACGACCACGAGGGTACGTGGAGGTTTGAACAGCCGATGGTAAAACAGCCGAGAGGGAACATGGAGGTTTGAACAGCCGATGGTAAAACGACCACGAGGGTACATGGAGGTTTGAACAGCCGAGGGTAAAACGACCACGAGGGTACGTGGAGGTTTGAACAGCCGATGGTAAAACGACCACGAGGGTACATGGAGGTTTGAACAGCCGAGGGTAAAACGACCACGAGGGTACGTGGAGGTTTGAACAGCCGATGGTAAAATGGCCGAGAGGGAACATGGAGGTTTGAATAGCAGACGGTACAACGGCCGTGACGGTTCAAAGAGTTGAAGGGAAACCGAGGTTCACTTTCATGAACTGAAAATGGACAAATCTGATCATCGACAAAGTTATTTTCACTTTGTCTCATTAAATGGAAAAAACAAACAAATTTTCACTGTCAAAGCAGCAAATGGCATCTTCAATGAATTTCCCAGAAATTCTTATGGAGGGAATCATCTTTGAAAGGTCACAGCCAATCATGTACCCCCAAAAACCATTAAGCCTGATAAAATTAAACTTACCTGGATTGAGATTCAAAATCCTGTCGGCTTATCAACATTCGTCTTGGAGTGTTAGTCTCCATTCAACTCTACTTTACATGGTGCTCTGCCTGAAGGAAGCTTCAGTGCCAACAAAGCAGCCTCAATGCAATAATTACACTGAGCGGTTTGGCATTGCCTTTCGAACGGTAGTTAAAGCAGGAATTTGTAATTTGTGTATGATCTGGTGATATCTCGCTGAGTCTTCAGGAACAGCACCGTGTAACACTTTGTGATGCAACGTCTGCGAACATTAACCGGTGGACCTCAAAGATGAATAAAAGAAAGAAAAAAAAATCACTTGTGGAAAAAGTTTTAAAATCACTTCCGGTAATGCAAAAAAACAAAAATAACAACTTCCTGTTATGGAAAAAAAATAATTTGGGAAATGAATAAAAATCACTTCCGGGAATGTAAAAAAACAAAAATAACAACTTCCTGTTATGAAAAAAAATGAATTTGGGAAATAACTATAAATAAATAAAAATCACTTCCGGTCACGAATAAAAGGGGAAAAAAAAAATCACTTGCGGAAAAAGTTTTAAAATCACTTCCGGTAATGCAAAAAACCCCCAAAAATAACAACTTCCTGTTATGAAAAAAAAAATTAATTTGGGAAATAAATATATAAATAAAATTACCCCCGTGTGGGGGTGACGGTCATCTCTAATATAGAATAGGCAAAGCCTAGAAGCGAACGTAGAATTCTTACATTCGCTTCTTAAATATATCAAATTAAACCGTCTTTTTGCTTTGAAAAAATAAATATTACCTTAACATTACCTTCACAACAACAACTACACCGCCTACAACAGGATGTCATCTGCAAAAATTAATATTACCTCAACATTACCTTCACAACAACTACACCGCCTACAACAGGATCTCATCTGCAAAAATTAATATTACCTTAACAATACCTTCACAAGAACAACTACACCGCCTACAACAGGATCTCATCTGCAAAAATTAATATTACCTCAACATTACCTTCACAAAAACAACTACACCGCCTAGAACAGGATCTCATCTGCAAAAATTAATATTACCTCAACATTACCTTCACAAAAACAACTACACCGCCTAGAACAGGATCTCATCTGAAAAAAAAATTTCCTCAACATTACCTTCACAACGACAACTACACCGCCTAGAACAGGATCTCATCTAAAAAAATTAATACTAGAAGCGAACGTAGTATTCTTCTTACACTTCTGGTAATGTAAAAAACCAAAATAACCACTTCCTGTTATGAAAAAAACACATTGGGAAATAAATATATAAAGAAATAAACAATCACTTCCGGTCATGAAAAAGGGGGGGGGGGGGAAAAAATCACTTCCGGTCACGAATTAAAAGGAAAAAAAAAAATCACTTCCGGTAATGTAAAAAAAACAAAATAACCACTTCCTGTTATGAAAAAAACCACTTTGGGAAATAAATATAGAAATAAAGAAATAAACAACAATCACTTCCGGTCACGAATAAAAGGAAAAAAAAAATCATTTGCGGAAAAAGTTTTAAAATCACTTCCGGTAATGTAAAAAACCCCAAAAATAACAACTTCCTGTTATGAAAAAAAAATTAATTTGGGAAATAAATATATAAATAAAATTACCCCCGTGTGGGGGTGACGGTCATCTCTAATATAGAATAGGCAAAGCCTAGAAGCGAACGTAGAATTCTTCTTACATTCGCTTCTTAAATATATCAAATTAAACCGTCTTTTTGCTTTGAAAAAATAAATATTACCTTAACATTACCTTCACAACAACAACTACACCGCCTACAACAGGATGTCATCTGCAAAAATTAATATTACCTCAACATTACCTTCACAACAACAACTACACTGCCTACAACAGGATCTCATCTGCAAAAATTAATATTACCTCAACATTACCTTCACAAAAACAACTACACCGCCTACAACAGGATCTCATCTGCAAAAATTAATATTACCTCAACATTACCTTCACAAAAACAACTACACCGCCTAGAACAGGATCTCATCTGCAAAAATTAATATTACCTCAACATTACCTTCACAAAAACAACTACACCGCCTAGAACAGGATCTCATCTGCAAAAATTAATATTACCTCAACATTACCTTCACAAAAACAACTACACCGCCTAGAACAGGATCTCATCTGAAAAAATTTCCTCAACATTACCTTCACAACGACAACTACACCGCCTAGAACAGGATCTCATCTAAAAAAATTAATACTAGAAGCGAACGTAGTATTCTTCTTACACTTCTGGTAATGTAAAAAAACAAAATAACCACTTCCTGTTATGAAAAAAACACATTGGGAAATAAATATATAAATAAAGAAATAAACAATCACTTCCGGTCATGGAAAAAGGGGGGGGGGGAAAAAATCACTTCCGGTCACGAATTAAAAGAAAAAAAAAATCGCTTCCGGTAATGTAAAAAAACAAAATAACCACTTCCTGTTATGGAAAAAACACTTTGGGAAATAAATATATAAATAAAGAAATAAACAATCACTTCCGGTCATGAAAAAAGGGGGGAAAAAAAATCACTTCCGGTCACGAATTAAAAGAAAAAAAAAATCGCTTCCGGTAATGTAAAAAAACAAAATAACCACTTCCTGTTATGAAAAAAACACTTTGGGAAATAAATATAGAAATAAAGAAATAAACAATCACTTCCGGTCATGAATAAAAGGGGAAAAAAAATCACCTCCGGAAAAAGTTTTAAAATCACTTCCGGTAATGTAAAAAAAACAAAATAATCACTTCCTGTTCTGAAAAAAAACATCACTTTGGGGAATAAATAAATAAATAAGAAAATATTTAAGGATCTTAAAGGTCCACCAACCAATGTTAGCAGACGTTGCATCACAAAGTGTTCTCTCCCTCGGATGGATGTTAAGCTGGGTGTCCCATCCACTGGTATGAGCTGGTGTTCATTAAAGATCCCTCTGTGTATTTCATGAAGAGACGGTGAGTTATCACTGGCATACTGAACGAATTACAAATTTCTGCCCAAATCACCTTCTGGCGAACGTCAAGCCTGGCAAGCTTGTTCGTGAAAGACTTGGGACAAAACTTTCCCCAGCTCACCACACAAGGAGGTAGTAGGAATAATTAGGGTAATTAAAGAAGTGGAGATAATAGTCATAGTTTGGTCTATAACCAAACCCAGGCTGGAAGGCCCAAAGGTAAGTGCGCTACATCTGTATCATCCTATCGGATGAAAGTCGATGACATTTAAAATGTGATTAATAAATTGCAATTTTATTTTTGAATTTGTCAATTGTCTCACTGTACTCGATGGCACGCGCCACACTTTCATATTCCTTACTGACTGCATTAAAACAATCAAACCAAGAGGTGGGCAACCCAGAGGGAATGGCGGCAAGCTAACGTGGGGAAAATCTGCCGAGCAATTCCAAACCTTTGACGAAACGTCGTTCCACGTTTGTGCAGAAGCAAACAATAACATCATCATTTAACCTCCAAAACAATCTCCAAAGGTTGTTCGTACACCTGCCAAACACCATGTGAATCTGTCCGAGGTGACGCCCAAGCTCACTTGATGACGTCATCGGGAGGCAACGGCCCTTCTGCTCGCATGACGTGGTACTTGTTACTTCGAGTCATCATAGCTTTTCCTCTTGCATCCGTTGACTCGATTTCCGGATAGTATGATGTAATCTTCTCCAGGTCCTTTTCCCTAAACAGAATCCGGAAGGAGGTTTTCAGTGCACGCGGCAAATCGACTCCAAGAAAAAGTGTACCGATCAAGTCGACACATCATGGCCACTTACGCTGAGATCATATAACTCTTCAGCACACTGGAGATGAACGCCGAGTCATTGAGTTGCTGAAATAAAAAAATATAAATAAGAAACACAAACCATTTCCAATTAAATTTTCATAAAATGCAAAAAAAAAAATTTATGACGAGTCATCGAGGCAAATATTCTTACAGCTACTCATGTGAAGCATTTTCCCAAAACACTCAAAGAATGAATAATTAAAGCACGGGCTCGACTTATGTGAAGGAACAATTCGACGTTTCAATCGTTTTTTTTTTTTTAAATCCTGCACGATATCTAAAAACTTCGCTTTTCTAAGAATTTATAACATCAGTGGTTCATTTCCTGGTTCGAGGATTCTTGACACACGTGCAAGTTCCAATGTGTATGCATGTAATGAACTTGAAGGGGGCCACTCAGGAGAGCACGTACCTCCGCGAGGCTGATCAGTTTACGTGTTGTATCCCACCGATGGGCTGGATCTGAATCCCGAGCCGAACACAAATCGAATGGGCTTGTTCTTGTCACCTACCTAACTCATCCACAACGTTTTGAGATATCGTGCGATAAATAGTTTTTGGTCAGATCTCTCAATGGTGAAGAATCACTTCAAAAAATTCTTGTATCCGCATCCAGAACTTCACTAAAATCTTATCAATTAGTCCTTTTCACACACCTGACCTGTCCACCTCGTTTCATCCAAATCCGTCTACAACTTTTTGAGTTATAACCTACGTCCACCTGGTAACAACCTGGTATCAGGAGGTAACAATTGATAAACTCAGGAGGAATTACTAGATCACACATTATACTTTACACTCTTTTCATTCTGTGAATGAAACCTTGTATCATATTTGGGGATACCAGGAAATAGCAGGCCATTAAAAAAAAAGAAAAAAAAAGTACAATATATTATTGTATTCATGGCCAAGGCTCATGTTGTTGCTTGTACGTATAATGTTTAAAGGTCCCATGTAATTCAAAAGTTTCTGGTTATTTATATATTAACTTCATCTTCCTAGTGAAGAAAATCACCCATGTTTCTTTTATAAAATCAACAATGGGATAATTAGACCAATATTTCGAACATTTGTAGTGCTTCTCACAACTTGCTATGCCCCGCCTCTCAAAAAAGTGGAATTCAGCGAACCGCAGGTCATGTGACCGTCGTTGACGTCATCTCCAGAACGCGACTCGCTCAGAGTCGATTGATGAGACGTCGCGCGCCGTATAAAGTACGTACAAGTGCATTGTGCACACGTGTTTGCTATCTCACCGATCGTCTTAATTCCTGTGATTGTTTCGCGAAAGTTTTTAAGAGTTTTAGCCTTACTTTCGAAAATGCCTGCAATATGTATCGTATCAGGATGCAGCAATACAACCAAAGATGGTGTAAGCCTTCATGTATTCCCGAAAGATGAGAATCTTCGGAGAATAGGAATATCTAGAGTGAAGCTGACGAGGGGAAACTGGAAAGACCCCAGCGACATGAGCGTCATTTGCAGCGCCCACTTCGAAGACAGTGACTTTGATCACGGGCTCTATTCGCTGTTCAGTTTGAATAAGTTGAGGAGGCTGAAACCTGATGCAGTACCCATCATCAAAAGCAATGTCATCCGATAAATCCGTCGTCCGTCCGACTAGTCCGATAAATCTGATGTGCTGTAGCTTTCTTTTGTTATTCTCTTTTCTTCATTGTTTTCTACTGGCACTACATGACAACAGTAGGAATAAAATAAATAAAAATGCAACAGAACGTCAGATTTATCGGACTACTCTAGACAATTGTGTCACAAGGTGTGTTCTGCACACAAGTTTTCATCGTATCCGGACAGCGAGATTACTTCGTTTTATGCGCGGAGAGATACGGCCGATGACATGCGCTTGCCTTGTTTGTGATTAATTCGCCGCGGAGCAACATGTCCGCTGCGCTGGTCACGTCACCTCACTAAAATATTTCTGATATCGAGCAGTATGCAAGTAGAATTTACATTATTGAATTACGAATAGAATTTAGTCTAACCAGTTGTTATTGCCAAGTCTTCCTTCTTTGTCCTCCCGATCATCATGAACGCCGGGAATTTCATCGCCAGTTTCCTCTGCTTGTCCTGCTTCGGGCTCGAACTGGTAAGGCCGTATTCCATTTCCAGCTGCCTGAACTTCACCTCCCGAGACTACGTTATCTGACAATTCTCCATCTGATTCAGACCAAAATCTTTCATTTCTCTCACACTCACCGTCGGTCGCTACCAGACAAATCAAAGTCCATGTCATCCATTATTCAAAACCAAATGTTTGATTTTTTTAAAGCAGAAATGAACGAAGCAATTGAGTCGATCAATCAATGTGGAAACACACAGAAAGCCAATAGAATCACGTAGACCACCAACCCGAGTAATTTGCGTGCAGCCTTTGTTGTTCTGGAGATGACGTCATGTGGGTTACGCGTCGTTCAGTAGATTTCGGCAGAATTTTTAGGGGCGTTCCTGAGGAGGTTTGTTTTCTTAATTTTACATTTTACAGAACGAGTATTATGAAAAAATATTGTCAGATCAGAAATCACAATGAAAAACTCCTATAGGACATATATAAGCAAGACATGGGACCTTTAAGGATCATGGGATTTCTTGTACATATGATAGCCAAGGCTCATGACGTCATGGGGTTACCTGTACATGTCATGTCAAGGGCTCTGAATAGGTTTGCTGGTGCATGAGGCAATGTTGAGGCAGTGGACTTAAAAAAAAAAAAAAAAAAAATTAAAAACAAGGTTCTGAGACACACGTTAATGGGATAACGAGAGATATTCAACACGAGGACAATGCAGTGATGAGATCAAACAACAGCAGCCTTGAAATATCTTCAGCACGAGAATGGCGAGGCTAAAATAACAATCTGAACGTCAAAAATCCAAGATCCATTCATTCATGAAGCAAACAAACCTCACCAAACGTGCAGTGCCCTCTGTGAGCACGATGGGGACCTTACGATAGGTGGAGAACCTGATCTCCTTCCTCATCAAGGGATTAACCTCCACCACCTTGTAGGGCAGGTTGTGATAATCCAGGAAGGCACGCACCTTGCTACAAAACGGACACGTCTTGTACTGGTACAGCGTCAGGTGCAGCTCTGAATGTACCTGGATATGAAAAAAAAACAAAACACAAGAGGCCCTTTGGCCCATCATGCCTGTGCTTTATCCACACCTCATTATATGTATCATTTTTATATATTTATATGTCGTGACGTCATTCTTACCACATATTAAAACACAACTTTAATACATCTGCGGACAGGGGTATCTTGCAAGACCATCGGCACACAATGCCGAAGTTTTTCGAGAGAAAGCACATCTCGATGCAACGGGAGACAGCCGGCTTTGTCATCAAGCTAAAAAAGAACGGCGTGCTCCGAGATGCACCACCCCCTGCCGATACTGCATCACAACGGTAATTTACGGGCACGTGTGATGCTGTCGGAAATCGAACTCGCACCAAACAGCTAAATGTCGAGCGGGTGCGTCGGCACCGGTCGTTTAACGAGGTCGTAGATCGCACATGGATTCTCGAAAAGTACATTTATTGTTTTTAATCGTTTTATGTAAAATCAAGAACAAGATGTTTTCCCCTCCAATTTGGCGATCACCTCCGTGTCGGCTTCTTGGGCCAAATGTTTCCCACGTTCCTCCCACCAATTCCGCGCTGTCCAAGCTCCGAACAAACCGCCAGCCGCGAATCCCGTCCAGGAGCGTTTGGAGCGATGTCCACCTGGGGGACGGAACAACACGAGCCCTCGCATCGCGTAAACTGGACGCCATAACTTGGCCATGGAGGCGGCCATGTTGGCTGTTGTTGTTGTTAAATGGGCGATAACGTCGCCATGTTGGCTGTTGTTGTTAAATGGACGCCATAACTTGGCCATGTTGGCTGTTGTTGTTAAATGGGCGCCATAACTTCGCCATGTTGGCTGTTGTTGTTGTTAAATGGGCGATAACGTCGCCATGTTGGCTGTTGTTGTTAAATGGACGCCATAACTTGGCCATGTTGGCTGTTGTTGTTGTTAAATGGGCGCCATAACTTCGCCATGTTGGCTGTTGTTGTTGTTAAATGGGCGATAACTTCGCCATGTTGGCTGTTGTTGTTGTTAAATGGGCGCCATAAATTCGCCATGGAGGCGGCCATGTTGGCTGTTGTTTGAATTGCTTTCCATTCTCATGGATGACGTCAGCACGTCCACGCTGACTGGCAGGATTCCCTGGAATACCGAGAGGTGTACACACTCCTCTGAGGCCTGAGCTCCCTTGCCTGGATTGGAATCCCGATCCAGATATCAACTCTTGTCGATTGTTTCCCATGAACAATCAGCTTGCTCTAGCCCTAACATTTGTCAAGCCAGCCGTTCCTCATCAACCGGTTCGTTGGACTGCTTGCTTGAGTGCTTAAGCTACTTGGCGAGCGCTCAATAAGCTCATTAGTAACGGAGCCCACCCAAGTCTGGCCAGCTGGTTCGTGAAAGACTATTATATATATATATATATATATATATATATATATATATATATATATATATATATATATATATATATATATATATATTGTTACGGCTGTGGAAATTCGCAATACACCATAAAGGGTCCTTAGGTGAGATATATCGATAAGTTCATGTGTAGTTAGCCCACACCTGTTGTTTTGAGGGAATACGTGCGATTCATCCGGGCTGCAACGCTTTGAGTTAGCCATTTTTCTTTCTATATTGTTATTTTGGACCGTTAAGCCGCCAACAACTCAAACACCACCACCTTTGCCTCTTCCCTCCACAAATCCATCCCGCAAACATCGTTTCAGCGCCATTACCAAACGACGCCCGCCAACCACCAAACCACCACAGCAAACCCCCCCCACCACCTTCGCCTTTCTCCTTCCACAACCATCGACCCCACCACCAGTCAACACCGAACGTCGTACTGTCTGAAGCCGTTCGGTGATTGCTGCCGAACGCGGCAAGCCGCGAGTGCAATGGATTCTTTACGGGAGAGAAATTCGAATCAGGAAGGCTTCACGCCCACTTTTCCTCCATCCAATGGGCGAGCATCGGGCGGTATGGCCCCGCCTCCAAGCACGATGAATGTGGATTCTTTACGGGAGAGAATTTGGATCAAAAGAGGCTCACGCCCCTTTTTGCCACACCAATGGCTGAACAGAGGGTGGCGTGGCCCCGCCTCCAATCGCGTTTTGATCATAAAATCTGCATACAGGCTCCTCCTCCAGTCTATAAAGACGTGAGCACAAGGCGACGCGCGGGGGTCGAGTGAAGACGGAGGTCGTCGTCGAGGTTGGAGAGTTGTAGTGTGGTGTCGTCTCATCGCTGGTCGCTGGGCTCGTCTCGTCGCTGGGCTCGTCTCGTCGCTGGGCTTGTCTCGTTGTTGGAATCGACCCACCTTCGCTCTCACAAGCGACCAAGCCAGCCAGCCATTCCCCTCGCTCGACCCTGAGCATCAACAATCCCCCCCCCCCGAGATAGTGCCGGTGGCCCCGCTATTCCCCACCTTAACCGTGGTGCCGACCCAACCGTGCTGGCGCGGAGCACGCCAGAGAGGGCTCACCGACCACGCCAGGGGCACGGAGTCGGGGCGCAGCTGCGCGGACGTTGCGGCTTGCCCACCATCGCGTCACGAGGACGCGTGTAAGACCTTCTCGGTCTCGTGGACCTGGCCGCTCCTCCAGGTTCCGCGCATATTTGGTCCACGGACTCCGTCTACCTCCCTGCCTATGGGGAGGTCTTTTCTTTGCTTTTGAATGAATGCTGTGGCGCCGTCCGACAAGTATAATTGTTTAAGTGTTGAAAATAATTATAGTCGGTAGTAGTGCTTCTGCTTTTGTTGCATTTTGTGTCATTACATTACTGCCATATGTGCTTCTGTGTGAAATAAATGTGCATTGTGTGAACTGTTACCCCGTTTCGTTGCGTCCTTTTTTTCCCCTTATTGAAAGCTCCATCTTGCATCACGGAAGGGATTTATAGAAGGGTGTTAGACACCCAGTAAATAATTGGAACTGTCGGGGCCGGTGATAACACCGCTCGGTTATCGCTTAGAAACGGAACGAACCACTTAAGCGGTTCATGTCCGAGGCCGACCTCCGGCGCGGTGCAGCCCCTCGGTAAACTATCCGCGCGAGTACTTAGGTATATCGAGATTCGGTGATTCACCCTATCTCGTGCGGGTAGAATGCGGACTGGGTTGTGGTGAGGTTAAACCCCCACCCGTGACTAGCTCCTGGTGTTGTTCCGAGAGGGTCACGACAGAATTGTGCGTTCCGGTGGGCGACGCGGTTGCAATTCAAGTCATGCGGCCGATCGCATGCCGGGCGGGCCGAAATTCGTAACGATATATATATATATATATATATCTTAAAGGATTTCTTACGCTAATAAATTGTCAGGAAAGTTATTTATTTTAATACAGAACCACGTGGTGGGTGTGAAATTCCCGTTTCTTTGCATTCTTGAGCGGCATCGTGATGACGTCACCATCACAAACTTTTCTTTGTCAGATGCTGCTCAACGTTGTCCAATGGCAAAAACCAATATAAACATAAATCCATAACTATAAGATAACCGAAATATGAGAAAACTAATTAATCACGAATGTACAAGAATGTAATCTTATACGTCATAATCACTGCCCAATGCACAGAAACTGATATGATTCATCTATGATACTTCAGATACAAACTGCCCGGCTCCCCACCCCAACCATTAATAATATATGTTTTTTTTTTTTTTTTTACGAATTCGCACCTGCCGCGTGCGATTGGCCGCTTTCCACTAATAGCAACCGCGTCCCCCACCGGACGGACAATTCAGTCGTGACTTTCCGGAGCTAACGCAGGAAACCAGTCACGGGTGGGTTTCCAATCCCCACCACGGCCGAGCCAATTGTCTACCCACGCAAGATAGGGTCACTCGCCGAATTCCATATACCTAAGTACCTGCGCGGGCAGCCGACCGGGCGACCGTACCTCGACGCAGGTCGGCTTGGGACACGAACCACCGCTTAAGCGGTCCGTTCCATTCTGCAGTGATAACCGAGCGGGTATTATCGCCCGACCTCGCCGGATCCGATTCTATTGAACGGGTGTTTAAAACCCAGCTATTTATTCCACGATGCAAGATGGCATTTCCAATATGGTGAAAGGAGGACGCGACAAACGGGGTACATTTGAACAAAGCACATTTATTTTACACATGCACGTATGTTCAGCCAACACGTATACAGGCAAACAAAAGCAGGCAAACAAAAGCAAGGGAAGCACTATGACCGAATATGGTTATTATTTAATGTACAGTCACTTAACAGTTTTTACTTGTCAGGTTACGGCGCCACAAGATTCACTCAAAAGGAAGGAAAGGGCCACTCTCATAGACGAGAGTGGCAGACAGGGTCCATGGACCATTATAGTGCATGAGCCTTGGTTGACCAAATGGGCTCGCGAGACCGATGCGGCTTACCCGCACCCTCGTGGTGCGACGATGGGCAGGTCGCGAAGTCTGTTTCCCACGGCCACAATGACAGTCGCGCCTGATTGCGTCCTTGCCAAGGCGAGGTGATCCGGGCCCTGGCCGGAAACGCGGTTTGAGAGGAACGAACGGGTCTTTTAGTGCTCTGTCAGAGTTGATGCTCTATAAGAGTTGATGCTCGATAAGAGTTGATGCTCTTACGACCCCGTCCGCTCCTCAGCGATGTGCGAACTGTGCCGAGGTCCGATCACCTCGGACTGCCTTGGTGCTGGCAAGCTCTCCCCGGCTGTGGTCTCAACGCAGCTCCTTGGCTTTCCCCGACTGATTCTCTTCAGACTTCGGGCTCCACTCGGCTCTCCGACCCCTCCAGACTGCCTCGAAGCTCCGTTCTGCTCGCCCTTATATCGGGCCGGGGGACGAGATTTGGCCTTTGCTCTCTGACCCTTGACCCCACGCGGAAAGCGGATGTGGTCGAGATCACCGGCCCTCTGGATCCGATTCTCCGAGACGAACCTTCCACACAAAGCGGACGTGGTAGAAATCACCAGACTTGCGCTGCACGGCGAGAGAACCCTTGCCTCTCCCTGCAGCAATGCCGTTTGATCGGATCCCGCCGCTGCTGGCGCAAAGATGCCGTCATTTCAGGAATGAAGGTGAGGCGATGTTTGTGGCGTGGAGATGTTGACGGTTGCTGACGGAGTGGTGAGGATGGCGTGGTTGTTGAGAGGCAGGTGTGGTTGTGGTTGGTGTTGTGGTTAAGGGGAGCGATGTTGGTTGTTGTAATGGTGGTGGAGATGTGGTTGGTTCAAAATAAAGATAGAAAAAGAAAAACCTACCTCAAAGGGTCACAGCCCGGTGAACATGAATAATACCCATTAAACAATGGTGGGGAAATCTAACTGAACACAGACTTATCGATCTAACTGAACTACGGACCTTTATGGTGTTCTGTGAATTTCCACAGCCGTAACACTACCCCCTCCCCTTTTTACAGACTCGCCCTGAGTCGTCGAATTTTCGTGTGCCATCATGTGTAAGTTCCCCGAGTACGTTTTTACCTTCGGATCCCTGAGTGCGACATTTAGTGTATTCGTGTCCCAAAATAAATAACCTACGGGCTAAGTAACTAACTAAACAAACCCACTCATGCAGACGACTTAAATAAATTGCCAGCGCTACGACAAACATGCAGGGGGCAAGCAAAACCATGTACAATCTTAACCTTAATATTTTACACTACACCATGGCCCAGGATCGATGGACTCTGCAGGAAAAAGAGAAGCAGGGAGCCAGGCTGCTCACATGCAGTCTCTGGCTCATGAACCAATGTAGGTGACAGGGAACGTGGCCGGCTGCTCACACGCAGTCCTAGGCCTCCCCCGTGAAATGAGCGCAGTGAACACAAGCGGTGCACGGGCCGCCAATGCAGTCCCGTGATGCGGCTGCCTGCAAAGCAGTCGTGCAGAACCGTGAATGGTACTGACGCAGCAAACAAACGTTGCACGGGATGCCAATGCAGTCCCGTGATGTGGCTGCCTACAGGGCAGTCCCTGCAGAACGCGCGATGATCCTGGCGCACATGGCAATGAATGGTATGGGGCAAATGCAAAAACGAGGGCTAGCAGGCATGGGGCAAAGGCGAAAGCAGGCAGACAAGGCTTGGCAAGGCAAGACAAGGCCATTGTAACAAAACGGGCCGGTGGTGAAGCTGACTGGCACAGTCCTTGAAGTAAAACAGCCGGTAGATGATCCGACCGGCACAGGCCTTGCAGTAAGGAGCAAGGAGCTTCAAGGAGGATCCTCGCAGCGGCCCTCCACCAATCAGCATGCTACGAGTGAGGTGGCCGCCACTCAGCCAATCAGACCCTGCGACGGTGAGAAAGCTGGTCCGCGTGACGTCACCACGCCCCCGGGCCAATCGATGGACTTGGCACTCATTTTGGCCAATAACAGGTGACGAGCGATTCTGTGTGCCAAAACCGTCCAGTGAGGGAAAGCGGGGAGGGAGGAGGCGGCCCCTCCCCCCCTGGATGGGGGTGAATAAGGGGGCGGCGCGATCAGACGACGAGAGATCCTTCCTCCACAAAACCGCAAGTTGGTTGCGTGCCGTCTCTCTGTCGGTGAACGAGAGTGTTTGAGATTGTTGATGACCATCGAGCAGGCAAGGTTGTGGTCAATCTGATGGGCAGGTTGAACAAGTATGGAGTTATCAGCCCTCGCTTTGACGTTCAACTAAAAAGACTTGGAGAAGTGGCAGAGAAACGTCCTGCCTTCTTGACAGTTTGGGATACAGAGGAGAGGTTTGGTTGTCGGGACAAGCTCTGAGCGGAGCTCTGGAGGCTGATCGCGGCTCGCTGGTGTCTGGATTGTGCTCGCCTCTCGCTGGTGCCTGGTTCGAATCGGCTCGCCCAAACCACATGAGGTGGACAGGTCCATGTCTGTGTGTGTGTGTGTGTGTGTGTGTGTGTGTGTGTGTGTGTGTGTGTGTGTCTGTGTCTGTGTCTGTGTCTGTGTGTGTGTGTCTGTCGGTGGGCCCATCTGTAAGTAGAGATTGTTAAGCGCTTGCGCTTTGTACATTGCATGACGATATTCGGTGTTAATTCTGCTCTGTGTTTCCCCCTTTCCCTGTTGTAAATAAATCCATTTGTTAAATGTATCAGCTTGTTTTTGTATTTCTTCCATTGGCTTAGCAGGGCGCGTGATGGTGAATTATAAAGGCTGTTGCCACTGTAAATGTACGTTTGGACCGACGGGACTTCGGCAACCATCCGCTCGGGTTGCGCACGGGTCGAGCACGCTAATGGCTCAACTCGTACGAGGGCCGTCGAGGGTGTGAATACTCGGTAACTCGCCACGTAGATCTCTAGGTATTTTGAAGACTGGCAAATAACCCTGTACCACGTGGTCAAATTATTGACGATTCACGGTCTGGTAAGGGACCCGTACCCTCAGGAGTTTTCCGAAAGGTATGATCTAGATTCCGGGTGTTTGGCAGAGTCGACCCTACCGCCCCACCTGGCAGTCGTGCTCGCAACCGTTACCTGGCTCCGCAACTATATATATATATATATATATATATATATATATATATATATATATATATATATATATATATATATATATATATATCTTCTTCTTTCGGCTCCTCCCGTTAGGGGTTGCCACAGCGGATCATCCGAATGATCCGCATAGTGATTTGGCACATGTTTTACGCCGGATGCCCTTCTGATGCAACCCTGGTCGCCTCTTACGACACAGGGATATGGTACACCTATTTTAACCGGGGTATACACCGGCCCAGTATACTGGTACTCATTTCGCCGACCTCGGAAGGATGACAGGCTGAGTCAACCCCCTGGTGTATTAATTCAGTGGCCTAACGGGGTTTGAACTCAGGACCTTTTGGATCCCAAGCCGCTGCCCGAACCACTGCGCCAACACCAGGCTGAACATATATATATATATATATATATATATATATATATATATATATATATATATATATATATATATATATATATATATATATATATATATAAATATAAATATAAATATATATTGTTGCGAATCTGGAAGCCATGAGCACACAGACATTCAGGTTCCTATCGAGCAGTTCTCTCGGTAAGTACTTGTTTAATAGATAGCCCTTTCCCTAGTCTAACGGGTAATTAAATGTTCCTGCGCAGTGATTTATTATAATAGTCAGGTTTTCTTTTAGTTCATTTTTACACCACCGCCAGCGCCACCGACATTACCGCCGACCGCACCGCATCACCCGCGCCTGCATTCGCTTCCTCCACCTGGCCAATCGCAGGATTTGCCGCCCGTTTTGGCGAATGAGAGGAATGCAAGGGCGCATGCGCAGAAGGTCGTCTGGTGTGAAGAAGGCGGAGCTCGGGGAGTGGCCACGCGGCAACCCTCGACTAATCGAGATGAAGCGGTAGGCGGAGCCATGAAACTCCCCCGCTGGAGACTCCGTCCAGAGGGATGGGAGCGCCCTGCCCACCGCGCACCTGTCCAATGGCGAGCGGACAAGGAGTCGATGTTTCCTGTCCAATGGGAGAGTGAGCGGGGAGGAGACAAGCATTCGACTGAGTGGAAGGGGGGCAGATATAAGGGTCCTGAGGAGATTATCGGGGTCAGCTCTCTTGAAGTTGTTCTGGTACAGTTCTGTCCTCTCCCGCTATTGCGCTTCCCGGCTCATCACTTTGGCCTCTTCGGCAACCAGCCTCGTCCCTGCTCCAGAGCCTACGTCTCGTCCCTTTGCGCCTGGCTACTACAGCCACACCAGCCCCAAGAGAAGGGGACGTCCAGCCGGGCTACGCGGCCAGGTAGCCTGCTACCCCCTGGCTCTCACAGCCAGACTGTCCTCCTCGGCTGGAGAGCCTCAATAAAGACCCAAGAGAGTCCATTCACGCAGTGAAAGTCTGGAGTCGAGCTGGCGTCGAGTCGGAGGAAGCCAGCAGTCCGCCAAGGTTCGAGTCCAGTGGAGGGCAGTCGGGGTCGTCGGAGCGCAGCCAAGCCTGCCGTGCCGCACAGAACTGCTGGAAGGTGGAGAGAGGTCGCCAGCCAGCGACAGAACGGTCCGAGCCAACGCTGAGGAACGGGCAGGCTCTTAAAAGAGCATCGACTCTCGAAAGAGCAAAGGCCCGTTCGTTCCTCTGAGGCGTCGTCGGCTCGGCCGATCCAACAGGCTGCACGGCCGGACCTGGACCAACCGAGCTGCCGTGTTTCCGACGAAACGTCGAGGGTCGCTCAGCGAGTCACCACGAGGGTGACAGGTAACCAGCCTGGCCTCTCGGAGCTCTTGCGGTCTCCACAGCTCCGTGGATATTAAAGGCCTACAGGTCCACTTCTGCCCCTCCCATTCCTGGGGTTTCTTTGTATGAAAGTTGTGGCACCGTGTCCATAAGTAGAACTGTTAAGTGAATGTACAGTAATAAATAGAACGGTTGTAGTTCTTTGTCTTGCTCGTGTTTTGTCCCTTACCTGCATTTCTTTACCGACTGCATGATTGCATACGTGTTTGCAGGCATACGTGTTACAAATAAATGTCATTGTGTGAATGTTTACCTGTTCGTTGCGTCCTTTCCCTCAATTGAGCTGCCGTATTGCGTTCGGGATATTAGCTGGCTTTTAAATAGCCGATAAAGTAATCGGATCCGGCGGGGCTTGGCGATATACACCGCTCGGCAAATCGCATACGGAGCGAGCTGCTTAAGCGGCTCATTTCCAAGCAGGTCCCGTTGAGGTGTAAATCCCCGGCATTTCTGTCTGCGTGCATACTTAGGTAAATCGACAATTTGGCGATCGGACCCTGTCGCTCGTGGACAGAATAGTTGGCTGATTTACGGTGTGATTAAAAACACACCCGTAGCTGGATTTTGGCGTTGATCCGAAAGCTGCGACTAGGTTTTCCACGTCCGGTGGGCGCGCGGTTGCGATTAGCTAAAAGCGGTCGCTCGCACGCTGGAGTGGCGAGAAACCACAACAATATATATATATATATATATATATATATATATATATATATATATATATATTGTTATGGAAATGCCTTCTCGGGGCTAACATTTGCATAGTATATTGATAGTTATTTCCTTCAGTGTATGCATTAGAATGAAGTGTGAGGTTAAAAGCCTATATGATAGGAAATGCATGATTATGCGTAAAGCAAGCTGCTGTCTTCCTGCCCGGCATGTTCGTTTCTAAAACCACTTCCCCCTGAAACCTCTTTCATGTGCTATTCCTCTGTAGTCTATCCGATATGTTCTTTCTTTTTTGAAGATAAACTGTGCCGTGGGCACAAGTCTTGGTGGGAAAGCCACAACACCCCATCACCGGCACTATCTGTTTCGGTGAGAGGTCACGGCAGGACGCCCCAGGCACTAACTGGACTTGCCAGCTAATAGCAGCCATGCAGGGAGGGGCCAAAGATATCACAGGGTCGGGGAAGCCATCGAGGATAAAAGGTGGGGGGAGGGGGCAACGAACCAGGAGAGAGACACTCGGCAAGAAATGTTCTCGAAAGAAAGTCACTGAAATGTCACGGAAAGAAAGAAAGTCACAGAGTTCTTGGGCAGTGTTGAAGGGAGTTATGCTTTTTGTGTGCACCACGCTGGTGGTCTTCGCTCCATCTGGGCCTCACAACACCCACTCCGACCTGATGGTGCTCAAAGCTGCTCATCTGACCATGTTCATACTGGTTCCCGCATGTGCCAAGCCTTGCTGCTGCAAGCTGTTTTCTCCGCCGGGCCGGATTCCACCTTAGGTCTTGCTGTGTCCCATTGGAAGCATCTCCGGTATTTATGCCTTGTCACTATTTTGGGCCTTCTTCCTGGAATGAAAGAGGCCCTAAGGCTTAGATAAGATAAGACCCTACCACATGTACGATTCTCGGAGTGCTTACAGGGTGGTAATGTATAAATTGTAGAATGGCTTCTTTATATTCCTGAGGTCATACTTGGTCGATGTGCCAAGTGTGGTGTCAATTGGCACAGCAGTTTTGGCCTGATTGGTGTTACACACATAGAGAAAAACACATTTATTAATTAGATACTTGCAAATACCACCTGACGCTTCACTGATGGGAATACTAATGGGGGGGGGACAAGAGGGGAGGGGGAGAGAGGGAGAGAGGGGGTGGGGAGAGAGAGGGCAGAGAATGAGGAGGTGGAGTGGGAAAGAGAGAGGAGGGAGGGGGAGGGAGAAGGGAAGGTCGCGTGAGGTGAGAGGAAGGGAAGACAGACGTGTGGTGGAGCGTTAATTACGATTCATACCGTCTCATCAAAATGACTCTGTATCGAATAACAGTGACGATGGAAACAAAATAATGTCTGAAATCCATTTTCTACTGGTCATACTATTGTTGCGAATTCGCGCCCGCCAGCGTGCGGACGGCCACATCACTCGAATCGCGACCGCGTAGCCCACCGGACGGACAATTCAGTCGTGACCCTCCGGGAACTATCGGCCAGAGCCAGTCACGGGTGGGCCGTTCGACCTCACCACAATCGTGCCAATCGGCCACCCGCGTAGGATAGGGTTGTTCGCCAAACTCGACCTACCTAAGTACCCACGCGGATGGTAAACCGGGCGATCGTACCTCACCACAAGTCGACTCCGGACACGAGCCGCTTGGGCGGCCCGTTCCGTACTATGGGGAAAACCAAGCGGTGTTACCATCGAGCTCGATGGTTCCGATTATTTACCAGGAGTTTTGCACCCACTACGAATCCTTTACGTGAAGCAGGATGGAGGGTCAATAAAGAAAAGACGAAGCGAAACGGGAAAACAGTTCACACAAAGGACATTTATTTCCCGGCACACGGAAAGCACACATATACAGCCAAACAGTCAATATGCACATATAGCAACCAAGACAAAAGCAACGACGCAGAGTTACTACCGACTACGCGCACACACGGCAACACTTATACAGTTCTACTTTACAGACAGCGCCAGCACACATTTACTCAAAAGCAAAGGAAAGAAGCCACCCTCATAGACAAGGGGGCAGACGGGCCTGTAGGCCAATATGTGCGCGAGACCTGAAGGAGCGGCCAGGCCCGCGAGACCGGGGGGGGGGATCCTACCCGCGTCCTCGTGACGCGTTGGCGGACGAGCCGCAGATGTGGCTGTGCCCCGACTCCGTGCTCCTTGGCGGGTTTCGTTGGCACAACGTTTGGAGTGGGGTGGGAACGGGGCCCCTTGTTGCACTATCTCAGCATGGGGGAAAGGGGAATTGTTGATGCCCTAGGGGAGGAGAATGGCTGGCTAGCTTGGGTCCCGCGACGAGCGATCCCACACCGCGACCTCGTCGCCGACCGCCGTCCTTCTCGCCTCGGACCCGAGCTCCTTGGCCTCTTCCCACAACTCTTCTCAGCCGACTCCAGAACCCAACTCGATGACACACTGATGACTTCGCCACCCGACTCGACTATTCCTGCCACACCGATGACTTCGCCACGCGACTCGACTCTTCCTGCCACACCGATCACTTCGCCACCCGACTCGACTCTTCCTGTCACACCGATCACTTCACCACCCGACTCGACTCACTTCCCCCGATGACTTCGCCACCCGACTCGACTGACTTCATTCGCCTTGCGCCCGCCTTCTTATAGGCGGCAGGAGCAGCTAATATGCAAATATTCGGATCAGGATGACCTCGGGGGCGGAGCCACGCTCGCCCATTGGTCGGAGGAAACTGGGGCGTGAACCTCCCCTGATCCTAGAATTTGCATATATCGATTTCACACAGACGCACCTGGAGGCGGGGCCAAGCCGCCCCGCGCTTGCTAATTATACGGAGCAGAAGTGGGCGTGTAGCGTTTGTGATCCGAATTTTCCTCGGAAAGGCCGCTATTTGCGCTCGCGGCTCGTTGCGTATCGCTGAACGGGCTCAAGACAGCCCGACGCCCAGTGTTCACAGGTGGTGTGGGAATGGCCGTAGAAGGAGAGAGGTGAAGGTGGCGGAGGGTTTTCGGTGGTGGTTTGATGGTTATGGTGTCGTTTGGGAATGGCGGTGATGCGATGATGTGGGAGCGAGTTGTGAAGATAAAGGTCGTGGCTGTTGGCATTGTTGTTGTCCGAGGGATGGAGCGTGGTTGCAGTTGGTGATGATGGCTGGCGTGGTGGTTGTTGTGTGATGGTGGTTGAGATGTGGTTGGTTCAAAATAAAGATAGAACAGAAAAACGCCTAACTGAAAGGATCGCAGCCCGAATGAATCACATAAATTCCCTCTATACAACGGGTTTGGGGCTAACTACACATGTACTTAGAGATATCTCACCTACGGACCCTGAATGGTGTAATGCGAATTTCTCCTCGGCTCTCCTCGGCCGAGATTGGATGGCCCGCATCAGGCTAGACTGGGCCGCAGTTCACCTTGTGCAACCCGTGCCGAGCCAGTGGGAGGATCAGTTGGGGGAGATTCCTCAAAGACATCAAGGGTTGTTTAGCGACGACCTTGAAAACTCAAGGGCATGGAGGCGAAACTCTTCTTGAAGGAGGTGGTGGTCGTTCCTCAGTTTTGTAAACCGCGTCCGGTGCCGTATGCCCTGCGGGACAAGGTCAAGGGTGACCTGGATAGGCTGGAGGCCTGTGGAGTGATCGAACGGGTGTCATGCTCGGATTGGGCCACCCCGGTGGTCACGGTGCTGAAACGGAATGGAGACGTCCGATTATGCGGGGACTTCAAATCCACGGTTGACCCGGGGCTCAGCGTGGAGCAATATCCATTGCCGTCAATCGATGAAATATATGCGCGATTGGCGGGGAGTCGATACTTCACGAAGCTAGACCTGCGTGATGCATATTTTCACCTGCCGATGGATCCCGGGAGTAGCGAGCTTTTGACAATCAACACGTGTCAAGGACTCTATCGATATACCCGACTCTGTTTTGGGATTGCTTCGGCCCCAGCTTTGTGGCAGAAAGCCATGGATCAGGTTTGCATTGGCCTGCCCGCTCAGACCTACCTGGACGATGTGCTCATTGCGGGGAAAACGGCGGACGAGCATCTTGCGAACATTGCCCAAGTGCTGACAAAGCTAGAAGCGTGCGGCCTGCGCTTGAACAGGGACAAGTGCGCGTTCTTCAAGCAGCGCTTGGAATACCTCGGGCACATCATCACGCCGGAGGGGCTGTTGAAAGGTCCTCGGAAGGTGGAAGCGATTCAACACATGCCACCGCCTCGCGACAAGACGGAGCTGCGCTCGTTCATTGGTATGGCTCAGTATTACCAAAGGTTCGTGCGCGGGCTCAGCTCACAACTTGCGCCGTTAACGCGGTTGCTCAAGAAGGACGAGCGCTGGGCTTGGGGGCCTGCACACCAGGCGTCGTTCGACCGCGTCAAGCGGTTGCTCACAGAGGATACGGTCCTCGTGCACTACGAGCCTGCGCGTCCGCTCCTATTGGCATGCGACAGCTCTGCATATGGCATCGGGGCAGTGCTCTCCCACAGGATGGACGATGGTTCCGAGCGGCCTGTTTGTTTTGCATCCCGGACCCTGTCCACAGCAGAGCGCGGATATGCCCAGATTGAGCGTGAGGCTCTCAGCCTCGTCTGGGGTGTGCGGAGGTTTCATCAATATCTGCTGGGGCGGCATTTCACTTTGCAGACGGATCACAAACCGCTTCAATTCATCCTGAGACCCGAACGCGGGGTGCCGGTGGTAGCAGCCGCGCGAATACAGCGGTGGTGTCTGTTTCTGGGTGCTTACGATTATGATATTCAGTTCCGAAGCACCGAGAAGCATGCTAACTGCGACGGGCTCTCACGCTTGCCGTGTGCGGAGGGTCCTGCTGCATCTGAGTTGAGCGACCGGGTCGATGTGTTCGCGCTGGGCCAGGTCTAAAGCGGACCGGTCATGGCCAGGCAGGTCGCGGTGGAATCGGCTCGTGATCCGGTGCTTGCCCGTGTCATCCAGGCGATTTCTACGGGGAATTGGAGCGATCTGCCTTCGACACCGGCATTTCAACCTTTCACGTCACGCGCAGCGGAGCTGTCGTTGGTCCAACGGTGCGTAATGTGGGGAATGAGGACCGTGATTCCGCCGAAGTTCAGGCAGCGGTGTTTGGATGAACTGCATGTCAGTCACCTGGGCATCGTGAAGACCAAGAGTCTTGCTCGTAGCCTGTTGTGGTGGCCGGGGTTGGACAAAGACATTGAGCAGTTAGTTAAGCATTGCGCCGCGTGCCAGACAGATGCTGATAACCCGCGTCGAGCTTCGGGTCTCTGGCCTGTGCCAGACCGAGCTTGGCAGAGGGTCCATGTAGATTTTGCGGGACCGGTTAATGGCAAAATGTTTGTGGTTGTGATCGATGCATTCTCTAAATGGCCGGAGTTTGTCGTAATGCAGCATACATCAACAAACATTACAGTAGAGAAACTGCGGACGATCTTTGCTAATAAAGGGTTGCCGGAGTTCCTGGTCTCTGATAATGGTCCACAGTTCATCGTGGGTGTATTTGATGAGTTTATGCGCCAGAATGGTATTCGACACCTAAGGTCTGCACCGTATCACCCTGAGACGAATGGCCAAGCTGAGTCGTTTGTCAAGATGTTGAAGCGGGCTTTGCGCAGGGGGGGGTGTTGCACCTGTGCAGATGGTGGTCAATGTCTTTTTGCTCCATTACAGGAACGCAGTTCATCCTGTCACGGGTGATTCGTCTGCCATTCGTCTCTATGGACGGGCTTTGCGGTCCAGGCTGGATTTGCTGCGACCTGGAGGGTCGGGGAGTGGGGCAATGTCGCGTCCGACGTGGCTGCGCAGCTTCGAGGTGGGGCAGCGGGTAATGGTACGCGATTATTTCCACGGTTCCAAGTGGGTGCCGGCGGTGGTCTCTGGGGTGCTGGGGCCGGCGAATTGCATGGTGCGGACTGATGGTGGGGATGTGTGGAAGCGGCACGTGGACCAAATGCATGATCGCTGTTCAGCGTCCCCCCCCCCCACACCTCCCCGGGCCGGACGATGCGGGACCCCCACCGGTAGTATCGCCGGCACCTGACGTTGTGTCGCCGGGGCTGGTTGGGCCGACGCCAAGGGGGTCTTCGCCTGATGCCGTCCTACCCGGGGACGTCGAGCAGGCTGGGCGGTCGGGGGTGGCTGGTGTTGCGGAAAGTGCGAGTCCGGCGAGGGTGTCACCTCGGCCGAGCCGGGAGGTGTCTCAGCCTGGGCTGTCTGGTGGCTCTGCCCGGCCGAGGCGGGTCAGGGTGCGGCCGCGGTACTTGGAGGATTATGAGTGTTGATGGGTTTCAGATGGTCATGTTGTGATTGTCCGTTCATCGTGTGACGGGTCATTTTACGAGGGGAGGAGTGTGCTGTGTCACGTGATTGGGTTTTCGTGTATCATTCCTCGCCCGCTAGGGGTGGCAGCAGTGTGCTTCTGGTCGCGCAATAAAGCGGAGTAGATGGTGGCCCGCGTGCTTCTTGCGTCCCACGGCAACCTCGTACACTCTAAAGGGGGCAGACGGGCCTGTAGGCCAATATGTGCGCGAGACCTGAAGGAGCGGCCATGCCCACGAGACCGGGGGGGGGGGGGGTCCTACCCGCGTCCTCGTGACGCGTTGGCGGACGAGCCGCAGATGTGGCCGCATGGCTGTGCCCCGACTCCGTGCTCCTTGGTGGGTTTCGTTGGCACAACGTTTGGAGTGGGGTGGGAACGGGGCCCCTTGTTGCACTATCTCAGCATGGGGGAAAGGGGGAATTGTTGATGCCCTCGGGGAGGAGAATGGCTGGCTCGCTTGGGTCCCGCGACGAGCGATCCCACACCGCGACCTCGTCGCCGACCGCCATCCTTCTCGCCTCGGACCCCAGCTCCTTGGCCTCTTCCCACAACTCTTCTCAGCCGACTCCAGAACCCAACTCGATGACACACTGATGACTTCGCCACCCGACTCGACTATTCCTGCCACACCGATGACTTCGCCACGCGACTCGACTCTTCCTGCCACACCGATCACTTTGCCACCCGACTCGACTCTTCCTGTCACACCGATCACTTCACCACCCGACTCGACTCACTTCCCCCGATGACTTCGCCACCCGACTCGACTGACTTCATTCGCCTTGCGCCCGCCTTCTTATAGGCGGCAGGAGCAGCTAATATGCAAATATTCGGATCAGGATGACCTCGGGGGCGGAGCCACGCTCGCCCATTGGTCGGAGGAAACTGGGGCGTGAACCTCCCCTGATCCTAGAATTTGCATATATCGATTTCACACAGACGCACCTGGAGGCGGGGCCAAGCCGCCCCGCGCTTGCTAATTAGACGGAGCAGAAGTGGGCGTGTAGTGTTTGTGATCCGAATTTTCCTCGGAAAGGCCGCTATTTGCGCTCGCGGCTCGTTGCGTATCGCTGAACGGGCCCAAGACAGCCCGATGCTCAGTGTTCTCAGGTGGTGTGGGAATGGCCGTAGAAGGAGAGAGGTGAAGGTGGCGGAGGGTTTTCGGTGGTGGTTTGATGGTTATGGTGTCGTTTGGGAAAGGCGGTGATGCGATGATGTGGGAGCGAGTTGTGAAGATAAAGGTCGTGGCTGTTGGTATTGTTGTTGTCCGAGGGATGGAGCGTGGTTGCAGTTGGTGACGATGGCTGGCGTGGTGGTTGTTGTGTGATGGTGGTTGAGATGTGGTTGGTTCAAAATAAGGATAGAACAGAAAAACGCCTAACTGAAAGGATCGCAGCCCGAATGAATCACATAAATTCCCTCTATACAACGGGTTTGGGGCTAACTACACATGTACTTAGAGATATCTCACCTACAGACCCTGAATGGTGTAATGCGAATTTCCACAGCCGTAACACTATAAACACGGCCTGGAGAAAGCTCCACACGGACATGTTCGGGGATAAACACAACTTGGAAATAAACACCACCAGGACACGTCCAGAGACAAACACTGCCCGGGCACGTCCGGAGCCAAGCCGTCTGGAAACAAATACTACCTGGACACGTCCCTAGACAAACTCCTGTCTGGACATAAACACCGCCTGGCCACGTCTGGAGACAAACACCATCCAGAGACAAATATGGACACATCTGGAGAAAGAAACACTACTCAGACACGTCCGGAGACAAAGAAATAGTGCCGACAGGTCTGGAGACAAACACCGTCCAGATATAAACAATGCCCAGACATGTCCATAGACACACCCCGTCCGGAGACAAACGCTGACATATCTGGAGACCAACATTGCCCGGACATAAACACCGCCTGGACACGTCCGGAGACAAACTCCTGTCTGGACATAAACACCGCCTGGCCACATTCGGAGACAAACACCATCCAGAGACAAATATGGACACATCTGGAGAAAAAAAACACTGCTCAGACATGTCCGCAGACAAAGAAACAGCGCCGACAGGTCTGGAGACAAACACCGTCCAGAGATAAACAAAGCCCAGACACGTCCAGAGACAAACTCCATCCGGAGACAAACACGGACACATCTGGAGACAAACATCGCCCGGACATAAACACCGCCTGGACACATTCGGAGACAAACACCACCTGGAGATAAACACCGCCTGGACACAAACACAAACACTGAGACAAACCCCACATGGACATGCCCGGAGACAAACATAGACACGTCTGGAGACAAACATTACCTGGAGATAAACATTGCCTGGACACAAACACAATCCGGATACACACTGTCCGGACATAATCACCGCCTGGACACATCTGCCTGGACGTTATCAAATCAAATTTACTGTATGTCCAGAGACAGAGAGTGGGAGACACACACACACACACACACACACACACACACACACACACACACACACACACACACACACACACACACACACACACACACACACACACACACACACACACACACACACACACACACACACACACACACGAGGGTGCTGCACTGCATTAGGAGGGGGGTGGGGTGGGAGATATATATATATATATATATATATGCTTTATGAACAAAACACACACCAGTGCCAGATTTTGGATTGTGGAGGCCCCTGGGCAGTGATTGACTGGTCATCCTATGATAATTGTTCTCAGTCCTCCCTTCCAACTACAATTTGGACTTCCAAGCATAACACAAGTCTTTATCATTGGGAACAGAAATCTGCATCATATAACAATTTTATTGAGCATTTTAGAACATATCCCTGCAGATACAGAAAGACAACCGTTTTGTGGAGGCCCCAGGCCCTCGTCCCCAGCCCGGGTCCTCGTCCCCAGCCCGGGCCCTCGTCCCCAGCCCGGGCCCTCGTCCCCAGCCCGGGCCCTCGTCTCCAGCCCGGGCCCTCGTTCCCACCACGGGCAACTTGCGCAGTGTGTCCCGCCATAAGTCCGACGATGATTTACATTGCTCTTGGAAACGAATATCTATTGATGTCGTACACCCGGGAGATAAGGAAAGATTGGTCTGGATTGGCGAACAAGGACCTCGGGCGGTGAGGATGGATGAATGAGCACAGAGGAATGAGGATGGAGAGGAGTGATCATGATGGAGAGGAATGAGTGGAGAGGTTTGAATGAGCGGGGAGAAATAAGATTGCGGGATGAAGAGCATGAAGAAATGCAGATGGGGGGGTGGGGACGAGGGTGGGGACGAGGGTGGGGACGAGGGTGGGGACGAGGGTGGGGACGAGGGTGGGGACGAGGGTGGGGACGAGGGCGGGGACGGGGACGTGGACGAGGGCGGGGACGGGGACGTGGACGAGGGCGGGGACGGGGACGTGGACGAGGGTGGGGACGAGGGTGGGGACGAGGGTGGGGACGAGGGCGGGGACGGGGACGTGGACGAGGGTGGGGACGAGGGCGGGGACGGGGACGTGGACGAGGGCGGGGACGGGGACGTGGACGAGGGTGGGGACGAGGGCGGGGACGGGGACGTGGACGAGGGCGGGGACGGGGACGTGGACGAGGGCGGGGACGGGGACGTGGGTGGGGACGAGGACGGGGACGAGGGCGGGGACGAGGACGGGGACGAGGACGAGGACGGGGTGGGGACGAGGACGGGGACGAGGACGAGGGTGGGGACGAGGACGGGGACGAGGACGAGGGTGGGGACGAGGGCGGGGACGAGGACGAGGGGGGGGACGAGGGTGAGGGTGAGGACGAGGGTGGGGACGAGGGTGAGGGTGAGGGTGAGGGTGAGGGTGGGGGTGGGGACGAGGGTGAGGGTGAGGGTGAGGGTGAGGGTGGGGGTGGGGACGAGGGTGAGGGTGAGGGTGGGGACGAGGGTGAGGGTGGGGGTGAGGGTGAGGGTGAGGGTGAGGGTGGGGACGAGGGTGAGGGTGAGGGTGAGGGTGGGGGTGGGGACGAGGGTGAGGGTGAGGGTGGGGGTGGGGACGAGGGTGAGGGTGAGGGTGAGGGTGGGGGTGGGGACGAGGGTGGGGGTGGGGACGAGGGTGAGGGTGAGGGTGGGGGTGGGGACGAGGGTGGGGGTGGGGACGAGGGTGAGGGTGAGGGTGGGGACGAGGGTGAGGGTGGGGGTGAGGGTGAGGGTGGGGGTGAGGGTGAGGGTGGGGACGAGGGTGAGGGTGAGGGTGAGGGTGGGGACGAGGGTGAGGGTGAGGGTGGGGACGAGGGTGAGGGTGAGGGTGGGGACGAGGGTGAGGGTGAGGGTGGGGACGAGCGTGAGGGTGAGGGTGGGGACGAGCGTGAGGGTGAGGGTGGGGACGAGGGTGAGGGTGGGGACGAGCGTGAGGGTGAGGGTGGGGACGAGCGTGAGGGTGGGGACGAGGATGAGGTGAGGTGAGGTGAGGTGAGGTGAGGATGAGGGTGAGGGAATTAAGATGGAGCACGGAGGAATGAGGAATGAACGAGGATCGAGGATCTTGGATTGAGGAATGAGGAATGAGGAACGATCGAGAGAGAGACACGCCTTTTCCAGACCGCATCAACGGGCGCAGCTGCACGGATCATCTCTCTGTGTCCCTCTCGGTGGTGGTGGTCGTGGTGGTCGTGGTTGGGGGTCTGTCCGGCTTTTGATGCTCCCTTTTTGTCGATGTGAAGAGCAGACACTCGGTCTCGGAAACTGAGGAGGTGTAGGGGGTCAGTGAACACTCAACGACACATTAGACGGAGGGAGGAGGAGGAAGAGGAGGAGGAAGAGGAGGAGGAGGAGGAGGAGGAGGAGGAGGAGGAGGAGGAGGGGAAGGGAGGATCCCGTGCACACAGTAAACTGGATCACAAGTGACGGAGATCGCGGAGATCGCGGACCAGTGTCCAGATCGTCGACCGATACCCGGTTTATCGACGAGCCTCGGGAGCCGCACACTGTCCGCTCAGGGAGACATGGCCGGCGCTTGTTTCGGACGCTACACGCACGCGGTGGTGCGCGCCGTGCCGGGGTCTCTACAAGACCACGCGATACGAGACCCCGCGAGCTCCCCGGTCGATCTCGCTAAGGCGCAGCGACAGCACGGAGTGTACGTGGGGATCCTGCGACAAAAGCTCGGTCTACAGGTCATCGAGGTGCGTCTTCGGAGGTCTTCCTCTCCACCTCCCCTCTTCCTCTATATGAGGTGGTCCCTCGAATGGTCTTGGTGGCGGTCGATATCCGCGTCCCTGATTTTATTGTGCGATTTATTTATTTATTTTCCGATTTTGGAATTATAGATTTGGACATTGAGAGGATGTGCTAACGGACCCGGGGTGTGGACGAGGACCCGGGGTGGGGACGAGGACCCGGGGTGGGGACGAGGACCCGGGGTGGGGACGAGGACCCGGGGTGGGGACGAGGACCCGGGGTGGGGACGAGGACCCGGGGTGGGGACGAGGATTCGGGGTGTGTAGTGGGTAGTAAGGGTGTGGTTTGATTGATCATCGAGACGTCGGTTCGTAAAATGATCCTCGTAGTCCCAGCGGACTCTCCCGGCGCGGCGGACCGATTTACATCGGTCCCACCACCTGCCAGCTCCCCCTGCTGGGGTAACCCATGGGTCTGTGTACATCATGCAGGTAACTGTGTATTATTCGCCAAAAACGAGTCCCGACAATTCACGTCTGGTTAAGTTCGTGGCTCAACAGCCGGAGTGGTCGAGACTCAGTTGGCATGACTTTCCTCTTCTTCTTCTTTATTCTGCAGCACATGGCTGTGGCCTGTGGGGGAGCAGCTGACTCAGCACGACGTTCCTTCGCAAGACCTCTGGTTACCTGTAAAATCTGTAACAATATAAATGGGGCAGAGTGGTCGAGGCTCATGGAGGAGCGAGGTGATGGAAGCCTTTGTTGGGTGAAAAGTAGTGACTGTAAAGGTGGTGACCGGTCGGTGATTAGTTCCATTGTTTTGCACGACCCTCAAGTTCTGCAGTCGAGTGGCAGAAGGACATCTCGAGGAGTTGTCCTGGGGAGGAGAGAGAGTTGTGCAGTTGTCCAACGATATACCGGTGTTGCCACATAAGGATGCTTCGCTTCCACCCACAAAAGTGAAAACCGTTCCAGCGTTGTATGGTTGGTGGTGGTGGTCATATGGCAGCTTAGCTGCCGGGGTAGCTATCATTTCTTGAAGCGTGACTGTGTCGCTGATGCAGTGCCCCTCTACCAGTACACACACTGGAACTGGTACTCATTTCGCCGACCTCGGAAGGATGACTGGCTGAGTCAACCCCCTGGTGTATTAATTCAGCGGCCGACGGGGATTGAACTCAGGATCCGAGGATCCCACGCCGCCACCCTCACCACCGAGCCAACCCCAGGCTGCGTTGTATGGTTCACCGAACACAGCCACCACTGTTTGTCCAATGGTTTGTTTGTTCGAGGACGTGTTTGGTTTTAATTACCTTATGTTTAGGTTGAATTTTGTTTTGTGACATTCGAACCGGTTGGTGTTGCGGTCTTCGGTTGAATTTGATGACCGAGCAACTTTATGACCGTCGATTGACCCGCATGGTTCCAATTGCCACGTCGTTCTCCATTTGTTGCCGCATCCGATGATCCATTCGAGAGAAGGTCGTCGTCGTCCTCACCGTTTTCCACGTACCTTGTGGATCATCATCCTTTGGTGGTGCATCGTGCAGATGTTTCTTTTTCTCTTTCTCTTTGGTGCGACCATCATCGCAATTATTATTATTTTTATTTTCTTTACACAGTGTTTCCAAATTTATATAATTAATTTCTCGTTGGCTGTCATCCTGAGTTGTTGAACACCTGATTGATTATTTATTTTTTTTCCCCCCCTTTCCAACTGCTTCCCGATTAACTTTCAGGTTCCTGCCGACGATTCCTTCCCTGACTCTGTTTTCGTGGAAGACCTGGCCGTGGTCTGCGGAGACACGGTCTTGGTGACCCGACCCGGTGCGCTCAGTCGCCGTGGAGAGGTACGGAGCAAAATTCCATTCCTTTTGGATTCGTTTTTCCCATTGCTGCTGTAAGTGGATTTTATTTGAAACTTTTGGATTCTGGATTAAGATATATATTTTGAGCGTCTGTCGAGTTTATAAAGTGGTAGGTCAAGAACACGACGCGAATGTGCATGGGTGACTGTGAGCCTCTTACGACTTGTCCGTCGGCGGATTTCGGTCAAACCAAAGTGTTTGTAACTATTCAAAAAAAAAATTTGCGCATTTGATTATTTGTAGCTACTGTACTTGCGATTGATCATCGCCATTTATGGAAATATATTGAATGCTGCCATGCTTCTTGGATGACTGAATATAATTAAAGGCCAGTTTCAATTTTGGTGGAAGCTCCTGGTGGTGCCGATGGACGCGTGGGCACAAACTTGCACACTATAAGCAGAAAGGATTTGTTTTTCCTGCAAAAATGATTCCGACTTTGGACTCTTCTATAGGTCGACCTGTGATCTGATACCTGCTCTCGCTGCCTCCCCTGATCCCTTCTCATGCTTGAATGTGTTTGTGTGTTTTATGTAGGTTTGTCTGTATTAAAGGGGCTGTCACACCTTGACATTATAGCCAGCTTATGGCAAGGTCTCAAAATGTATGTAAAACGCTGGCGTACACTGAACTATTGATATTTTTTAAGTTTTGGGCGTATCATAACGTGTTGGACGTATGCATAATGTATTAGAGTCATGTAAACAGAACGTTTTAATCACATATAGATAACTTATACCAACGAATGCTGAGCGTGTTGTCGGCGTCACAACCCATGCCCAACGATAGTCTTAACTTATGCATTGCGCGCGGCAGCGTATCGCCGGCGATCACGTGGCGTAGCCTATTAAAAGGCTGCGGCTCGACGATTCAAATCATAACCGCACTAGACATCGAAGTGTGAAGCCGCTGTCACACCTTGACGTTTTAGCCAACGTATGCCAACGTATGAAAAATTTGCTGAACCAAGCTGGCACACGTCGAATACGTTATGGGTAAGTTTTGTATACGTTAAGAGCACGCTGGCATACGCCGTAGTAGGCTGGCATACGTCATTGTATGCCGGGTACATCGAGAAATTTTCAGCATGTTGAAAATTTCTCGACGTATGACACACATTACGCATACGCTGGCCATAAGTTGTAGGCACGTTACGCGATCGTTGACACACGTCGACACACGTTACTTGTAAGTTACTCATAAGTCGAAACACGTCAAGGTAATGGTTAGCGTCAGTGTTCCAGACTCCCTGTTTTTTTTTTTTCTTCGGTATGACGGTGATGTTGACACTTCGATTTGTAGTGCGGTTATGATTTAAATCGTTGAGCGGCAGCCTATTAATTATATTATATTATAACCGCACTAGAAATCGAAGTGTTAACATCACCGTCATGCCGAAGGAAAAAAAAAACCCCAAAAAGAACCAGGGAGTCTGGAACACTGACGCTAAACATTACTTCGACGTGTTTCGACTTATGAGTAACTTACAAGTAACATGTGGCAACGTGCGTCAATGATCGTGTAACGTGCCCACAACTTATGCCAGCGTTATGCGGAACGTGCGAGTCATACACTGACATACGTCAGGAAATTTCAAGCATAGAAAATTTGTCTAACAGCTCGGCGAACTACGACGTATGTCAGCGTGCTCTTAACGTATACAAACTTACCCATAACGTATTCGACGTGTGCCAACGTTTTAGCCAAATTTTGCATACGTCAGGCATACGTTGGCTAAATCGTCAAGGTGTGACAGGGCCTTAAGAAATGACAAACATTGCGGAGGATGGGATTTGGCAATGGAAAGACTTTTCCACGATGCAGGCCCGTACTTGCTTCCTATTAGTCCATGGGCCAGACCCCTGATTTTCATGAATTTGTATCATCTGAGGGCAGGTAACACTTTTGGGTTTATTAAATAGGTATATGTGTCTGGGACACAAAACAGCATGATAGACCTCTGTGTGGAGTAGCTTAGTGTCGTTATACCAGCTTGAATGCATGGGGGGTCTTTTTGTAAAAAATGTAACAATCACCTAAACTGTTGAAACTCATTTACACATTAAGTCAATACAGTTGCGAGAAATGGAAAAATTGTGCATTAATTTATCAATTACGTGTGTTTGGACATGCTCAATATTATGAAGTACTTTTTAAATACATTACTTGACAAAAAAAATCGTAGCTTTTTCAAACCCACAAATCGTAAACAAGTTACATAGACAAAAACAATTTTGGAAATCATACTAGACTTAGTATTGCATAGCCGTTTATAGTACTGCTGATATGCATTACTTTGATGTGAATATTGCTCACACAGATTCCTAAAAAAATATACATTTACAAACATGTGATAATGCAAACTGTCAGCTGAAGTCATTCTGATAGTGAACAGGGAACTCCAAATAAAATGTATATACCGGGTATGTATCATAGTTCATGTTGTAGTCTAATTTGCTCTATATTTACACAAGAAAACAAAATCTGCAAACATCGTTGCATATTGTTCAAATCTCAGCACTAATAACTAATATCATTTTCACTCTGTCCTTCCTCATCAGATACTTCATCCATTTGCCCCTCATCCCTGATGATATCATCATCGTACCTCATGTTATCACAGGATTGTAAGGTACAAGCATCGGTACAATTCAATCCATTTACCATACACTGACAACCTGGGAGGCTACAGACACGCTTGCATTTGCAGGACATGAGCTCAAGAACTACATCAGGAGCAGGAGATCCATTCATCCAGTTGATTTAGAGCTGAATTTGGTCACCAAGAATCCAACCAGTGCAGTCCAATGGGCTGGGAATGTTTGGGCTAGCTTTCAGACTACGGTGCCAGATTGCTGATTGATAGTTGGCACGGATGGTGTGAATCTTCAGACAGTCCTGACATGGTGGCAATTGTCCTGACTCCATATTCCCTGCCTTTGTTCGGAATAACAGATAGCGCATCTCGTTCACATCAAGAATATCAGACTGAGTATACAATCTGCAAACAAATTCTTCAAGGCAGTCTTGGAGTTCAGATGATATGGTCCAATTCTCTCCAAGTTTTGTGAATGCTTGCTGAAATCAGGTGTTTCCTTTGAGTAGCATCAGAGCTCTAACTTTTCCACGACCACTGTATGCACTGACTGTATCACAGCCAGTGAATGCATGCATTCCAATCCGAGAGTTACAGACCTGTTTGCCAAGTGATGTAGCCACTTTGCTAACATCTATAAATCGGGTGCGGTTTTTAGCGCCACATTTGATGAAGATGTTGCAGCTGATAGTTTCATGGAATGCCAGAGAGAGTATGAGGATGTCTGTATCCTCTGCAATGATGGCAATCGATGAGACATCGGATGATGCATGCTTGGCATGAAGCAGGATATGTGTCTGCTTCCTCTTGTGATGTTTTAAGTTCAACAACTTCATCAGCTTCATCACAGGTAATCTTTGTAAATGTTTCACCACTGGTAACATACATCGTCTTCTCTCCAAGTTTCTGATGCCTATGGGGTTCCTGCCATTGTTCCGCAATGAATTGGATAAGCTTCGTCTTATTGGCACCACAACATAGAAGCCGTCGCCATTGTTGAATTTTGTGACCTGATATTATGTTAGTGAATCTGATGCAAGTGTCAGACCCTCTAGTGGTTTGCTGTCGATCTATTATTGATAGCTGTTTATATACATCAAACACAACATCCACATGCTGACTGGATCCAGTGGTTCTCATACCATTGGCAAGTACCTGATCAGCCAGTTCATCAAAGGTCATGTGGTCTCCATTGGTTTTCTGGATTAGGCTCATTCCATCGATGATAGAAGCTGAAGGTTGCGTGATTTCCTCAGCTGAAGATACATTAGCCTCAAGTTTCCTGGCCAGAGCAGCCTTATTTGTCTTCTTTATAGTTCCATCACAGTTGGCAAGTTACCATGGAAGAGGACCCAGGGAATACTGCAGCACCTCCTTCATTTTAATTTTCCGACTCGATGCAACCAAGAGCATGTGCCCGAAAAGTTTATGGTCAGTCTTTAGGATCACCTCCTTGTTTGATGTCTTCTTCGTCACCTTCTGTTTGATGCTAGCGAATGTTTTCAACTGCAGTTTGGGTATTTTATCAAAGAATCCAATCATGGTCTGTTCAATCCTACACTCCTGGAATGTTGTGTATGCTGTCTCACCTTTTTGCTGAGCTGTGATGAGGTCATTGACAACATCTGGTGGTGCTGTAGCACCTGTCGATAGGCTAACCAGTTCAGTTGGTTCACTACCAAATGGATTCGTCCAGTTGTTTTCCATCAACTCTACAAGTGACTGGACTGCTTTCTCGTCTTTCTGTATTCTTGAGGGAGTAAGATCTACATGACTCAGTTCTGAGTTACCCACTCGTGTCATGTTTCGAAGTTGCTTCAGACATAGGCTCCTATACTCTGCATTGATGTAGTACTTGCTGACTGCCCCAGCTCTGAGACTAAATCCTTTCATTCCTCCTGCTGTATGGGCATCTTTGTTGACAGTCTCCTCTGTCGTTTGATCCACGGCAATACGACCAAATGGGTTATGATCGCCCAATTGTACAGAAAATCCTCCATTGTGCTGGAAATGATCGTATACATTTGGATGTGTCTCCTGGAGTGTGGTCATTTGGCAGTCGTATATTGATAAATACCTGGAGTAATTTTGTTTGTCATAAGCGACACACCAGGGGATCATTGACCCGATGGCTGATAGATGTCGCATCCAATTCCCCTCTCTTGATGACCTAATCAGCGCAAGCAGGTTCTCTACCATATCAACAAAAGACATCCAGAATGTGGCCAACTGACCATTGCTGAACCGGAGATGGTTAAGATATTTGGCGAACAGATTGAATACTCGAATACATGATGCATCAACCAGAACGGTATCTATGGTTTCATTGCTTACATTTTCCTGAAGTGATTCCAGAGCTGTGATCATTCCAGCCAGATGTGGCAAATCGTCGGACTGGTATTCTTCTAGCCAGATGGAGAAACCTTTCCAGGCTTGCCTGAGCAGCGCTTCATACATCAATTTACTGAGACGGACTCCACGATTGTAGTTGCGTCCTTCAAGAACTGTATTCACTGAACCCTCTGCTATGATTCCAGATTCCACTAATATGTCATGCAAACCAGCTGAGCCGAATCGTTTACCTATGATAGATAAGAGATTGCATAGTGTATGGAATGCCCCCATCCGAAGAACGATGTTCTGGTTGATTTTTTTTCATGATTCCATGTGATTTCTGCTGCCTTGGAATATAAGGCCTGATCAAAAACACACAATCTCGGTGAGGTCCAACGTCTTCTGGATATTCAGTGCTTGCTTTAGGACCTTGTGAACTGTTGACAGTTGTGTCGTTGGTGCATTGATTGTCGGTAGATATCCCACTGTGTCTTTCTTGACGTTTCTATGATCCCGGGCCTGCATGTTGAAACCTGTCCATGAGCTGAAGGTTTGATCACTGGTGTTCATTTGCCTCACTTTTGACCACAGTAGGTTATGGAGGTGTGCATCTTTAATGACAGATTGGAAGTTCAAGGCAACTAATTTGGATACTGGGGGACCAATCCTTTCCCCTGCATTATAGTCACGAATTTCCAGATGAACTGGAGTTATACTGCGCTTTTTGCTCGGTATTAGCTTAGGCAATACCTTCATGAGTGGAGCAGTTGTGGCTTGTGGTTGTATAATGATCCCGTTGACTCGATGTGATGTACCCCCACCACTGAGAGTTTCTTCAAGGCGATCAATGTTATCAAAGGCTAGTGTTGTGGGAATGTTTGTATGGACATTTGTCTGCAAAATCACATCATTGTCTGCTGTCATTGCTTGCTTCTGAAGACACAAGGTGGTATCCAACTCAACCAGTTTGGAGTAAGACATTCCATGGCCTAGGCGGTTGAGCATTTGAATTAGTTCAACATTTCCTGTCAGAGATTTCACACTCCATGGCAGCAATATCTGTTTTGCTGGTATTATGGCACCTCCGCTAACTGCATACACGAAGTCCTGACCTATTGACTGAACCAGTCGGTCTTCAAGTGAATTGAAACCTGTCACTGACTGTTGTGCATCCCCAATCAGTGGAAATTGTAAGGACATTATCAGAGATTCAGGGAGTTCCATGTAGTCAGCTGGTCAGCTTGTGGTGGCCATAGTTTCTTCTTCATTTTCTTGATATCTGACCGCATTTGAGATGCAGATTTTGCCACCATTTCCTCTACATCACACTGTGGTAAATAACTCAATTTGCTCTTAAGTTCATCATTCTCTTTGACAAGTGATCCAATTGTTAAATTATCAGGGTAGACAAGTTTTCCATTGGTGGTTGTTACAAAGTGCAGCGATTCGCCGAACTCTGATTCAAGCCGACGTCGTATTTGTTTCTTGGTTTGTGGAAGAACTTCATCGTGATTATAGCCTAACATGCCCATGAGGTTCCCCGATATTTGTCAAACTGGTCAGTTTTCAGGTACTGAGAATAATGTATTTCTGATGTGTTCGAAGAGCATGTTGTATGCATTCTGAACCGCTACCTGATATCGTTGTTCTGCATCCTCGACTGAGGGTGTAGCAGCTTTAGATTTCTCATCTCTGGTGAAGTTACGATAGCATGAATTGTGGTATCGGGCTTCTGCAGCAACTAACTCTCTGGATGTGATTGCTAAGATCTTGTCGTTCATCTGATTCAAAGCTGCCTGTCGCACCGTCTTATCCGATCTCAACTCTCTAGCCTGATGTAACACTTCTCGTGACTTGGTCCCCTTCACATACTTATTCTTCTTGTCACAGAAAATACAAACTTCTTGCAAAACTGTAGATGACGACGTAGATGGCTCTCAAGCAGACTTACGCTCAAGTGGTTTGGTTCCTTCTGTAATACCCTTGATTTTTTTTTTCAAGTTTCTTTTTTGAGAGTAAAAGTGGCTCGGCAGTTCCTATGGTAAAGTAGATTGTCATCATAATCATTTGGGTCTAAGTCTGTTATACGATTGCAGTTCTGTATTTTTGCTGCTTCCAAGAGAGTTTCAACGGAAGCAGCGTCTTTTGGCTTTGTGATCTCAGAGGCAGGAGATTTCTTCATGCAGATTATGCACATAACTTCCTCTGTGCGCACCTTCTTGTGTGGTACTTAGATTATGTATCAGTGGTCAATCCCAATCTGAAAACAAATGACAAAGTTGTATAAACACTCATGACTTCAGTGTCATGATTTATAAACAAGCACTACCGAACAAGTCGTCACCACCATAGTTGTTCACAAGAAGTAATCGGCTGTTGTTAATGGATATAAATGGCTTTGGTAATGGTTTTAATAATAAAACTAATGCTTTTAAAATATAAATATAACTTACAAAATACACTTAAATATTCTTAAATATTTGCTTGACAAGTGGAATGTAATAACCATATATCTGTAAAGATAAAATTTGAACTTATCCTACCAATATTCAGAAGACCGTCCAACATTTCAGGATGAAATCTGAAAGCAAACTTATCTATTCTATCATATACTGATTTATCTGGAAGAAAAAAAAATGAAACATAAATACATGGCTTACTGTGACATGGTATTAAAGAATTAGTCACATCGACAAACTCATCTTAATTTGCAATATATTTCACTGTTTAGTGTTATTGCTCTAGAAATGATATTTCGAAGTTGGGCACTTAAGTCATCAAAATTATCACAATGAAAATACATAAAAAGGGTAATAATTTTGAACCTTATGGAAATATGCATATCAAAAGAACTGTCCGAAGTGTTATAATTCAGTAAGAACACCTCATAACCCTTACATATTAATATACGAGACAAAAGTAAGTTTTAATTGTGTTTTGAGTGCTGAAAACGACCCTCGACGAGAATGCGCTGGTCAAATTCTAAAATTCGTCACAACTGCCTTGAGCTACCCTGTTAGAAAGTCTATCATACAGTTTTGTGTTGTCCTAGATGATATACTCAAACAATAAAATAACTTTCGTGACCTGCCCTTAGATGATACGACTTTTATCCCTGGCCCATGGACTATATCTGTCGACCCAGATTCACCTTTTTGCTTTCTGCGTTTTCAACATCCTGTTCATGTAATATATTCAAACAAATCTGGGTCAATAGACAGGAAGTATTTGGTACTGTTTCTTTCGGACCCTCATGCTCACTGGTAAGTTTCATCCATTAAGGCTCAGAGAGGCGTGAGAAGGTGTCATCTTGTATTTCCTTTGTGGTTTTTCTTTCGATCGCAAATGTTCTCATCACTGAGAACGTGTCCTGGACCAGTGGTGTCTTGCAAAACTTGGAAGTACCGTTCCGGAGCCCTGCGAAAATGTTGGCCGTGACGTCATTGGCAGATCTCCCGTCGCATCAAGTTTTAACATGACACGAGCAATTCGAGTCCCACAATGAGTGATTAAAAATACACATATTTTTACCGTGGTAGGCTAAACAAAAGATGAACACACACACACACCCACTTCATCTCAGTTCAGAATCCCTTTTAAGAAAAAGTCAGATCGGTTAGTTCCCTCCACCACCGAAGGTGAAGGAGGTTGTGTTTTCACCGCTTTCTGTCTGTTTGTCTGTATACAGAATATCTTAAGTGGACAGATCCGGATCCGGATCCGGATCCGGATGGGTTCTAATCCCAACTGAGCTATAAACTGTCATCCCAGTGGTTCACAGGCAGGGAGATTCATCGATATGTGCCGTCCCTCGGATGGACATTAAATTGGCATCCCATATGTCGGGATTAGTTCTTTCGTTTTATTGGTGTCTCTCTTGGAATTGACGAAAGAATATCAACCCTTGGGGTCGGATAAACACCTGCGATTATTGAAGGAGATGCAAGCCTGGTGTTGGCTCAGTGGTTAGGGTGGTGGCTTGGGATCCTAGGGCCCTGAGTTCAAGCCCCGTCGGCCGCTGAATTAATACACCAGGGGGTTGACTCAGCCTGTCATCCTTCCGAGGTCGGCGAAATGAGTACCAGTTCCAGTGTGTGTACTGGTAGAGGGGCACTGCATCAGCGACACAGTCGCGCTTCAAGAAATGATGGCTTCCCCGGCAGCTAAGCTGCCATACGACCACCACCATTGAAGGAGATTACAGAGCAGGTAACCATGATGTTAACATCTTGCAATCAACGTCATGCTTGTCTGCTCTGCCATCAGGAGCCTGTCATTGGAGTTTTATAGACCTTTGTTTGCTCACACAACGTGATAACCATTATTCACGAGAACACCAACAGCCACATCACTGATCCACCCAGACTTCAACTGGTTGGAAGCATCCAAAGTTTCCCATGCCTTCACGTCTTTCAGGGTGTAAATACTTTTTGTAAATACAAGATAATTCACTAAATCAGGATATAAAATGGTTAAAAGTTCTTCTCTCTTCTGGACCTTGCTGTATTTGGCAATACACGCTGTATTGGTGTGTACCTATAACCTGTATTGTTATAATATCGCTCCCTCGACAAAATGGCCAACGTATTGACATTTCCAAGATTTGATCCCAAACAATTGGCCATGAAGTTGATGAAAGCACACAAAGCGCAACAACTCAACCGATCGTGAGCGTGGGTCTTTTTCTTTTCTCAACTGTTGTGGAGCTCGGTAAGCTCGGATGGATTGAGGTGCTGGAGCGGTAATATACATTACTTGGATGCTCAAGGTCTAGAAACGTCACCCCTTTCAGACTATTTTCCTTGTGGATGAGTTTATTCCAGTAATATGTGCAGGTGTCAGCAATCCTGCCCGTGCTGGAGGAGCTCAAGCTGCGGATTGTCGAGATGAAGGACGAGACGGCGATGCTGGAAGGAGGAGACGTCCTTTTCACAGGTAAGTTTTCCTCTGCTTGTGTGGGAAGCAAAATTGTAAATCATTACAGGAAAGGTAACCTGACCTCTCATGCAAGTATGGATTCTCCAGCAGTTTGACTAATCTGATGATAAATATTTTTTTTCTTCAACACAAGACCGAGGCTCATGGAAGAGCGAGGTGGTGGATGATAACTTGCAAGTAAGAGGGTTGCCTTCAGTATGGTTAATGTGGATAGGAAAGGTCGTGGGTAGTTGTTTTATGGTGCAGCTTTATGGCTGCCTTGGTCTTTATTTATGCCATATTATCTTGCGTTGAGTGGTCTTCATCTGGTAATGTTGAATATACAACGTTGCCTTCTCACTACCTGCGCTTATCACGCGATGCCCCCGTCGTCCCTCCCTGCCAGTAGGATAATTAACATCGGGCACAGGATGCCTACACATTCCCAGGTGAAGACCACTCTGTAGTCGAAACGTTGCACCTGAGCATTGCCTGTTGAGCACGTGTACCACGAGCTGGTGGTGCCTGCAGTTTTGAATGTGTTGCCCTCATGGTTCATGATAAAAATAAAAACAGGCCAATTTGTGATCATTTTGGGGCTGATTTGGTGGCAATGACAAATGTTTTTTGACAATAGTTTTGAAGTTGATGGGTGTACATGTTTTCATTGATATTTTTTAGTAAAGGTTAGTGTATTAATATTAAGGTGTAGGTGGTGATATCATTATAGTGTGGAGAATGTCATGAATACCATGGCTCTTGGGGAAGGAAATATGTATATGACAAGCTAATGAAGGTGACTCCACGTGGCAGATTGCAGCCTGACCTCATGTCGGTAGGAGCATTATGCAAGATAATGAGGAGGAAATGCTAAACTGTTGCAGTCAAACGATGCGAGAAACTGGTACTTTTGGAGGACACGCTGAATTAGTATTGCTGGAAGATACGTGAAACTGGTTCTGTTGACGATAGAAGAGAGAGAGGTAGGAAGTCAAAATTTTCCAAAAGTGATGTATCAAGGTGTATTCTCTGTGGTAGAGAATCCAGTAGAGATCTTGCGAATGACCGAGCCCTGAGCCAGGGTGCCGCTATCCAAACCTCCATGTACCTGTGGCTGGTTTACTGGTCAGGAGGGGGGAAAAAGCATGTCATGAGGCAGGCAGGCCGGGCCGCGTGGATGAAGGGGTAGGCCACAATGAAACGGACATTAGGCCGAGCCACAGGCAGGCCGTATTAATCCGGGGCTGTGAAGGGCAGGGTCGATTTGAAAAGTGGAAGACAAATCACGTTTTTCTACAGGCTAATGCCAGCAGTTTAGTAATCTGTCCGGCTGTCCCATGTACTATGTGCTGTCGAGATGTCCAGGAGTGTGTTCAGTTATGAAGCGGGTAGCTAGCGCTTGCCAAGCCAGCTGTTCTTTATCAATGGTTTTGTTGGAGTGTTTGCTTGAGTGCTTAAGAAACTTGGTAACTCAACACACTCCATATTCATTACATGGCGACGAGGACAAACATCTCGTATTTGAGATCATGACTTCTTTCTTCCATATCGATGAATTCATCCGTCAGAGGACAGATTTCGACATGACATGTGGTAAGTTTATGCAGACAGGCAATTTAGAGGTTGGGAGGAATTGAAAGTGGGGTTTTTACTTTAATTATTTTTTTTCCCAAATGTGGTTAAATACCCTGCAAAAATTCCTTTGTGGGAGGGGGGAGGGGAACGATGGAGGTGGGTGAAGGGAGGGTGGGATGGGGTGAGAGGAGGCAGGGGAAGGGGTGAGAGTCTGGAGGGACGGTGGGAGGGGGGTTGGGGAAGGGGAAGGGGTTGGAGGAGGGACCTGTCATTGCCTTGCAATGCTGGGTATCCCTGCTATTAGCTATATATTATAATTGTAATGTGACGTTTCAGCTTTATGTCGCTATTGTTATGGATAGCTTGTAAGTTGTAAGAGTCAGAAGTAATTGAAAAAAAACCCCCCATGATGTCTGTCAATTTCATCCACCCCACTGGAAATTTTACAAATCGCACTCTGGACCGAGCTGAAAGTATGGGTGTTAACATTTCTTCAACAACATCAAAATCCCCATGAGAGGAAAGTAACGTGGTACCACTGGATATGTAGCCGCTCTAAAACCTTTGCTGACTTTGCTTCTCCCTTTGCCTCTCATCAACAAACGTTTACCTTCACCATATAAGACTTTGATTTCGATGTACAGTAATTATCGCAATATATTTCCTTCCCCGAAGCCACATTATTTTCCACACTATGATGATATCATTGTCTATACTTTTATAGTCCCTCTATGGTGTGGCACTTTCTGATTGCTTGCAAGATAACCAATCAGTGTGTGATATCATCACATGACTGTGCAATGGAGCATTTCATTTGCACAAGTGAGTTGAGAGTCATTGGCATTTTAGTGTGTGTGTGTGTGTGTGTGTGTGTGTGTGTGTGTGTGTGTGTGTGTGTGTGTGTGTGTGTGTGTGTGTGTGTGTGTGTGTGTGTGTGTGTGTGTGTGTGTGTGTGTGTGTGTGTGTGTGTGTCGTTGTTGCACACTGCAAGCAAATACTCAGGCGCATCCTCCATGGAGACATTATAAATATAAGTTTCAGATATTTGAAGTTCTTTGTGGAAGAGTTGAAGTGAATGAAAAGCGATTGAAGTGGATTGTGGTTGCATTCTGTAAGCGGCTAAACACAGCATTATGATGCAACTCGCATAGTAATACAACATAATGATGTAACTCGCATAATAATACAACATAATGATGTAACTCGCATAATAATACAACATAATGATGTAACTCACATAATAATAAAACATAATGATGTAACTCGCATAATAATACAACATAATGATGTAACTCGCATAATAATACAACATAATGATGAAACTCGCATAATAATACAACATAATGATGTAACTCGCATAATAATACAACATAATGATGTAACTCGCATAATAATACAACATAATGATGTAACTCGCATAATAATACAACATAGTGATGAAACTCGCATAATAATACAACATAGTGATGTAACTCGCATAATAATACGACATAATGATGAAACTCGCATAATAATACAACATAATGATGAAACTCGCATAATAATACAACATAATGATGAAACTCGCATAGTAATACAACATAATGATGTAACTCGCATAATAATACAACATAATGATGAAACTCGCATAATAATACAACATAGTGATGAAACTCGCATAATAATACAACATAATGATGAAACTCGCATAATGATGCAACTCGCATAATAATACAACATAATGATGTAACTCGCATAATAATACAACATAATGATGAAACTCGCATAATAATACAACATAATGATGAAACTCGCATAATAATACAGCATAATGATGGAAATCGCATAATAATACAACATAATGATGTAACTCACATAATAATACAACATAATGATGTAACTCGCATAATAATACAACATAATGATGTAACTCGCATAATAATACAACATAATGATGAAACTCGCATAATAATACAACATAATGATGAAACTCGCATAATAATACAGCATAATGATGGAAATCGCATAATAATACAGCATAATGATGGAAATCGCATAATAATACAACATAATGATGTAACTCATAATACAACATAATGATGTAACTCGCATAATAATACAACATAATGATTCAACTCGCATAGTAATACAACATAATGATGTAACTCGCATAATAATACAACATAATGATGTAACTCGCATAATAATACAACATAATGATGTAACTCACATAATAATACAACATAATGATGAAACTCGCATAATAATACAACATAATGATGTAACTCGCATAATAATACAACATAATGATGTAACTCGCATAATAATACAACATAATGATGTAACTCGCATAATAATACAACATAATGATGTAACTCGCATAATAATACAACATAATGATGTAACTCGCATAATAATACAACATAGTGATGAAACTCGCATAATAATACAACATAGTGATGTAACTCGCATAATAATACAACATAATGATGAAACTCGCATAATAATACAACATAATGATGAAACTCGCATAGTAATACAACATAATGATGTAACTCGCATAATAATACACCATAATGATGAAACTCGCATAATAATACAACATAGTGATGAAACTCACATAATAATACAACATAATGATGTAACTCGCATAGTAATACAACATAATGATGTAACTCGCATAATAATACAACATAATGATGAAACTCGCATAATAATACAACATAGTGATGAAACTCGCATAATAATACAACATAATGATGAAACTCGCATAATAATACAACATAGTGATGAAACTCGCATAATAATACAACATAATGATGAAACTCGCATAGTAATACAACATAATGATGTAACTCGCAAAATAATACAACATAATGATGAAACTCGCATAATAATACAACATAGTGATGAAACTTGCATAATAATACAACATAATGATGAAACTCGCATAGTAATACAACATAATGATGTAACTCGCATAATAATACAACATAATGATGAAACTCGCATAATAATACAACATAATGATGAAACTCGCATAGTAATACAACATAATGTTGTAACTCGCATAATAATGCAACATAATGATGAAACTCGCATAATAATACAACATAGTGATGAAACTCGCATAATAATACAACATAATGATGAAACTCGCATAATAATACAACATAATGATGAAACTCGCATAGTAATACAACATTATGATGCAACTCGCATAGTAATACAACATAATGATGTAACTCGCATAATAATACAACATAATGATGTAACTCGCATAATAATACAACATAATGATGTAACTCGCATAATAATACAACTTAATGATGTAACTCGCATAATAATACAACATAATGATGAAACTCGCATAATGATACAACATAATGATGAAACTCGCATAGTAATACAACATAATGATGTAACTCGCATAATAATACAACATAATGATGAAACTCGCATAATAATACAACATAGTGATGAAACTCGCATAATAATACAACATAATGATGAAACTCGCATAATAATACAACATAATGATGAAACTCGCATAGTAATACAACATTATGATGCAACTCGCATAGTAATACAACATAATGATGTAACTCGCATAATAATACAACATAATGATGTAACTCGCATAATAATACAACATAATGATGTAACTCGCATAATAATACAACATAATGATGAAACTCGCATAATAATACAACATAGTGATGAAACTTGCATAATAATACAACATAATGATGAAACTCGCATAGTAATACAACATAATGATGTAACTCGCATAATAATACAACATAATGATGAAACTCGCATAGTAATACAACATAGTGATGAAACTCGCATAATAATACAACATAATGATGAAACTCGCATAATAATACAACATAATGATGAAACTCGCATAGTAATACAACATAATGTTGTAACTCGCATAATAATGCAACATAATGATGAAACTCGCATAATAATACAACATAGTGATGAAACTCGCATAATAATACAACATAATGATGAAACTCGCATAATAATACAACATAATGATGAAACTCGCATAGTAATACAACATTATGATGCAACTCGCATAGTAATACAACATAATGATGTAACTCGCATAATAATACAACATAATGATGTAACTCGCATAATAATACAACATAATGATGTAACTCGCATAATAATACAACTTAATGATGTAACTCGCATAATAATACAACATAATGATGAAACTCGCATAATGATACAACATAATGATGAAACTCGCATAGTAATACAACATAATGATGTAACTCGCATAATAATACAACATAATGATGAAACTCGCATAATAATACAACATAGTGATGAAACTCGCATAATAATACAACATAATGATGAAACTCGCATAATAATACAACATAATGATGAAACTCGCATAGTAATACAACATTATGATGCAACTCGCATAGTAATACAACATAATGATGTAACTCGCATAATAATACAACATAATGATGTAACTCGCATAATAATACAACATAATGATGTAACTCGCATAATAATACAACATAATGATGTAACTCGCATAATAATACAACATAATGATGAAACTCGCATAATGATACAACATAATGATGAAACTCGCATAGTAATACAACATAATGATGTAACTCGCATAATAATACAACATAATGATGAAACTCGCATAATAATACAACAAAGTGATGAAACTCGCATAATAATACAACATAATGATGTAACTCGCATAGTAATACAACATAATGATGAAACTCGCATAATAATACAACATAATGATGAAACTCGCATAATAATACAACATAGTGATGAAACTCGCATAATAATACAACATAGTGATGAAACTCGCATAATAATACAGCATAATGATGAAACTCGCATAATAATACAACATAATGATGAAACTCGCATAATAATACAACATAGTGATGAAACTCGCATAATAATACAACATAGTGATGAAACTCACATAATAATACAACATAATGATGAAACTCGCATAATAATACAGCATAATGATGGAAATCGCATCATAATACTGCATGATGATGCAACTCGCATAATAATACAACATAATGATGCAACTCGCATAATAATACAACATAATGATACAATTCGCATAATAATACAGCATAATGATGTAACTCGCATAATAATACAGCATAATGATGCAACTCGTATAACAATACAGCATAATGTTGAAACTCTCATAATAATAGAGCATAATGATGGAAATCCCATCATAATACTGCATGATGATGCAACTCGCATAACAATACAGCATGATGATGAAACTCGCATAATAATACAACATAATGATGAAACTCGCATAATAATACAACATAATGATGTAACTCGCATAGTAATATAACATAGTGATGTAACTCGCATAATAATACAACATAATGATGAAACTCGCATAATAATACAACATAGTGATGAAACTCGCATAATAATACAACATAGTGATGAAACTCGCATAATAATACAACATAGTGATGAAACTCGCATAGTAATACAACATAATGATGAAACTCACATGGTAATACAACATAATGATGTAACTCGCATAATAATACAACATAATGATGAAACTCGCATAATAATACAACATAGTGATGAAACTCGCATAATAATACAACATAATGATGAAACTCGCATAGTAATACAACATAATGATGTAACTCGCATAATAATACAACATAATGATGTAACTCGCATAATAATACAACATAATGATGTAACTCGCATAATAATACAACATAATGATGTAACTCGCATAATAATACAACATAATGATGAAACTCGCATAATAATACAACATAGTGATGAAACTCGCATAATAATACAACATAATGATGAAACTCGCATAGTAATACAACATAATGATGTAACTCGCATAATAATACAACATAATGATGAAACTCGCATAATAATACAACATAGTGATGAAACTCGCATAATAATACAACATGATGATGAAACTCGCATAATAATACAACATAATGATGAAACTCGCATAGTAATACAACATAATGATGTAACTCGCATAATAATACAACATAATGATGAAACTCGCATAATAATACAACATAGTGATGAAACTCGCATAATAATACAACATAATGATGAAACTTCATAATACAACATAATGATGAACTCGCATAATAATATACAACATACAACAGATGATGAAACTCGCATAATAATACAACATAATGATGAAACTGCATAATATAATAATACAACATAATGATGAAACTCGCATAATAATACAACATAATGATATAATAATACAACATAATGATGCAACTCGCATAATAATACAACATAATGATGAAACTCGCATAGTAATACAACATAATGATGTAACTCGCATAATAATACAACATAATGATGAAACTCACATAATAATACAACATAATGATGTAACTCGCATAATAATACAACATAATGATGTAACTCGCATAATAATACAACATAATGATGTAACTCGCATAATAATACAACATAATGATGAAACTCGCATAATAATACAACATAATGATGAAACTCGCATAGTAATACAACATAATGATGTAACTCGCATAATAATACAACATAATGATGAAACTCGCATAATAATACAACAAAGTGATGAAACTCGCATAATAATACAACATAATGATGTAACTCGCATAGTAATACAACATAATGATGTAACTCGCATAATAATACAACATAATGATGAAACTCGCATAATAATACAACATAGTGATGAAACTCGCATAATAATACAACATAATGATGTAACTCGCATAATAATACAACATAATGATGTAACTCGCATAATAATACAACATAATGATGTAACTCGCATAATAATACAACATAATGATGAAACTCGCATAGTAATACAACATAATGATGTAACTCGCATAATAATACAACATAATGATGTAACTCGCATAGTAATACAACATAATGATGAAACTCGCATAATGATACAACATAATGATGCAACTCGCATAATAATACAACATAATGATGTAACTCGCATAATAATACAACATAATGATGAAACTCGCATAATAATACAACATAATGATGAAACTCGCATAATAATACAGCATAATGATGGAAATCGCATCATAATACTGCATGATGATGCAACTCGCATAATAATACAACATAATGATGCAACTCGCATAATAATACAACATAATGATACAATTCGCATAATAATACAGCATCATGATGTAACTCGCATAATAATACAGCATAATGATGCAACTCGTATAACAATACAGCATAATGTTGAAACTCATAATAATAGAGCATAATGATGGAAATCCCATCATAATACTGCATGATGATGCAACTCGCATAACAATACAGCATGATGATGAAACTTGCATAATAATACAACATAATGATGCAACTCGCATAATAATACAACATAATGATGCAACTCGCATAATAATACAACATAATGATGCAACTTGCATAATAATACAACATAATGATGAAACTTGCATAATAATACAACATAATGATGAAACTCGCATAATAATACAGCATAATGATGGAAATCGCATCATAATACTGCAGGATGATGCAATTCGCATAACAATAGCCTGATGGAGTACTGCTCTCCCCTCTGGGCTGGTGCTCCTGCCTCCCACCTTTCTCGGCTTCACGCTGTCGAAACCAGGGCATTTAAGATCATCGGCATCTCCCGCAATGAAGCTGAGTCTTTGGGCCTCTCACTCAATCACCGCAGGTTGGTCGGTGGTCTTTCTGTCTTCTACCGACTCCTCTCCAGCCTTGCCCCCCCTCCTCTCTCTGCGATTTGTCCCCACCACATTTCCACAGGGCGCTCAAGGTCCGCCAACAACCCCTTCTGGTAAAACTACCAAAATCATGAATCACTGCTCATCTTCACTCTTTCATTCCTCTTTTTTCCCGCCTTTGGAATAAACTTCCTCACTCTATTCTTTCCCATTCTTCCCTCCAGGCTTTCAAAACAGCTGTTCACCACCACCTCTTATCTTCCCCCATCCAAATCCTCGATCTTTTCTACCCCCGATAATCCACCCAAGCCCACTTCCTTCATTTCTCCTACTTTCCTTCCTGAAAGTCCCTGAAATGTCCATCTTCTCTTCGCCATGTTCCCCGTCCCATCCCCATCCCTCTCCCTTCCACAGTTCACCTAATGTGTCTGTTCCCCACTGTTTTGTCCCTTCCACTCCCGCCCCTCTTGTCTCATGCCTCCTTGCTGTGAGTTGTGTGTTAGCTCTCATACGAGCCTCGACCAAGGTATACAAAAAAAAAAAAATACAGCATGATGATGAAACTCGCATAACAATACAACATAATGATGCAACTCGCATAATAATACAACATAATGATGCAACTCGCATAATATTACAACATAATGATGAAACTCACATACTAATACAACATAATGATGAAACTCGCCTAATAATACAATATAATGATGCAACTCACATAATAATACAACATAATGATGAAACTTGCTTAATAATACAACATTATGATGCAACTCGCATAATAATACAGCATAATGATGTAACTCGCATAATGATAGAGCATAATGATGTAACTTGTATAATAATACAGCATAATGATGCAACTCGCATAATGATGAAATTCTCATAATACAGCATAATGATGGAAATCGCATCATAATACTGCATGATGATGCAACTCGCATAACAATACAGCATGATGATGAAACTCGCATAACAATACAGCATAATGATGCAACTCGCATAATGATGCAACTCGCATAATAATACAGCATAATGATGTAACTCGCATAATGATGAAACTCACATAATAATACAGCAAAATGATGGAACTCGCATAATAATGTAAAACTTGCATAATAATGTGACTCGCATAATAATACAGTATAATTATGCAACTCGCATAATAATACAGCATAATGATGTAACTCGCATAATACGGCATAATGATATAACTCGCATAATGATGTGACTCGCATAATAATACAGCATAATGATGCAACTCGCATTATAATACAGCATAATCATGTAACTCACATCATCATACAGCATAATGATGTCAAACCTGCATAATAATACAGCATAATGATGCAACTCGTATAATAATACAGCATAATGATGTAACTCGCATAATGATGTAACTCGCATAATAATACAGCATGATGATGGAAATGCATCATAATACAGCATAATGATGCAACTCGCATAATAATACAGCATAATGATGTAGCTTGCATAATAATATTGTATAATGATGGAAATCGCATAATAATACACCATAATGATGCAAATCGTATCATAATACAGCATAATGATGGAACTCTTATAATACAGCATAATGATGTAACTTGCATAATGATGTAACTCGCATAATAATACAGCATGATGATGGAAATGCATCATAATACATCATAATGATGCAACTCGCATAATAATACAGCATAATGATGTAGCTCGCATAATAATATTGCATAATGATGGAAATCGCATAATAATACAGCATAATGATGCAACTCACATAATAATACACCATAATGATGCAACTTGTATAATAATACAGCATGATGATGGAACTTGAATCCAGTATCCCAGGAAAAAAATCAGAAAAAAACGTCAGAAAATGTCCATAAATGAAAATATCCGCGGATATGAGGTGGCTGGTGGTGGTCGTATGGCAGCTTAGCTGCCGGGGCAGCTATCATTTCTTGAAGCGCGACTGTGTCGCTAATGCAGTGCCCCTCTACCAGTACACACACTGGAACTGGTACTCATTTCACCGACCTCGGAAGGATGACAGGCTGAGTCAACCCCCTGGTGTATTAATTCAGCGGCCGACGGGGCTTGAACTCAGGACCCTAGGATCCCAAGCCACCACCCTAACCACTGAGCCAACACCAGGCTGCATGAGTTGGCTGGTGCAGACTCTCTCTGTCCACGGCAGGTCACGTGACACAAGACAATGGAGCTTCCAGTCAAACTGATTGCTAGTCAATGCTAACACACACACACACACACACACACACACACACACACACACACACACACACACACACACACACACACACACACACACACACACACACACACACACACACACACACACACACACACACACACACACACACACACACACACACACACACACACACACACACACACACACACACCTCTTCCACCTCTTATTTTATAACTCTTTCCATATTTACATGAAAAATTACTGTAGTTGTAAATTTTAAAATAAAGAGCTCATTCTAATGACTAATTCTTGATTTACTTGGGTTGTATTTTTCTTCGTAAATTATGCATTTTGTCATACCTTTCAATTCACAAAGCCTTGTAATCCACGACAGAGACTTCATGGCAGACATTGAGTTTTACGGGAGAGTTTCTCACTCTGCGCATGCGTAAATGGTGTTCAACAGGTTGTGGTTGTTCTGTTCTCCTAAAACAGGATGAGTGTCTTGGAAGAGACAGGAAGACTCACACATCCACAATAAATGCCATCATTACCAAAACCACTTTATTGCATACATGCACACACCGATCATGGCAAATGTATTATTCACGCATGTGCAGACGGAGCATACATCACTGTGGTGCATTGTGGTTGTGCTGTATTATATTTTAAAATCCGATTGAAAAGTTATTATTTTTATTATTATTATTATTATTTTGGTACTGGTGCAATACCCATGAGACCATGTCGCTTCATGCCATGGGATCATTACAATTACTTCAGCTATTATTGTTCTTAGCTGGATGGCATTTATCAATAATTTTCCGATTCTGTGATCTCTCGATTTGGTACTTTAACGATGTATTCTGTCATCTTTTTCATTCGTGTTAGTTATGAAAACGGTTGGGTCACGGTAGTCATAGCCTAAGGGGGTTGGTGAGGGAGAAACACCCCCCCCCCCCCCGGCTGAGGCCCTCTCATACAGCATCACGCATAACCACATTATAAAACATCGCACTACCGCTAGCCACAAATTCATATGACGAGGGAGAGAACACTATTCACATTTTCAAACCATTTGGGTGGGAAAACACATTTAAAAAGAAGTAGCATTGACTCGGGGGAGGACCTCAACTCAAGGATAATTGACAGCCTAAGGAGGCATTGCCTGGTGAGCACATCAATGGGGACACACTATCACGGGTCAAAGGGTCTAACATCATGGGTCCAACAGCCATGACCTTTGCTCCAAGGAACTTCACCTCCCATGAACTCTGACCCCCCACCCACTTCTGGCCCAAGTGTCCGTCACATTCAAGCTGCTTAAAAGGCAGAACGCCAGGCTGTTCACTGCTATTGGAACATGCTGGGGACTCCAAAACCACCTGCCTGCCTGATCATGCTGTTGGAACACACTGGGGACCCGAGTAAGAAGCTGCCTGCCTGTTCTTGCTGAGAAGTCTGCAATAACCAATCATGCTGGAGCTGAGACAAGCTGTGGCAAGACTGGGCCAAATAGTGGTGGACAGGCGTCATCGTCGTGACCAGATGTGTACGGGGCAGAGGTGCGAGAGTGGTTGAGCCAGGAGGTCTCCAGTGTGGGAAAACTCGAATACTCGAATGGCTCAATCATTCCAGCAAGTTGGTATTCATTTTGACAACCTCAGAAGGATGACAGGCTGAGTCAACCCCACCTGTTATTAATTCAACATCCAAGCGGGATTTGAACTTGGGACCCTTGGATCCGAAACCCACCACTCAAGCCATTAAGGCAACACCAAGCATATTGCTTAATCGTGTTTGTAAATAAATGTGCGTGTTGAACTGTTAACCGATTACAATCTGCTCGCTTTGTCCTTTCCTACACTGGCTCGATTTAGCATGTAAAGACTACATAGATGGGAAGTTCTGCCCCATTGATTGGCTCCACAATTAGCCAGTGCCTACTCATGGTTTTGCTCAGCCATACAAATAAATAGATGGGGCGTATTGAGGGTATTTACCCCCATTGACACTGCCAAACCACTGGAAAGGTAACGCATTTTAGAGCAAGGATCCTGCCAGTTTTGATGTTATCAATCGGCATCTGTAGTTGCTTAACAACCCGATGGGCTAGGGAATTATCCATGGCATGGCGGCCTGCAGGGCCAGAGGTCAGGAAGAGTCGGAAGTCCCCATCGTGGTGCATCCTGAACCTCAGTTGCATAACAATATATATATATATATATATATATATATATATATATATATATATATATATATATATATATATATATATATATATATATATATATATATATATATGTAGTGTTGCAGATTTGGAAAGGACCCTGGGGAGTTGCATCCAACACGTAAAATAGCCCTGGAGTAGATATTTCCAGAGTGATTGTTCAGTTAGGTTACCTATCCTCGTATCAGGGAGAAAGGAGATTCGCTGTGATTAGAGATAGGTCAGGTCAGGTCAGGTCAGGTCAGGTATGGGAGCATGAACTGGAGCAGCGCGTCGCTGCGTCCACTTTCCACCGGTAATCCAGGGGCCTCCGTCTGGCCACCCCCCAGGCAGATGCCTGGCCCATCCCCATCTCCTTGAGATTCCGATCAACCTGCTGCAACCACGAGGCATGTGGTCGGCCCATTGGCCTCCTCCACTCAAGAGGCTCCATCGCTGAGAATCTGGTGAGCAGGATCACCGTCAGGAAAACGAACCACATGTCCATACAGCCGCAGCTGATGCTCACGGACTATGCAGGTAACAAATCTCATTTGAGTCTCTCTCAGCAACCGCTCGTTGGACACAAAGTCCGACCAGCGATAGCCAAGGATTCTCAGAAGAGTCATGTACCAAAGGAATTAAATCGTCATCTCAGAGTCCAAGTCTCACATCCATAGAGAGAACCTTCCCCATTGTTTTCTTCCTCATTCCCAAACCTTCATTTTCTTTCAATCCTCATTCGCAAACCTTCATTTTCAGTCAAACCTTATTTCTAAACCTTCATTTTTCAACTCCATATTTGAACTTCACTTCCAAACCTTTATTTTCTGACATCCATATTCGAACTGCCATTCTCAAGCACCCATTCACAAACCTTTATTCTTCAACATCCAGATTTAAATCCCATTTTCATGCTTCATTCTCAAAACACATCATCAATCCATGCCACCTCAACAGTATTTCGGCCAGATAATCACCATTCCAGCACTGTAATGGCCATGGTCCTTCGCCTTTCCAGAACCGGATGAAACAAACCTCTGCCTGAAACGCCCCTCTCCCCACCCCACCAGTGCTCCAGCAATGAGTCACAGCCTCATGATCGCAGTGCAGCTGCACCATTCAGGTCGCTTACTAAAAGCGGATGTCATGCGTGACATCGTGCAGGCAACAATAAAACCTGGCATGGAGTGTTTGAGGAGTGTGCATATCTGAAGCAGTCCAAGTACAGGGCAGAGCAAGTCTGATCCTGAGGAAGTTTGCACCCAGTCCGGGAGTGAACACACGAGTGCTGCTAGTTTGCAAGGTGCCAAGCAGAGTACTTCCCGACACTACCGAGCACTACAAAGCAGAATCCGAGGGCGCGAGGCGAGTGCTTCCCAACACTACACAGCAGAACACAAGAGTGCAGAATGGGGCACTTGTGAAATGCACCAGGCAGAACAGACGCACCTGATTGAGAGCAGCGGCGCTCCTCAACGGGTCAGATGGAATGGGTGTTCCTCACGTACTGGTGACGCAAAAGGCATGGTGCTCTCCAAACTGCCAGGCAGAATGGGCACTAACCAAGGTGGTAGAACTGATTTGTCACACGTCTGTTGCACATGCATCATATAACCTTGCATCTTCCAGCACGTACACCTCAGGACTCGTTTGTTGTGGAGCGTTAACGTAATGGCATGAGACTCCTAACAGTTCTTTTCAGAGCTAAGCAGCACACAACACCGCACGACAGCACACCTCCCACTTGCTCCTCTCAATCACTTGCATCGACACCTTGTTGGGACCCATGGGGGCCAAGGCTGCTCACGCAAGGGTAAGAAACGTGCCGCCAATACGGCCTAACTTCTTTCTTTCTTTTTTTTCTAACCTTTCTAACCCAACTTCTTTTTTTCTAGGCCTTTCTATCTAATTTCCCCTGATGAACGTGTTGCATATCTGTATTTTGTATAAGGTTGGTTGTATAAGGGGTTCTTTGAGTGCTCGGGGTAAGACTGTTCGTGTGTGATACTGCATTGCCTGTAAATATTTGCTTCGTAATTACTTTGCTGAAAATAAATGCTTCCTGCAGGCTGCATTGCTTGGTAAGGTTCTTTCAAACCTGCTCGATTGTCTATTTCCTTTAGTGGTTAGACATAGTGTGTCGTAAATAGAAGGGAGGTTGTCCCTCACCGAGTTGCTACACTAGTCGAGCCGGCAGTCCTCCAACAAGTTTAGTCGGCCGTATATAATTGATAGACAAAAGTCGGAGGCCGAGAGCATGGTTCCCCATCTGGGCAGGGTCGGAGGCCGAGAGCATGGTTCCCCATCTGGGCAGGGATAAATCAACGGTAAGGTAACGCGAGTCATGGAGCGGGGACCCTGCTAGACTTGGCCGCCTGAGACGGCATCCATGGTTGCTCAGCAACTCGTGGGGTCGCAGAGTTATCCATGGTTTGCGGCTTCAGGATAAAAGGTCGCGAAGCTGATCCGAGATAGGCCATTCATTACCCGGCAACAGGCCAGTAACGATATACATGTATTGTATCATCAAACCTCCTAGCATGATGGAGCAGTGAGGGACAGATCATGCCCCATCGCAGTCAGCGCTGCGCGTTCTGTGAGCAACAATGGCCGTCTGCCACACAAGCACATTGTCTTTGCCTCACTGCCCATCTACCAAGAGTTGGGGTTGCGGTTGGGCGTAATAATCCTCAGTCTTTAAAACGGACTCAAGTATGCCCAGTTGAACGACCCAGGCCAGAGGCGAAGTGATGTGCATGCGCACATGGCGTTTAATGCCGTGTTGCATTTATTGGGTCGGAAGGACTTTGTTTTGGATGATTATTACTGTCAGAAAATGAGAAGAATCAAATCATTGGAAACTGTCAAACAGGGTCTTCCATTCGCCGTGATGCAAGGCTCTAATGTGAGGAGAGGAACTGTTTATGACCCCAGACGTTATCAAACCACAGGATCAACAAGAGATAAGCCAAGAAGTGGACATCCCAGGATAACGACTTCCACTCAGGACCGATACATTCGCATGACCCATCGAAGCAATCCGTTTCAAATTCCCCACAGTACTGTAAACACACTGCTTGGATCCTGCAGAACATGTGTCAACACAGTCTTGAGGCGTCTCTATGATGCAGGGATCCATGCTCGTCATCCTGTTCAGTGTGCAATACTTACACCTCGACATATCAAAGCATGTTTGATGGACACTGAGGCAAATGGCAAGTGTTATGTTCGGTGACAAATCCAGGTTTTTTCTTGAAAGGCATGATGGCCGTGCACAGGTCTAATAGTCCGGATGTCAAACACCATTTTTCAAGATGATCTTGCATTAGGGTCCGCACAATGTTTTTCTGCATTTTTGTGATCACCAGACCGTCTGAATGAATATTCCGATTGATGCCACTCTGGCACTGTTGAGCATTTTTGTAGAAACCCATAAATATGCAAATTATCAGTGGCCATTGTCAAAATTATTATTTTTCTTAATATCTCCAAAAGTAAGCATCCAAATAGCCTGGTTGAGGTGTCTACACCCATGTTTTTAGGGTCACTGGTCATGATAAACCCACTTAAAATGTAATAACATTTAAATTTAGCTCATTAATATGCAAATTAGCAGTCGCCATTATTGAAAATGTAGATGAATAGACCTATAGATAGAAAAAAAAAAAAAACACTTCAGTCTTTGTGAATATATATCACTTTATTAATCATACAGATTCAACAATTCGACAGGATGCAATGAAAGCAGCTAACAACATGAACAAAAGAAGACATTTCTGTGTAAATCAAATGTTTATATATGTTTATATATATATATATATATATATATATATATATATATATATATCTTCTTCTTCTTCTTCTTCTTTCGGCTGCTCCCGTTAGGGGTCGCCACAGCGGATCATCCATATGATCCGCATAGTGATTTGGCACATGTTTTACACCGGATGCCCTTCCTGACGCAACCCTGGTCACCTCTTACAACACAGGGATATGGTACACCTATTTTAACCGGGGTATACACCGGCCCAGTATAATGGTACTCATTTCGCCGACCTCGGAAGGATGACAGGCTGAGTCAACCCCCTGGTGTATTAATTCAGTGTCCCAACAGGGCTTGAACTCAGAACCTCTTGGATCCCAAGCCGCTGCCCTAACCATATATATACATACATACATACAAGCCTGGTGTTGGCGCAGTGGTTAGGGCAGTGGCTTGGGATCCAAAAGGTCCTGAGTTCAAGCCCCGTTGGGCCACTGAATTAATACACCAGGGGGTTGACTCAGCCTGTCATCCTTCCGAGGTCGGCGAAATGAGTACCAGTGTACTGGGCCGGTGTATACCCCGGTTAAAATAGGTGTACCATATCCCTGTGTCGTAAGAGGCGACCAGGGTTGCGTCAGGAAGGGCATCCGGCATAAAACATGTGACAAATCACGATGCGGATCATCCGCTGTGGCGATCCCGAACGGGAGCAGCCAAAAGAAGAAGAAGAAGAAGATACATATATATATATATATATATATATATATATATATATATATATATATATATATATTACGTTTGAGGGGGGGGTATGCATTCAAAGGGTAATTAGGATGTTTATTTAGGTATGCCATGCTGTTCGAGTTTACCAGGATCTCGATGTAATAAGTAGCAATTCAGTGGTGATAAGTTGTCTAGTAAATGTTCATTTCTTCAAGGGGTGAAATGATAATTGTCACGTAATTAGATAGGGACACGGGATAGGGTAAGTGTGTCTGCGTAAACCCCTTTTGGTATTCTCTGGAGACTGGCCGTGACATCACAGGACAGTGCAGCGGATGGCTCCGCCCCGTGATCACGATTGGCAGAAGGCGACGGCGGTGGGCCAATAAACGGCTCGATTGGAAGTGACGAGGACAGGAGGATAAAAAGGTTCTGTTCGGGGTCGAAAAGGAAGAGGAAGAACATTACAACCAAAAGATCGTGTTTTTTTTTTGGTGTGGAGGCTGTTGCGCGGGGAGCATCCTTGTTGTTGTGCTGATTCGATCGTGTTCTTGATCGTGTCTTGGAGCCTTGCTGAGCCTCGTGCCTCACCTTGGTTGGCTCTGGGGTTCTGCTGATTCGGAGTACGGGGTCGAACGGCAGGCGGACCTGCCTCCCTCTCCTGCTCGCAATTTGGCGCCAGAACTGGTTCCCTGGCGGCTGTGAGCGGACTTGGGCCAAGACCAGGAGGTCGACAGCACCACGGTTTCTCCTGCCCCCCTGACAAGAGCAAGGCCAGCTCGTCCGACGCCGATCCAGGGACAGTTGCGTCCACACCACGGTCCAGCCTGACCACCAGGAATAGCTACGTTTTTGTGTGTGTGTGTGTGTGCTTGGTGCCTTAGAAGGTTTGAGATCTCCATATTCATTGGAATTGTCTGTGTTTTTCCCCACGCCCGATCCCACACCATCCCGTCGAATCGCCCCGGATCCCTCTTCTTGCCGAGTCTTGTTATTTCTGGTAATAATAAAAACAAATAAACATCATCAACTCAGTGAAAAGCGACTCGTGCCACCTTCCTCGTCCCGTTTGCGGTAGAGCGATTAGAACCGCCATGTTTGGGTTATAAATAAATAAACCGCCTCCATCGTTTCGGCTCATTCTACGTTGGTGGAACTGTTCAAGTCCCGTGGACGTCACATTGGTGTCAGGGTGTTGGATGTTTGAACCCCTCTAAATTATATTTGGTATCGGGAGAATATACCAAGATTAAAATCTCGCCATGAATTGGAATATAAAATTACTACAGAAAAGCGCGCGAGCGCGGGAAAATTTGGGAAAATTTTGGCGGGATTTTTCAAATTTAAATTAATTGGCGGCAAACGGGACTTCTGCACCACGGCGGATGTGCAGATGTTTGAGGAGGAAGGCCACGTGTCTGGCAGCGAGTCAGGGGAAGAAGAGAGAGACGGGGGTAGGATTGGAACCTCCCCCATTCCGAGCGTGGACCGTGCTTCATCGCCCGTAACGGAGCCGGCAGCGCCGGAAACTGGCACGATGACGATCTGGACAATGTTGGAACGTTTAATGAGTGCAATTACAGCACAGGGGGCAAAAATGATGGCACAGGGGGCACAAATGGCAGAAATGACGGCACAAATGGAAAATCAATTCGTGACACAGAGGGCAAAAATGACGGCACACGGGGCAGAGATGGCAGATCGATTGGGGGTAATGGGGGAACAGTTGGGTGCACGGATTGATTTAATGAGGGATGAATTGGGGGGAAAAGATGGAGAAAATGAAAACTGAGATGTAGGAGTGTGTGGATGTTAAATTGGGAGAAATACAAAGCAAATTCGAGGATAGATTGGAGGAAACAAAGGTAGAAATTACATTGGAGGGGGAAAATATACGAAAAAAAATTGGTAGATAAAATTGATGCAACGAACATTCGGGTTGATAAAGTGGATGAAAGCCTGGAACGTCATCGTACCTGTGTGGATGCTCGTATGCAGTTGCAAGTTGAAGAGTGGGGAGAGCTGAGGAAGCAAGGGATGAATTTGGCGGAGGAGGTAAAAGGATTGGAGGCTCGGTTGGATGAACAAGGTAAAATTATGAGCCAAGATGAAGTCTTGGATAAAGGCCTGGTAGAGCCGTCTTTTGTAAGTAGAGTGTCCGGGTTGGTTGAGGAGCAGCTACAAACTCGCGACGGAGCCTTGGAGGAGGTTGTGCGGGCCCAGAAGATCCTGCGGGAAGAGGTGAATCGGTCCATTCAACGTTTGGAACAGGAGGCAAAATTGACCCATGAGACCCTCACCACAAAACATCTTTTTGGCCACAGTCGGCTCCGAAATTGGATACGCAGCCACAAGGGTGTTTGATCCCTGGGCTGGATTCGGACAAGGGAGAAACTGAGAAGCGGGCCACCGTAAAAGTGATCCCCCTGGTAAATTTCGATGGGTGAGGGAGCGTTGAAGCTTTTCTGACGCAATTTGAGTGTATTTCCTGACTAAACGGGTGGAATGAGCGGGAACGTACAGGGAATTTGGTGGCAACGTTGCAGGGACCAGCCGCGGATGTGTTAAACGTGATCGCGGAGGGGATGTTGACCAGCTCCCACATCTGCGAGGCGTTGAGCCGTCGGTTTGGGTTCGCGACAAACTGTGATCTGGTGCGGGCCCAGCTCCAGCACCGCAGATTAAAGCCGGGTGAGACAGTGCAGGAGCTGGCACAGGACATTTACCCATCAGTCAGGATCGCGTATCGGGACCTTACAGTGGAGGCGTGGGACAGACCAGCACGAGAGAAATTTTTAGCTGCTCTTCCGGACCCTGAGGTCCGAACGCTAGTGGAGCTACAGGATCCACCCACCGTTCACCGAGCGGCTGAGTGCACGGCCAGGCTGGCCTCGTGGAGGCGGCCGGGTCGGGTGCCCAAGAGGCCATCGGTGACGGTCTGACAGGCGGAGATCCAGGATCAAGGAGAGGGGCTGGGAGAAATTGGCATTACCCAAATGTTTCAGGAAATTTGCCAGAAACTGTCGAGTTTGATAAAGGGTAATCCGGTAGTTAGTGCGCCAAAGCGGCGGGGTCCAGCCCAGCCAATAGAGCAATTTGATTATGGCCGAGGCGGTCCGGAACCGGAAGAGACATTTTACCGATACTCACGGGGGCCTTTTATGGGGAGTTGTTTCCGGTGCGGGCGAAGAGGACACATGCAACGATATTACCGGTACCCGGCGATGGAGGGACCCTCCAATAGACTTTTAGACTCGGAGAGGGTGAATCCTCCTGCTGAACCGCCAGGTCTATCCGAGATGCCCTTTCATAGGTCGGGTCCGGAGATCACTGTCGGGGGTCGGGGAGACTAGATTGGGCTGAGCATATACGACCATGCTCGGCTGCTGAGATTGTGGCGAAGTGCCCTCCTTTGGTGGAAAAAAATGAATTGTGGGAAAATTGGCATGTGTTTGTAAGTGCTGCTGGGTTTTAGAGTGACAATAGGGACAATGGGTAATTGGTAACAAAGCGGGCACGAGTGGCTGTCCAATGGCTGGTGCGTGGATCGGGTGAGAAGTGCTGTGTGAGTTGTTTTAAGTGAAGAAGTGAAATGTATGGTGCACACATTGTTTTTTTTATTGGGCATGGTGTGGTAACAGGGAAGGTCATGGTCGGCGAAGTGTTAGAAATGCAGGTGTCACATGTGAGGCCGATGGGGTGGGGGAGTCATGTGGGTTTTGTGGGTGGGGATGTTGTGCTTGTCCACAGGGATTGCTGAAGTTCACGGTGAGCGGGAATTGCGACCCCCTTCAAGGAGATTCACCCCTGGTGGCTAATGGTGACAGTGTCTGGAGCCAACTGGGAGAGGGTCTGGTTGGGCGACCAAGGCGGGTAGGACCTTGGCGACCCAGGAAGGCCAGAGGAGCCAGTGAGACCCCTTCCAGTGTGTTGTACGGGATGAGAGCTGATGGCAACCAGGGGGGTGGGAATCAAAGGGAGCGGGGCGGAGAAACGTCTGGGTTGGACTAAAGCTTACCTGTGGGCATGGTTGCACCTGAGATGCCCCCATCATCTTGTGGTAACCCACCCCACGGCCACGACGGGATTCAGCCTGCATGATTAAAATGAGGACCATGACCTAGAAATGTGATGATGACCATGGTGTGAGTGTTGTGAAGATGTGTGAGTCCCACCCGATCCCGCACAACTTGACATGTGCAGTAAGGGCATGATGTCCGCATAATTTTGGGGCAAGCAAATTTGAAAATTGGCTCCCCAGGTAACGCTGGGTCTATTAGCATCCACTGGGGGAGGCGGTCAAGTGTAAATATCCTGTGAATAGTGTCGTTAAGGCTTAGAGTAGGAATGTAAAGTATAAGTGTTGTGTTTTTGTGGAACCTTTTGTTTCCCCTCCCCAGATCACTGGAAGAGTGCTGGGCAAGAGCGATGATCCAGAAAATGGAGTGCAACTTCGCTCAGTGCTCTCATGTGATAAAATAAAACAAAAAAAAAACGAATGATTGTTTAGGCGAGGATAAGGCCATAAGGGGTAGTACATTAAGCAGGATAGGTAAGTTAGCTGCGACTCGCTGCCCATTGCCCCTCCTACTTTATTTCGTTAGGTTAATTAGGTGTGTCAGTAAGTGTTAAGGCTGGTACGGTAGCGCCTGTGATATACCTTGCAGGAGCTGCGGTACCAGAGGAGGGGGCAGTGTTACGTTTGAGGGGGGGGGTATGCATTCAAAGGGTAATTAGGATGTTTAATTAGGTATGCCATGCTGTTCGAGTTTACCAGGATCTCGATGTAATAAGTAGCAATTCAGTGGTGATAAGTTGTCTCGTAAATGTTCATTTCTTCAAGGGGGAAATGATAATTATCACGTAATTAGATAGGGACACGGGATAGGGTAAGTGTGTCTGCGTAAACCCCTTTTTGTATTCTCTGGAGACTGGCCGTGACGTCACAGGACAGTGCAGCGGATGGCTCCGCCCCGTGATCACGATTGGCAGAAGGCGACGGCGGTGGGCCAATAAACGGCTCGATTGGAAGTGACGAGGACAGGAGGATAAAAAGGTTCTGTTCGGGGTCGAAAAGGAACAGGAAGAAGATTACAACCAAAAGATCGTGTTTTTTTTGGTGTGGAGGCTGTTGCGCGGGGAGCATCCTTGTTGTTGTGCTGATTCGATCGTGTTCTTGATCGTGTCTTGGAGCCTTGTTGAGCCTCGTGCCTCACCTTGGTTGGCTCTGGGGTTCTGCTGATTCGGAGTACGGGGTCGAACGGCGGGCGGACCTGCCTCCCTCTCCTGCTCGCAACTTGGCGCCAGAACTGGTTCCCTGGCGGCTGTGAGCGGACTTGGGCCTAGACCAGGAGGTCGACAGCACCACGGTTTCTCCTGCCCCTCTGACGAGAGCAAGGCCAGCTCGTCCGACGCCGATCCAGGGACAGTTGCGTCCACACCACGGTCCAGCCTGACCACCAGAAATAGCTACGTTTTTGTGTGTGTGTGTGTGTGTGTGTGTGTGTGTGTGTGTGTGTGTGTGTGTGTGTTTGGCGCCTTAGAAGGTTTGAGATCTCTGTATTCATTGGAATTGTCTGTGTTTTTAACCACGCCCGATCCCACACCATCCCGTCAAATCGCCCCGGATCCCTCTTCTTGCCGAGTCTTGTTATTTCTGGTAATAATAAAAACAAATAAACATCATCAACTCAGTGAAAAGCGACTCGTGCCACCTTCCTCGTCCCGTTTGCGGTAGAGCGATTACAACCGCCATGTTTGGGTTATAAATAAATAAACCGCCTCCATCGTTTCGGCTCATTCTACGTTGGCGGGACTGTTCAAGTCCCGTGGACGTCACAATATATATATATATCTATATATATATATATATATCAGGTTTTTAAACCTTATGAAGGCTACTTCAGTGCTTGGTGTCTCATTCAGTGTCAGAGTCATCATCAAGGGCAAATGCAGCAGCTGTCTTGGTGTGCTCATTCCTCCAGCCAGTATCTCCATGGCACGTACAGAAAACTGTGCATGGTAACTTGGCTGCTGTGCAGCGGCATTGAGCTGTGTAGCATTGCTTGTCGGAGGAACATCCACATTGTATTCGCTCCAAGATCTCTGGTGGTGCAAGAGCGACATTGGGCAGCAGCATAATTGGAAGTAATGATCTTGATGCCTCATCACGTTTCCATCCGTACTGAGTGGGATCCAGAGGTGGTGCTGCAGCTCAGCAGCTGACTTCCATATTGCTGTCTGGATATGAGCGCGTCGCACGTTTTGTTCAAATGACTCTGTAGTTGGTGGCAGAGCCTTTAGGTCTGGTGCTTTGATGGCATTTGGTTTCACCATCTTCATAGACCACACCTCTTTGCGAACATCAGACATGTTGCTTCTCTCCTTGCTACCACAGCAAACAGTCATGAACACAGTGGCTTCGGCGATGACATCGTCAATAGATGCATCCACATTCCCAAGTTTTTGAAGTGAATGGCCTGCTGCGAGTGTCTTCTTGCTAGTCAGTTTACCTCTACCATACATCTGGGCAACGGTGTCGCAACCTGTCAGTATGTGTAAAGCTAGTAGGTCTTGCACCATCCCGGCATGCTTTCTGACAGTGGCCCCAATGTCGATCAACGATCGGCCAGGACATGTTGCTTCCATTGTTATGCAGCATTGCAGATGAAGTTCTGTGAAGTGATACACAAGCAAGACGAACGCATCAGTATCATCACAGATGACTGTGATGCATTTTGCGCCATCTTCGGCAACTTTAGCGACTTGCGGAATCATGATGACATCTGCCTCCTTGTGCGACACCTTTGGGCTCCGTGGTGTATTTCCACTGGAGTATACTCCTGTCCCGTAATGACGAGCCTGTGTTGGCTCTGCTTTCTCTGTTGACTAAAGTCAATCAAATTCTGGCAAATAAGTTCTATCAGCTAAACTTTGTTCTCAGTTACTGACAAAACCACCAGCTGTGGAGGCAGTGGAGTCTGGCGGTTCAACCTGTGGCGCCTGCTAGCTTGCTGCCCAGCTCTCGCTAATCTTGTTCCACTCTTGATGCTGAAATCATGATATCTCTCAAATACCTGGCGTCCTTCTTCATCCTGGTGGGAATCGATAATAGTTCAGTCAATGTAGCAAATTTGAGGGGGTAACCCACCACTAATTGCAAAATAATTGTTTCCACTGCATTGCATTTCAGTAAGACCCCCTAATCACCATATTAAAAGTCCTAAAAAATCCTAGCATGGGAAAGTGGTCGAATTTGCATAGTTTGCAAATTAGCTTCCACCATAAGAGAAAAATCCATATTTTCACTATAACTTTGCATATAAGTACCCAATCGAAGCAAATCAAGTGTCCAAACCCATGTTTTTAAGGTCAGTGAACATGATAGGCACATTTGCAAATTAATATTTTAAAATATAATTTGCATATTATGCAAATTAGCTTCTGTCATAAGAGAAATTTCATATTTTCACGATAACTTTGCATCTAAGTACTGTATCCGATTGAACCGTAACCCTAACCCTAACTTGTATTGTTTCTGCTCTGTTATTTCATGAATTACAGATAGCTATGGCTGAGTGTGTTTTCTGCGAGAAGAGTTTAGAAGATGGTCAGGATACTGCAAACCTTCGAGAAAAGGGGAGCGAGAGTATCAACAGGGCCAGTGAGCAGCAAGGAAGTAGTATAACAACTCATAAAGTTCAGCGAGTACACACAGAATGCCGACGGGTTTTCACTCATCCACAGACGATTGCAAAGGCACAGAAAAAGTAACTGAACAAAATCGGCCCTCACCGTGTATCCTTCGTTCAGAAACACCAACGTTCAGTTTGGACAAGCACTGTTTGTTTTGCAGTGAACCAGCTACTTACAATGAGAAAAAGCGTGATGGCATGGATGTCTATCCTGTAAGAACCACATCATTCCAAAATATTGTCTTACATTCATGTGCACAAAGGAAAAATGAATGGTCTACGTTAGTTTCAGGCAGAATTGCATATGCTCATGACCTAATCGCAGCCGATGCAGTTTACCATCAAAGCTGTAATGTCAACTTCAGGACTGGGAAGCAGGTTTCATAGCAACATTCCTCTGGACTGGGTAGTGTTGCAAAGAAACAAAGGCTTGGCAGACCCAAAGAAGCAGAAAGATATGAAGCATTCCTGTTGGTTGCAAAGTACCTGGAGGAAAATGATGATGAACAGATTACAATAACAGACTTGATTGAGAAAATGGAGACAGGTCTTTTGGGTTCAGAGGTTGCAGCTTATGGCTTTACACATATGAAGAGTAAACTCATGTAATGGAACATTTTGGTGACAATATCATCATGACCGAGCTGAATGGGAAGCCAAATGTTGTAACTTTTAGACGAACAGCAGCAAATATTCTCCATAACTTTTACAAGGAACAGAAGAAAGAGGACCCCAATATTGAGAAAATACGAATGATGAACACAGTTGCCAAGCTTATCAAGAGTGACATAAAGGCAGTGGACTCTTCTAAGGATGTATATCCAACCAGAGAACAGATGTCATCAACAGAAGCAGCTGTGCAGTTCATTCCACAGTCACTACTGATGTTGTTGCAAGGTTTGTTCGTTGACAAAAACACTGATCTGAAGGTAGCATCAATTGGACAAGCTATAATGCAAGCAACAAGGCCAAGAGTCATTCTAGCCCCATTGCAATTTGGACTAGCAACTGAAATGCATCATCAGTTTTCATCACGGTTCATCGTAGATACTCTTCATAAACACGGCTTCAGTTGTTCCTATTCTTAAGTGCGGAAGTTCGAGAAAAGTGCCGCTCTTACACAAGGGGCAGAGTTGCCTGAGCCTGGATCTGGAGAGTTCATTCAGCATGTTGGTGACAATGTTGATCACAATATAAGAACTCTTGATGGCTTTGGAACATTCCATGGAATGGGGATTACTTCCACTTTCACACCAGGAAAGCTGCTTCGTAAACCTGTAGAGTATCAGTGACAACGGATGACATCATAAAAGTGGGAAGGATCAACATCAAAACTTTCAAATCTCAAGTTATCTGACATTTTTGATTTTCTCTAATTGCTAAAAGCTCATATGCATATTTTATGCAAGTTATATTCATAATATGGGGTTGGATACTTGTTCCTTATATGGGAAATAATAGTGAAAATTAGAAATTTCTCTTATTCCTGAAACTAATTTGCATAATATGCAAATTATATTCAAAATATTAATTTGCAAATGTGCCTGTCATGTTTATTGACCTTGAAAACATGGGTTTGGACAATTGATTTGCTTCAATTGGGTACTTAGATGCAAAGTTATAGTGAAAATATGAATTTTCTCTTATGGTGGAAGCTAATTTTCATATTTTGCAAATTACACTACTTTCCCATGCTAGGATTTTTTTTAGGACTTTTAGTATGGTAATTAGGGGGTCTTACTGAAATGCACTGCAGTGGAAATGATTCTTTTGCAATTAGTGGTGGGTGAAGATACTAATTTGACTGGACTATTTCGAAGAGGTTTATTCATCTTGTCATTCCCCTCGAAGTCTTGTGTTCCCGAATGAGTGAAGGCATACTTGTTAAGTCCATTGGGGTTTTGAGGCATGTTATAATTAATTTGGCTGTGATCGCCGCAGAGTGGCCACATTCTTCCCTCCCCTTCCCCATTTTTTCTGTGTAATAAATCCCATTTTTGATAATAAAAAACCTGTGTAGTTTTAGGAAACAGAATCCATAGTGCTGAGTAGATTGGATTATGAACCCATTAAATGGGCAAATTGGGTCCACGCTTTCACGCCTCGAACATGGAACGTCGACAAGCTCTGCTCGGCCAACCTGCCGGTCACTCCACCTGTGGTTGCTGCATTTAGAGACACCGATTCACACTAAATTAACCCCGCGAGGAGTAGTTCTTGTCAGCTAACCACTGTGCGGCACATCTGTCATTGAAGATGTATGACTGTGTGTGTGTGTGTGTGATTTGAAACCTTGTTGATGACCCTGTGCCGACTCCACCGTTCTATGACTGCTCCTCTCCCACTCCAGTGGAATTAAGCCCATAGATTGATGTATCGATAAAGCAATTCCTTGTGTATTGTTATTCTGTGTTTAGAGGCAATACCCCCATCAGTTTTCATTAATCTCTACAACAATACTGTATTGTCCTTACAATAATTTTGTAAAATACCTGGCATTAAAATGCTTTGGTTAACAAAATGTTATGAGTATGACAAAAGAGCCAGGCTCAGTTGGGTTACGGTATTGAACGTAGGCAAAAACCTTGCTGCCTCTTAGGTGTTTTAATGTGGAATTCCACCCTGGGTATGTGGAATCCTGGCTGAACACAATATTTTGTTCTCCAATCAGGGAGGGAGTTCTTTGTGGGACTTTCCCAGCGGACTAATCAACGTGGGGCAGAAATTCTCGCCGATACTTTTAAGGTGAGCATTTTGCTTTAACCCATTTTATAATTTGATTGCTTCGGTGTGCACGGCTGCTTTGTCAACAATTTGTTTGTATGTGCCAGGACTTTGCAGTGTCCACAGTTCCAGGGAATGGTTCTTTGCACCTCAAAAGCTTTTGCAGCATGGGGGGCCCAGACCTGCTCGTGATCGGCAGCAGCGAGCACGCTCAGAAGGCACTCCGGGTGAGAGGGGAGTTTGGATGTGAGAGCACATAGCTTGAGTCCAATGTTGAAGCAAGGGACAAGGTTTGCCTTGGGAGGGGGGGGGGAGAGTGGTGGTGATGGGAATTGGGGGTGGGGACACAAAGTTGCTTCAAAGGGTGGTTGATAAGAGTAATTGACATAAGGAACATATATATTCTGAAAATTCAGTTTCCAAAGAGCAGAACCACTACATGAGATGAGTTGACATCGCTTTGCACCACATAACGGTGTATGCACACAGACAATGCAACAACTCACCGACCACCACTATGACAAGCTGACCGTGCCGGACGATTGTGCTGCGAACTGCCTGTTTGTGCGTCCTGGTGGGAAGGGCCACGCCCTCGTCCTTCGTTCTGCAGAAGATTACCCTGAGAGCATCAAGGTGAATGAAACCTAGTTAGGTTATAAGTAGAGGTGACTCTGTGAAAGAATTATTTTGTTTTGGGTTTATCTACAAATTACATATGCATGTTGGAGGGAGGGGGGACTGTGGAGGGAGTAAAAGGGAAGAGAAGAAATGAAAATGCATACGAGTGGTGGGTGGGGGGGGGGATAAGGTTTGTGTACTTGATGACAATAAGGGAGGTGGGGGTGAGGTACACAATGTGTAATTGCTGTTTAAAAGGCCAAAATTTGACCCAAGTCCACCTTTTATGTTACCCTACCATATCTTTCACTATGTCGAGGCTTTGCTGCTGCCTCCGCACATACCAAATTACTACTGATTGCACTCTAAATACAATCAGGGATGTCTGTATCACTTGTGGAGCCTCGTGATGCTGATTAGGCCTGGGTATGTGCTTTGGAAGAGTCTTCTTTAATTGGTTTTGGTTCAAAGATGTCCTCTTGCCAAAAAAGACCGTGATATTGTTAACGCATTACAAACAGGACAGCTCGGTATTTTTTGAACTGGAGTTAGGATGGTATGAATATGTGGAAGAATCTATAAATGTCGCCTGTAGTGCGTTTGCGTGTATTATTCTGTTTTCGGATGGTGCAACATTTGCGCATCTTTCTTGCAGGCCTTCGAGAAGCTCAAGGATTATACTCTCATCCCCACATCGATGTCAGAGCTGAATAAGGTTAATGGGATGCTGACCTGTTGCTCCATTTTAGTGAACAGGAAGCTTGACGTGTGAATAACCTGCTCCTCATTTTCCTCCTGTTGTCGATTCCACAGTTCCATCACACATGCATCCTCTATGACATCATAATTTCCTTTGCTTCTGTTAATTTCCTTATTTCCAATCCTTACATGAAGCTCGATTCCATGACTTTGCCTTACCCTGCAGCTAAGCATCACTTATCGTTTGCATTGAAATTTCCTTTCCAGTGAAGCCGAACAGCATCTGTAGCCTCTATGAGATGTTAATTTTTATTTATTTTTTAATGGAATAACCAATCAATAGATGTGGAATACTACTCGGGTGCTAAACAAGTGGATTACTATCGTTAAAAATGATCAATTACTAGAGTGAAACCAAATGACTGTGGATGAAGCTGTGACTGTGTAACTCTATTAAAATATATAATAATACAGTTGATGATTGTGCCGATAGCTGGTTATAAGTAATCAGGGTAATAGGTTTGAAAATTGATAGTTTAGGTCTTGGGTTCGTGATCAAGATCGGACGGATATCTGTTGATTAATCGGCGAGTAAGCTCGTTGGTTTGAGATCTGAAATTTTATTTTTTCTTTCTCTCGATTTTGTCATCGTTGATTTTCCGCATGGTTTGTTTGGGCATGTTTTTTTGTACCTTAGCCAAGGCTCATGGAAGGATTCTCAGCAAAAGTTACAAAATAACACAACGTGAAATTATCTTGGGTGGAGACCGTTCGCCGTTCATTGCGTCCGATGCAACAGTGGGCTGAACCAAGAAGGTGAAAGGGGTTTTGGGAGAGACTTGCGTGGGGACATCATGGCTGGCCCAAAACGGATGGTAGTGCTATGGTTTTGTGGATTTGGGTAGCTTTGTGTGAACACCTCTGTCTTGGCTCACCTTTTCGAACTTAAGTCCTCGCAAGTAAGGTGTGTGTTGTAAATACAGATTGGTTTAATATCGGGGAAGGAGCTTGAAAGCAAGGGTGCACAAACACAAAGTGCTTTAATGGAAAAGAAAGAAGGAGGAAGAGGAATTTGGAACACAGTTAGAGGGAAAGCATGGCCGTTAACAGAAATGCATGGACACAAGGGAGGGAGGGAGGGGGTGGTGGGGGTGTAATTGGAGGGACAAAAGCTCTCGAGGGCAAGAGCGATGGCGAGGATGATAGAAGAAGGGGAAGAGAGAGGATAACAGAAAAACGGTCAGGGAGGTGGGGAATGTGTTCAGGGGTGTCAAATTCCACCATCTTTGTTTACATAATATATCAATGTCCCAATATGCAAGGAAGGTTGCTACAAAGGCGGTGTTGTACTTGCAGTTAACAACAAAAGTCTCGGAACCATTTCGTGTTGTCACAAAATGAAACTACCGACTAGTCGCCTGAGAGTCAATTACACTTTTCATTGATACCTCGGATGAACAACATTATAGACCTGATCATTAAGCAGAAAAAGTTTCAGCTTGAAAAGAGACAACAACCTGTCAGCATACTCCCCTAAACTGTAAAGGATTTTTTTTTAAATGTCGTCGCAACAAATCGAGTAAGGAATTGATGACGAAAGCTCAAGGTGGTAGTCCGACTCTGAAGAACAGTCTGAACTATTACTTTGAACTCGGAGGGAAAACGCACGGCTTTAGGTTGATTTTTTTAAGTGCTGCCAGATTGTTGGGTTGGGGGTCGGGGGCATCGTGGATTGTGGAGGTGATGCGAATGATATTTGTCTGTCGATAATCACAAATCGAACTCAGTTCCGGGATGGAAGCTTGGTGGTTGCGGTGGATGCAGTCTTGGCAGAATGTAATTTTGTAACGGTGGACCAAGTAAATGCTTGTTTGGATGCGCTGCAGATGTGAGTGACCAAATATCCCCTTATTTCATTCCACCTTCTTATTGATATTTTTTTGTACAATTCTCATGTACATTGATTGTGAAAATGGTGGAGAAGTAACCTGCTGGTGCAAAATCTACGATATCTAGTTAATGACGAGTGGTTCTTTGTGTTTGGGTTGGTGTAGGTCATCTACATGTTGCATACGTAAAATTGTATTTCTCCTACACCTTTTCTACCTTCGTTTCCAATTTTTCTTTCTTTTTTTCTTTGTCCTCCTCCCCCCCCTTATCAAACATGAATTTTTTCCCCTTGAATTCCCTCCGTGCCCCCACCCCTTCCCTCATCGACCCTCAGGAAGTGGCCACAAGTATGCATTATCCAAGTTGTCGGGGATGTAGAGATGGTTCAAATTTGTGTTAAAAAAAAAGTTCAAGCTTCAGAGAATACATTTCTGATGTGTTAATCCAGGGATACATGGGAACAGGTTATCAATCGTTACCCCTTCCTCCCTCCTCTCAAATAATATCTGCTTTCTTTTCTTCTTTTTGAAATAAATTCTAGGTTTATGGAAGAGTGAGGAGATAACGGGTCCTGATAGCAGGGCAACAGCTGGATATGATAAGCAAGGAAAAGAAGAGAAGGAAGGGTAGGAGGACGAACAGGAACAGAAACAACAACCTGCTGGTAAAAGGGTTGAGTTGGGTAGGATTAATGGAGGTAGAAAGATTGCAGGTCAGGATGGGGGGATGTAGAAGTGGAGGTATACGGTAAAGCTGGATTTTGGGAATTTACCCAGCAGGGGGTTACTGGAAGAACATGGTTGTACATCATGGAGGAGCTGAGAGAGCAACAACGGTATACCGGAGGAGAGGTGGTTATAAAACAGAGGCCACTGACCTTGTTGTGTTACAGATAGACATCTGTGACTGACACAGAGGTAAAATGTCAAATTGACTACCCCTGTACAAATGACCTTGTCTTCATCATTGTGTCAATGTGTATGGGTGGAGGGGTTTACTTGTCAGTGGCTCGTGGGAGATCGTAAGTTTGAGAAATATCTTACACTAAATTTTATCACTTTCTCAAGAACACAGCCTGTGTACTTTGGGATTTGGAACCTTTCATTGGTCAAGCTACCTGCGAATAGCCCTGCAATTCAATCAGTCAGGATGTCTGTTCTTTCATGTTTGATACTGTTTAATCTCGGATCCCTCAGTAACTATAAAAGTACCATTTGTGCTGCTCTAGACTTTCAAACTCGTTGCCAGTATGCAGACAAACTCTCGGTGCTAACCTATTGCTCTGGGTCTTGTGGAGAGGGGACGGAGCAACGGGTCTTTTTGAAGCTTGCGCTGCGCCATTCGCCATGTTCTTCACTGTAAATTTGGAAAGGACGGCATTTACCTGGTTATGTTTATCCAGACTTCCTGGCTTCAACCTATGCCGACAATTTGAACTCGTTAGTTTGGTGAATATTTTGCATTCCACCTGGATGGGCAATTGAACAGCTTTTAACAAGGCCCTATCATGAACTTGTGCATTTGAAGGACAACCGAACTTGTGCCACACTGTTCACCAGTTTGAAATGTTTGTGGCAGATTTTGAAAATACCCTCGTACATCACTCCTTTGTATCGTACATTTTATTCGATCCATTATGGAAGAAGATTACTCTTTGAGCAATCCAGTCAGCGAGTGTTATTTGCCCAGTATATAATTCTGTCTTCAATTAGTCTCGGGGAACAATTTTGAAGTCACATGACACAATCCAATAAACTCCTAATCAACTGAAATTTTTTTCTTTCTCTGCTATTTGACTTTCAACACTGTTTGGATAAGCTTTGATAATTATAAACATGACCTCATATTATGACATTAATGCATTGGTTTACTTTGATTGACAAACGAATACATTTGGTCCACATTGCTGGTCTACAGAGAGAGACCAGCAATATAGTCATATGTGTCAGGGATAGACGGATGAATGGACGGTGGATGGGGGACTGTGATAAAGGTTGAGTAATGTGGGAAAGGCCTGTATTTTGGTAGTTCACTTTCAGTCACTATTGATGTGGGTTGGGGGAGGGTGGGGTCATGGAGGTATGGATGGGAGGTGTTGGTAATGGTGATGGGGTTCGATAAGTTTGGTACCTCTCAGCAGCCCGTGCTCCCAAACCCTGGCATGCGCCATACTCTAAAATTAACTTTGCTTTGCTTCCTAGTGCATTGTGTGCAAAATGGTTCGCCCTGGAAATGCAAGACTCCGTTTGAATAAAGCAGATTGAAAATTCGTCCATCTGAGTTGGTGAATGTTTTGTAAAGGTAATCACACTTTCCAAGTACATATGTCTTATGTAAGGAGCGTATCAATTACAAGTGCTATTTCCTCTTAAGTACTATTCGTTGAACTGTTTGGCTAACTCGTCAATCATTGGGTGGTACCTTTGGTGAAGAGTTGGAGAGACCAACCTTCAATGAAATGTGCAACTTGCATTGCCCTTTCGGCCTCGTCAAGCTTGGTCATTTGGTTCTGTTTGCCTTGTGTACTGTATTGTTGCTTTGATGGTTTCCACACTCAGATATACTTCAGTCAGTCAGTGTGTGAGTCTGCACGTAGATCTACTTTAATAGCACCCTCAGATGGCCTTTGACACAGCTCCACAAAGTTGTCTAATTTACCAATAACATTTAACGTCTAATATTTAACCATAATTACATTTTATACCTTGAATGTGGATTAAGTCAAAGTTATCTGCATCCATTCCTGAGTGCTTGTTCGCACAACCCTCGTTAGAGGTGTGCTGTGAGGCCGACTGCTTTGATTAACCTGCTCGGCACGCTATGACAAAGTTGTTTAATTTCACCACGTTTATTTTATACCTTGAATGTGGGCTATGTTAAATGTCGTAGTGCTCGTTAACGATGGTATATTTGCTCATATCTCGATCTCTGTGAAAAATGGCGTCAAGATAAGTATTCCAGCTTGAGGCTTTACATTGTCAAATGCGCCCTTGTTCCACTTTTTAGTAAATTATTTAAAAACATAAAATATGCAAAACTTAACGTGGATTTTCAACTTTGCTGCAAACTAATTAAGTTGATTAAAACTCCGATTTTTCTCGATATGTTATAATCAACAAATTGCTTCACATTCCAGTGTTACATGCTTTGGAATAACTAGCGCAAAATAATTGGTGAGCACGCCGGGTATAAAATAGTTAATAACAAAACAATATTCCTACTCGATCGGTCTGAGAATATTTTGAGAGATTCTCAGAAATATCTTTGATTTTTGCAGCATAAGATCATAAATCTGCCGTTTAGAATCCCATAAATACAGTGCGACTCTGATATTGGAATGATCCATCACTCCAACCACCGTGTTTACTGCTGCCAGTGCCACTGCCATGGTAGAGATTCGACCGAAGAATAGCCTTTGTAATCACGATGCTATCAATTATACAGGTATCTGGCTGGTTTGCTTGTGACCCCAATACTAGTTCACTAATCGTATTTCCATACATACATACATTTAAGCCATTCAGAGAAATCAATGTAAAAAGTATTGTTTTAACAGAAAATGCAACATTGTGATGAGCAATCAAAAAAAAAAAAGAAGACAACATGCTGTAATTGTCGCAATTTATTCTTATTGGCAATCAGTCCAGCCAACAACCTTAAACCGTGCCAGATTCACGCAAAAACCAAGGCCACCGGGGAGTAGGAACCTCGGACTCGGTTGTTTGTGCATGAGACTGCAAACCACAGATCATGCATGAAGTGACCCATTTAGAGAGCTGTGTAATTTTTTTTTTCCTGATTGCAGCAATAATGAATAACACCATTATTTCCTGACGTTTAGTTTAGCACCAACAGAATATCCAAATGGAGCATTGTACATTCACTTGGCCAGTCCATGTGGCCATTCCCAAAAAGATGAGGCTGTGTAGGTGAGCAAGCAAGCACACTGTTATTAAGCCCATAGCTATTAGAGTGGCGTAATAGCAAGGGTTAAGGCGATGATAATAGTAGTAATAAAATGTTAGTGCTGAAAATGCTGGCACACCGGGAATGCGGCATGTGCATCGCTGAAGGATGGAATTTCCAGCTCGGGAAGCGCTGTGGGATGATTAAAAGCTATTCCAGCAATGGGCCAGAACAACAACTGCCGACAACAACCTTTGGGAATCGATAAAATACATATACAAATGCCTTTGATGTATACATTTATAAAAGAGGAAGGAGAAAGATTATCTTTACCTAATGACAAAATCCACCCCCCCCCTCCACTAAAAACAAAATAAAACCTTATTTTCTACCAGTTACATTGTTGCTGCCTAATGTGTCATTTTAGTATGACAGGTGTTCTTCTTTTTACCTTTTCTTCCTGTTCTCACAAAATTGTTGGCTTTCGTTGACGCCACTACTCGTGCTCTTGAGAGCAGTGTTTCATAGATACAGGGTTGCAAATTGTCCTAAAACTCCAGGATGAAAAACTTAACAAAACCACAGCCAGGATTCAGCTGGCTAAGCTCTTACGGGAATAAAATTATTGTTTTCCATTTCGATTCAAGCTCTCGGTGCATGAAATAGATCAAAAACATTAACCTTTCCTGTGCTCATAATTACATAATGCAAGATCCAGCCTGTGTATTGTAACATCAAGCAAAATTAGCCATTACAGGCTCCTTCATTTCAAGAGTCTGGTGATGATGATGGGAGGATATGCAGGAAGAACTTCAATGGCACAGATATGGAAATGAACATTATTCTCAAATTGGTGATGGTTCAAGCAACAACAAATCGCAAATATAAATACTTGTAGCACCTTGAAATGTTTTAAAATGTATGAAGGAAGCTGCAGTGCAGGAAATGGGTGTATTGCAAGGTGAACTAGAATGGCGATCGGAAGAGTGCACACCTCCGCCACATAATGCCTGATCCACTCCATTTTTGAGATATCCTGCTATATATCGTTTTTGGCCCTATCCCTCAATGATGAAGAATTACTTAAATTCTAGTGATCCAGATCAGGATCTTCACCAAAATCTAATCAGTTTGATCTTGTCACACACCCAACCTGTCCACCAAATTTCATCCGGATCCGTCAACAACTTTTTGAGATATCCTGCACACAAACAGACAAGCAGGCAGAAAGGGGTGAAACCATAACCGCCTTCACCTTCGATGGCGGAGGTAAATATGGTGAAAACCTGATGGAGCTTTGCTACAAAAAGCTCAGTGAGCTGCTCTCTGTCGAATGGTCTATGAAAAGGTTCATCTTTTTACTTGGGCCTTGTTTGTGACCCGAACCGGTTACACGTATACTGTATTGCACATTGTTTCCATGGTGCTAACTGTAGCTTCCCCCATTTTCTGAGCATCGAATCGGACAATAAATAAATATTTACAACATAGACAGTGTTCTTGAGAGGAAGTTCTTGTGAGCACAGCTTGAGGGCTTTACGTGCCCTGTGCCAGTGAATGTTCAGCCGATTCTGCGATGCAGATACCCCATTGAAAATTAAAAAGAAAAATTGATGCTTTGGTTCCATTTAGCACTGCCACCTTCCTCGCCAAAAGTAAGATGGCTAAAAAAAAGAGAAGAAGAAAAATAACTTTTGGAGCTTTCTTCATCAATGTTGGAAGAAGAAGAATCCATATTGGTCACTTGCTGAGAAAGAAGATCTCTGTAGCTGCCACTTTGCTGCTGAGCAGTTGAAAATGAGGAGGTGCTGGAGAAGGATCCATTTGGGATCTATCGTTCATTCCGAAGGGCAAGCGACACCTTGTTGTTTGGAGTTTCAAAGTAAAGCAGCTACTGCAATAGTTGTTCTGAAGCAGCATGTGTGTTCTAACATTTTTTTTGTAAAAACAATTTATCTGGGTCCTTATTAATTTTCACGATGCTACAGGAAAGGAGACCCTTGCATCCATCAAGTGGAGGCCCAGAGGCAATAGCAAAACTGTTGTTCCGCTGCCTCGACAATCCGAGATTTCCTCCAAGCCGTAGCCACTGGCTGACAAACGGCCGCGACGAAGGTTGAAGACGGGCGGCTTGTCTTAAAAAAAAAAGTCTGATTGAAGCCTCACAAAGCTTATTGTCATGGCTTATGGTGAAGGGTTCTGGAGGACATGGGTGGCCACACATCCAAAGGAAATCCTTCAAATCGCATTTTCAGCTTGAGGATTGAAAAGAAGATTCCGGTCAACCTCCCCTCCCCAGCTCAGGAAGACCTACCATCAAATATGCATAAATCCCAACAGCATCCTTTGTGATTATCGATAACTCTCGTCGGTTTGTCAGAAAAAAAATGTGGCATCTGCTCTTCTTTTTCTTTATTTTCTGCATGCAGGCTACCCTCTGCAGGTACGTGATTGGCAATTTCAGGTAGAATACGTCAGATGTATGGATTAGCCTTGTGTGTGTTGTTTTTTCTGGAGTGAGATTTTGTTCTTTCCTTTGACTAAAATATTTAGCCAGAAATAAATCCATATGAGAAAATTAAAGGTAAGTCGGATGTACAAGTCCAGATCATGTCTGTTTTTATAAATTGGGAAAATAAAAATTTGTAACCACTTGTCCTCTGGAGGGGCCTTGATAAATATTCTCATGAAAAGTAGATTTGTACAATTTCCTAAAAACGGTCATCCCATAGAGAAGGCTTCTTGAACTCATTGTCGTCAAGATTGCAGAGCCATAATGTACTTATGTCTCTGCTGAAGGCCCAAGCGAATGGAGGCAACAGCCAATATGACTGCCATCATGCGAAGATGAAACTGAAGACACAGTGATGTCACAGAATCGAGCTGCCAAGCTCAGGAGGAGGTGAAGTGTTGCTCAGAGGAAGCAGACAGGTCCGACTTCGAGGCGATACAGTGCTCCTTCTTCAGGGTTGGGAAGGCCCAGGATTATGGTGATTGGGAGACTAGCTGTGTTTCGTGTGAAGAAGACGAACCTCGTCTGCCGCCATCGTCCATCTTGGATCTACACAAATGGAGAGACAAGCAATTGGAATGGATGTACTATTATTACATCATAAGGAAATCATTGTGCCACATATCGTAAAAAATGAATCCTGCATCTTACCATTAATTAATATTTATGTAAATAGCCTTTGAGCTGTCTCGCATTAGTTCAACTCTCCAACTGAGTATAAACTGTCACCCTGGTGCATTTCAGACAGGGAGTTGCATCAATGAGTGTGCCATCCATTGGATGGATGTGAAGGAGGGACTCGTCTGTTTAGTATTGAAAGTTGGACGTTGAAGACCCAATGGTGCCTTTTGTTGAAGAGTCAGTAAGTTATCGCCAGCATGCTCTACAAATCACAAATTTCTACTCTAACTTATGGAGGGCACTGCATTGGTGGCGCAGCTGCACCTCAGTTATGATACAACCAGCAGCCACGTGCACTCAGTTCGGATTAATGTAAATCGAGCTTATTCAAAACAAAATAATCAAGTGAAACAAAAGTTAGTAAACTGTTTTATTCTGTAAATATTTGGTGCAGGTATGGTCGTGGTATGGACACATAACGGAATGGTTACGTTCATTCAAGTAGCTGGGGCTCGAATTTGGCTAAAGTTAGCAGTGTTAATTTTAGAAGATACCATGTCATAATCAGATTGTTGTGAAAAACCTAGCTGGATTACTAATGATCTGCTTGGACTGGTCGACATGTCGTGCCAGTCCACATTTGGTTGGACTGCAATGGACCACATCACTGTAAATTAATGGCACAAGGCCCAAGTACAAGCAACTTCACATGAAAATATTTCAATCATAATAACTTTCATGAGTCAGATTATGAGGTGTTCAACCCATTATCAAAATGATTCATACCTTTTCAACTCATTATCAAGTTTGTAAATGTCAGGTTTGCACGATTATGTACAAACCCAGATGAGATGTCATGTTTAGTTTATTTTTACAACTTTCCAGCCAACAGTGATAACTTAGCCAAATATACTTGGTCACTAACTTGGCAATCATCCAGCACTGCGGGATGAGATGAACCTTGACCCCAGATCTCACGCCCATTCCAGCTAAGAAATCTCAGTGGAGGGTTATCCATTAGAGGCGTGGAAGGGCTGGGCAGATGCAAACTTCCAGGAGGCTTTGCTCGGCCACCCCAGATGGGTGTGTTAAGACAGTGCACTTTGACCACCTGCCTTGCTTCTGAACTCAGCAGGTGGATGAAAGTCAACTGCACTCTACTGAGGTCGAACTCCAGCTGTAGGAACAAGAAGTTTGAACTGGGGTTACTGTTGAGGTTTTGGCTTTATACTCGAGTTTTGCTCATTATTATTTTAAAAACTACAGCGGGAGTTTCTACTTAGCTTGTCACAGTTGTTAATAAGTTGTGTCCACATGTGAAGGATTTGTGGGTGACCATGCCACATGTGAAAGATTTACGGGTGACCATGCCACATGTGAAAGATTTAAGGGTGGCCATGCCACATGTGAAGGATTTGCGGGTGACCATGCCACATGTGAAAGATTTAAGGGTGGCCATGCCACATGTGAAGGATTTGCGGGTGACCATGCCACATGTGAAAGATTTACGGGTGACCATGCCACATGTGAAAGATTTATGGGTGACCATGCCACATGTGAAAGATTTACGGGTGACCATGCCACATGTATGGAGTTTCCACCGATATGTATGGGTGACAATGCCACACGATGATTAAGATATATGGCATCTCCAAAGAGACATGCATCACGTGGTGTATCCAGCAAGTTTCAAAACCAAAGTGCGGTACATTTTGGTTTCTCTTCCAAGACCAAAAACAATAAAATATTTGAGGAATCGTGCATAGCCGACAGAAAGCTTCCTACCTTTAAGGATATCCTTGTAACTAAAAGAAGTGGAGAAATAAAAAAAAGACAAAAATGTAGACATGTAATAAGTAGATGGTTCAAGTTAGAAATGTAAAGTACCATTTTCCTACCTGTTTTGATAAAGCAGAAAATAAGGCTGGCAAGATAGCTTAAAGGTTTGCGTACTCATCTCTGAGCTATCTACACTGGGTTCAAACTCCGACCCAGCTATAAACTGTCATCCTGGTGTTTTGAAGGCAGGGCGAAGCTTAATGTGTGCGTTGTTCTTCGGATGGACGATAAACTGGAGGTCCCAGTCTGCCAGGATTAGTTGGTGGATATTAAAGATCCCATGATGTTCTTTGCAAAGAGAAGGCGAGTTATTGCTGGCACTGAACCAATTACAAATTCCTGCTCTGAGCTCCAGGAGGTAGCACATCAGCGGTACAGCTGCGCCCCGAACAAACGATGCTACCTGCACCCGTGTGAAAGAACAAGAGGAAGAAGAACAAGAAGAAGAAGAAGATGAAGAGGAAGAACAAGAAGAAGAGGAACAAGAACAAGAAGAACAAGAAGAAGAACACGAAGAAGAAGGCCTTCAAGAAAAATCGAACTTTTTTGTTTTTATTATAGCATACTACCAACAAGTTACTTAATGATCGTTAAGGTTCGTAAGTTAACATGACTTGAACAATCTGCCATGATCATCGATATATTGCTAGATTGAAAGCAGCCGTAGAGCACATTGAGGGCAATTAAAGATTTTATTTTCACGAACTTGAAGAATATTTGAACATCTGGGTTCATCATCTGTTTAGTATTCCCATGTGAAGACATAACTCATGATGCTTTGATCACATGTTTGAATCCCATATAGTGCATTAATTTGTTCATTATTACCAAATTTAGCCCTGAGTGCAAAACCTTGTATAAAAACATGTGCAAGCTTCTGCATGAGCCTCACACAGTGGAGAAAAAGGATAAACTGATCTCCAGATATCCTGGTGTCAAAATATAAATGTCATGCAGTCGTCAAAAGAAAGACAGTCAGATAATGGGACATTGATGAATTATGTATGCAAATCGGGCAGAATCTTTGACACCTTAACATACTACACTCCCTGCTTGGCTCTTTCCTTCCCTCCCTTTACTCCTATCTCCTACCATCCTTTCTTTCCTTCACTCCTCAAACTGCATGTGTGTGTGTTTATGTCTTTCTATCTCCATCTCAATCCTCCCTTCTCTCTATCTCGTTCCCTCTCTCTCATAGGCTCCCCTCTATCTCTGACAACCTTTCTCTCAATCACACACATCCAAAGAAGCAGGAACCAACAGAAGAACATCCAAAGGGACAGGAAAGGTGACACACCTACTATAATACATGGCTGATTTAAAGCTCCGCATTGAATGACGAACAATTGACAGAACATCTAAAACTAGTGAAACGATTCTCTGAGGACATTCAAATAGAATTTGGATGAGATAAGTGTACCAAGTGCACATTTGTAGAAGGTCAGATCAGGTCAGGTATGGGAGCATGTGCCAGAATAGCGCGTCGCTGCGTCCACTTTCCGTTGGTACTCCAGGGGCCTCCGTCTGACCTTCCCCCAGGCAGATGCCTGGCCCATCCCCATCTCCTTGAGATGCTGGTCAACCTGCTGCAACCACGAGGCACGTGGTCAGCCCATCAGCCTCCTCCACTCACGAGACTCCCTCGCTGAGAGAATCTGGTGAGCAGAATCAGCATCAGGAAAACGAGCCACATGTCCATACAGCCGCAACTGACACTCACGGACCATGCAATAACAAATCTCATCCGAGTCTCTCTCAGCAACCGCTCGTTGGACACAAAATCTGACCAGCGATAGCCAAGGATTCTCCGAAGAGACCTGGTACCAAAGGAATTAAGTCTCCGTCTCAGATCCTTGGTCAGAGTCCAAGTCTCGCATCCATAGAGCAAGACTGGAAGCACCAAGGACCTGAAGACTCGGACTTCCGTCCTCCTGCACAGGTACCGGCAGCGCCACACCCCATGATCCAGTGAATCCATGACTCCCCAAGCCCGACCCAGACATCTATTGACCTCTGACTCGCAGCCAGCAGAGACATGAATATCACTGCCAAGGTAAGTGAATCTCTCCACGACCTCAACATCCTCACCACAAACAGGCACAGACAGGACAGCAGCATCCAAGATGTCATTGAAAGCCTGGATCTTAGTTTTGACCCAAGAAACCCGTAATCCCAGTGGCTCCAACTCCTCATTCAGCACCTCGAGGGCCCCCAAAAGGATAGATAAAGTCTCTGCAAAGATGACTGCATCATTTGCGAAATCAAGGTCCGAAATCTTGACATTCCCAAACGATGCACCGCAGCTTGATCTTTCCGACATCCTCCCTAAAATCCAGTCCATACAAGTGCTGAAAAGTGTGGGGGCCAGTACACATCCCTGACGAACTCCAGTAACAACTGGAAATAAGTCAGAGATGGTACCACCACACTTCACAGCACTCTCAGTACCAGAGTAGAGTTCAGACATCAGATCGATCAGTTTTGGTGGCACCCCACGAAGAGCAAGAATCCTCCAGAGGGCATCCTGATTCACTGAATCAAACACTTTACAGAGATCAACATAGGCTGCAAGCAACCCCTGCCGAAACTCTTGTCTGCGTTCGGTGAGGACACGAAGAGCAAGGATACGGTCAATCGTTGACCTCTTTGGTGTAAAGCCTGACTGCTCTGGATGCTGGTAAACGCTGGTTAATGTAGAAGGTAAACCAACAGAAACAGACAACATTACAATTGACCTTCAAACAACAATACAGCAGTTATAAAACGAAGCATCATACAAATACCTTGGAGTAGAAGAGGGCCACCAAAATATGCCACAAACAAATAAGCAAAATAATCACTAAACAATACCAACGTTGAAGGTAACATCCTGAAAATGTACCTCTCCCCAATAAACAAAATCAAAGCTATAAACTAACTCACAGTACCAGTGTTGCAATACAACTGTGGAATAATAAATTGTGGCCCCATTAAGAAATCAATGTTAGACATCAAAACAAGAAAACTCCTTACCATCCACAAAATGGATTACAAAAAAAATGAGAGGGAGGGAGCGGCTTGATAGAACTCAATCAGGTGTATAGAGCGACGAGTGTTGGAACTAGCTGAGTTTGTGAAATGCTAAACAGACTATCGGATTCACTTTGTAAACAAACATGAACAAACAAACCCGAAAAAGTATCCCCAATTCACCTTGCAAAGAATTTCCAAAAAACAGGTGTAAATAGAAGATGCCACACAGGAAAATGAAACAGCAACAAATACAGCCCCAACAATTGTAAAAAAGACAAAAGAAATATACCCTAACAACTGGGAGAACGACAAAAGAGCAGGGAATACAAAAAAGAATTGGTCTGAGTTGGGATCGACAAAGAAGGCTCATTGGAATGGCTAAGAAGAGATCAGCTCGACTGGGACGGAGAACGAATAATAATGAATGCCCAAGATCGAGGACCCTACAGCAATGGATTTAAAAAGATGGTGGGACTGAGCCAGATGGACAAGTGTAGGTTCTGCAAGACAGAAACAGAAAGTATGAGTCACCTGCTTTCGGGAGACAAAAAACTATTATCACAACAACTTTACACACAACGGCACAATAAAGTATGCAAAGTGATTCATTGGCACATCTCCAAAAATTTCAACATCCCAGTTTCAGAAAACTTATGGAACATGACCCAATGACAATCATTGAAAATGAGACGTCACGCTCACGTACGACCTGATGATCCCATCGAGCGTGAACATACAAAACATAGCCTTGCAACCAGACATCGTTCTCAGAAACAAAAAGGAAAAGACAGCATTGCTGATTGAGATATTAGTACCCAGCGATTTTGGCTTAAATAATGCAGAAATCAAGAAAATGACCAAATACCAGGACCTCAAAAATGAGATCAAGATATCTTGGAAGCTGAAGTGTCAAAATTGCATCAGTGGTTACAATTGGAGCAACAGGAATAATAAAGAAGAATCTCACTGAGATTTTGAAAACCATCCCTGGGAATATTAGCACAAACGAACTACAATTGGAGGCAGTCCGGGATTCAGTAACGATCTTGAAAAGAGCCCTCGGACCAAAACTCTGAAAACAACAAAGTTGAACTGCTTGGTCCCTGAATTGTGATCCCTTACCGAAGCAGAGGTGGATACTTTGATTCCTGGGAGGTCTCCGTTCCACCTCCTCATACCCACAAATGGAGATAACCAACGACACACACACACACACACACACACACACACACACACACACACACACACACACACACACACACACACACACACACACACACACACACACACACACACACACACACACACACACACACACACACACACACACACACACCTCTCCCTCCCTTATCTTGCTGTTCTCAATTTAGCCATTCCCTACTCTACCCACATGAAACATAATAAATAGATAGCTCTTGTATATAATTTTTTAAAGTGTAAAATTCACGAGATTATTTACTTCCTGAGATACAAAGTTTAACCTTTGAAAATTTTTTAAAGGGTCAAAGAGTTTATGGTGGCCTGAGGAACTGAAAAACAGTCTCCCTGTTTCTCATTTGTTAACTAACAGCAAAATTGGGACCAAGGAAGTTTGGTTCAGTTGTTAACTCAGTTTTCCAGCGAACATGATTGATGCCGCTCGAGGTCCCTGAACCTTGGCCGGCGCCGCAGGCTGTAAGCATGTCCGTCCTCCTTTGGAAAATTTGCAGGTCACCTTCAGTGCATCAGACATGCAGCCCAGGTTGGGGTCAATCCAATATATTCCTGTTGAGGGTACATGCGATTAATATAGCAATCAGTCTGTTGTCTCAGAGTAATGAGATAACTGCAAATGGAACTTGTCATTATGTAAACCCATCACACAAAAGAAAGATATGTCTTAAATGCAGCTGCAATCACCGTCGATCAACTTGTCCTCGCAGTCAAGCAAGTCCCGGCATATGCGAGCTGGGTTATCCTTGGAGCCCAAAGGGTTCTTGATGCTTTGAATGAGACTGTGGAGATTATGCAGTGTGCGAAATATCTCTGATCTTTCGGCGTGGGTGTCCTGTGATGCCTGTGCATGAAAGCAAGGGAAAGGGGTTCATCGTCAATCCTTTGTATAGATGGAAAAGTTTATTAACAATAAAATTGTATATTATTAACGTATTTGAATCTCTGATTGAAATATTTATTTATGTTATCCAAAATGACTCAAACCTCAATTGGAGTTATATATATATATATATATATATATATATATATATATATATATATATATATATATATATATATATATATATATATATATATATATATATATATATATATATATATATATATATATATATATATATATATATATATATATATATATTGTCGCAAATTCGCGCCCGTCGGCGTGCGATCAGCCACGTGACTCGAATCGCGGCATGTCGCCCACCGGACGGACAATTCTGTCGTGACCCTCTCGGACTAACGCCGGGAGCTAGTCACAGGTGGGCCTTTCGGCCTCACCACGATCGTGCCAATCGGCCACCCGCGTGGGATAGGGTTGTTCGCCAAACTCGACCGACCTAAGTACCCACGCAGATGGTAAACCGGGCGATCGCACCTCGCCGCAGGTCGACTCTGGACACGGGCCGCTTAAGCGGTCCGTTCCGTACTATCGGGATAACCGAGCGGTGTTATCGTCGGCCTCAACGGTTCCGATTACTTATCGGGCGTATTAAGCCCACTACGAACCCTTTACGTGAAGCAAGATGGAGATACAACAAAGGGAAGGACGCAGCGAAACGGGGAACAAGTTCACACAAACACTTTATTCACACAGACACAGAGCACACATATACAGCCAAACAGAATCAGAAATGCACATATATCAATTTAAAACAACAACAATGCAGAGCTACGACCGAATAAGCGAACACACGGCAACACTTAAAACAACACTACTTGACGGACGGCGCCACCCACAGACATTTACACAAAAAGCAAAGGAAAAGGAAAAAGAAGTCGCGACTTCCCTTTTCGTGGCCGGTGAGCCCCTCTCCCACGACCGTCAGCGTGGTCGCGCCTGGCCCCGACCTCTCTCGCGGCCCGCGAACCCTCTCCGGCACTCCTCGTCCGGACGCGCAGGTCCACCTCAAAACCGGCACTGCCGCGTCTCCCGTCCATGCCTTCGTGACAGGCCGCTCGCCAAGCCGCAGGCGCATGTCGGGGTAAGACTCTTACCCCGACAAGACGAGCAGCCAGGAAGCCTCGAAGAACCAACTCAACCCGAACCAACTCAACCCGAACCAACTCAACCAACTCTCGACCAACAACTCGACCAACAACTCGACCAACTCTCGACCAACAACTCGACCAACAACCCCTCAAGGTCCGTCCTGTCCGCCTTTTGTAGCGCGGGGCTCCGCCCTTCGCTCCGCCCCGTTTTCGGCCCCACCTCCCTTCGAGCTTCTTGGAGAAGCCTCTCGAAGGGGGGCGTGACCTCTCGCTCTCCCTCCACCCCGCGCCGTGCGGGGGCCAGGGGAGTCAGTCTTGGCTCAGAGCCAGGGAATTATTCCCCCAAAAAGAGGCCCCCACCTTTTCTCACCTTTGACCCCCGGCTCGGATCGCACTTCCCCCACACTGAGCGCGGAGAATTTCGACGGGAGAAACAGGCGGGAAAACCCCCGGGCATTGTTGTTGGTTTTTGTTTGTTCCCGGAGATCGTAACCATACAGGGCCTACTGAATGGCGAGTGGTGAAGATGTGGTAGCGTAGATGGTGGAGGTGGCGTGGTTGTAGTGTGGTTGGCGCTGTGGTGGCGATGGCGTGGTTGTTGAGATGCTGTTTGTTTGAAATAAAAGATAGAACAGAAAAAATGGCTAACTCAAAGCGTCGCAGCCCGGATGGATCACATAAATTCCCTCTATACAACGGGTTTGGGCTAACTGCACATGTACTTACAGAGATATCTCACCTGAGGGCCCTTTATGGTGTAATGCGAATTTCCACAACCGTAACACTACCACCTCCCCTTTTTACAGACTCGTCCCGAGTCTTCAAATTCTCGTGTGCCATCATGTGTAGTTCTCCCCTAGTATGTTTTACCTTCGGATCCCTGATTGCGACATTCATGGTATTTGTGTCCCCAAAATAAATAACCTGAGGGCTGAGTAACTAACTAAACAAACCCACTCATACGGACGACTTAAATAAAATTGCCGGCGTGAGACAGACATGCCGGGGGCGCACTCATATTTACAGTACATCTTAACCTTAACTTACAAATTTTACACTAAACCATGGCCCAGGATCAATGGACTCTGCAGGCAGAAAAGGTCAAAAGAAAACCGGTGCACGGGCCGCCACTGCAGGCCCGTGTTGTAGCTGCCAACAGGACAGTTCTCGCAGCTTGCAAACTGTTGCTTGATGATCCTGGCGCGCATGGAAATGAACAGGGGGGGGGGAGGGGGCAAAGCAAAATTGAACGGGGGCAAACTGATGATGTGGGCAGTGGGCATGGCATGGCAAAGGCAGCAGGCAAACACAGCCTGCAGAACCAGGCCGCTGCAGGCAAACACAGCCGGCAGATGATCCGACTGGCACAGGCCTTGCAGAAAACAGCTGCAGATGAACTGGCCGGCACAAGCCTTGAAGTAACACAGCCAGCAGATGATCCGGCCGGCACAGGCCTTGCAGCAAAACAACAGCTGCCGATGAAGTGGGCTGGCCTTTGCCTTGCAGTGGAGGTTGGTGGAGGAAGTGCGGTGGTGCTGGCCACTCAGAAGGCGGGCTCGGACCTACCTACCTGTCTCCCTCCCACCTATCGCCTTTGCCTGTCACTGTCTATAGCCACTCCCTTAATTTGTCAAAACCAATTTAGCCCCAATTATTTTTTTTTTCTTTTTATTTCCGATCTCCCACTATAATTCGTCCCCTAACCCCCTTTATCGTCCTTGTTCGGATAACCTATCGTCCCCTAGCCTACTCCCAACCCCTCCGTTCCCTTCCCGGAGGGGAATGAGGGAGAGCTAGCGTCCTGCGTCGAGGCCCAACAAAAGCTCAGGATGGCCTCCCCAGACTTCAGCACAAAGTGGGTCCACAAAGTGGGTCCAGCGGCCCACAACGAGAGCGAAGGGATGGATGGTGCGGAGGGGTACACTTCCTAATCTACCCTATCCATTTACCTTTAAACTACCCTGGGGCTTTCAACAAGCACCTCTCGCTTAAACTATTGGTTCTGACAACCCAGATTCCCATCGCCTGTGTTGGTGTCCTTACAATTTTGGGCCTCGCCCCCCAATTTTCTTCCCGTGCCCTCACACAGTTTCATGGCTGGGATGCGTGGCTCCCCTTGGCAGGCACGACCCTCTGCCGATCCTCCGACGATGGCACCCCCGGGCACTACACTGCCTCCGAGCCTACCAGCTCCCAAAACACCGGGGAGTGCCCCCCATGGGAAGTCCCCTAAAACGCACACATGGCAGGCTGGCTTCCCGGGCCCCTTTCCGAGGGTCACCCATGCCCACAACACTGCCCACACGGCTAATGGTGCCCCGGGCCCCCGCACCATGCGGGCGCACCCGTGCCCACTACGCTATCCCGGCCCCCCATGGGCCCTTGGCCTACTACGGCCGACTAGCCTGGTGCCCAGGGTACCCACTCAGGGATACTCACCTTTCGCAGCCACGCTCCCAGCCCGTCAACAGGGCTCCTGCACCCCTCCAAATGGGTATCGAGCCTACATTCCCACCAACAACAAAACGACCTCCATTTTCCAATTTGTCTAACCCAGCTAACTCACTCTACACTGACCCCGGGGTCCCTTGGGCAGGAGTCACTCCTCCCCCCAATCACTCATCGCACCATGCATTCCCCATTCACTCCACTCACATAGACCCGCTGGACGCACTCACTCACCAAGTACCCGTTTCCACTTCACAACCCTTCAACACACACATCGCTGAATCCTGCCATTCCTGCTCACTAAATCCCCTAACTAACTCATGCTCCCACGTCATCCCTTACACTACAGCACGTTCCTTTTAACACTACGTAGCTAAGCTACGTCCCCGCTACACATCCACAGTCTGTCACTGTCTCCAAAATGTCATTTCCCATTTCCCGGGCCCCATGAGGACTTAGCCCTGCCCCATGGAGCTGGTCTCGCTAAGCTAACCCTTCCCCCTAACTAGTGTCATCCTGTGCCCTGGCCAAGGGGATCATCCACCCCTTGCCCAGGAATCCTGTTCACCCGAAAGCGAGGCTTGCTTTTTTTTTTTTTTTTCCAATTACGCGCAGCACCAGCGCGGCAACTCGCAGCTCGCGCACTTTGTACCTGCCCGTGACGTCATGCAGCTGCACGTGTACCTCGTCCCTCTTGGACGGTACCATCTGGCAGGGATACCCCTCCTGCCGGATTCCAACCCCACGTGCAGCCATGACGTCACCCTGCGCACCCCAAAAGCAAACCTCGCACTCCGAGGGGCTCCCCACGCGAACACATGTGCTCTGCCCGTTGGAGCTTAACACAAGCTCGCGTGGAGAACCCGTCCGGTCCAAATCCGTAATCCTGCCTCAACTTTGTCCGTCAGCGGGATCGGCAAATTTACCGCTGGCGTTTCCGGACCGGGCTTCACTCCTGCAAGCGAGCACGTGGTGGCCTCATGCGTTGCACGGCCTGGACCTCGCGCTCGCTGCTGGGTGAACCCGGCGCGGTTCCCATTACAACTATGGCCGCTACTCGGCTTTTGTCCCTCTGTCGCCGTCGTCGTCTCCATTCGACACACGCACTCCAACGTGTTACGACGCTAACACACCTCACAATTACACTCACACCGGGAGACGCGGCTGCGTGCTCCCGCATGCCGACCGACATCTCCCTTACACACAGCGACCTTGCACACGCTGTCTCTCTCCTTACACTCGGCCGCTCACTCACTCGTGCCATTTCCCTTGCACACACAAAACCACTCACACACGCGGGGGCACTCACCCGCAGTGCCTCATCCACACACGGCGTGCTGGGGAGCACGCACTCTGGAACTCTCACCACCACACCACTCACACACGGGGGCTCACTCACACCTTGCACCACACACACAGGGACAACCACACTGGGGATTTGTGCCACCCCAAGGGCTTCCGGGGCCTCTATACCCCCAAGCTCTCCGTGCACCTGTCCACAGCACCCGTCCCCTCGACCCGCAAAGCACGACCGAACCCGCCTGGTTGTGACTCGCTTCAAGGGGGCATACTCCCTCCCCTCATTCCTGGAGGAGGCTATCCAGCTGCCTGCACCGGGTCCCGAAACAGTCCGCCAGCTTAAGCCTCATTAAGCCTCGCTACTAACTCCGTGTGTGTGTGTGTGTGTGTGTGTGTGTGTGTGTGTACGTCTCTAACCCCGTCCAATTCACCCTCCATCTCCCGTGTCTTGTACATTTATTAGTTTCTGTTGTCTCCTCGTGTCTATTAGTCTCGGCTTCTTTCTGGCGTCTTTCCCTTATCTTTACGTAGATCAACCTTGCTTTCTCCTGAAGTCACTCCCGTCCTTCCCTCTGTTTCACTCCTTGCTCTTTCACGATCTCCGCGTACCTCATCCTTGCTTTCTGTCTTAATTGTTCTTTTCTCTCCCTCCCAATTCCTTTCACCTCGTCTCTTATCTCCCTCGTGCACGTCTCCGAAACCCTAATTAGTTTTTCCCCTTGCATCACCGTCACAGTTTCCGTCACCTCCACGCTTCTCGCCCAACACGTCTCCCGAATTATTTTGTCCTCACCCGGTCTCACTGCGGGCCTGACAACCGTTGCACTACCCCTGAGCTCGTTCACTCCCACACGTGGCGTCGCCATTTTGAGCTCCCCGGTTATTGCCTTCATGCCCGCCTGCAGGCTTCGGCCCATTTGCTGCATCTCACCCTGCTGGGTTCGCATATCACTTACGAATGCCTGTGTGTGCGCATCCATTTTGTCCATCATTTGTTGCATATTTCCACTGATTCCTGCGAGGATGGCGAATAGCTGGGCCATGTCGGGTGCGCTCGGCTGAGCCGATTCGGCCAGGATCGGGGGGTTTTGGTGGCGAGGGGGAGGGGAGGTGTCATACACCGCGACCTCTGCCGCTGCCACGCCCATTTCGGGCTCTGGGTTTGATTGGGGGAGTTCGTCCTGTACACCAATGTCCTGCACGGGGATTCCATCCTGGACCATGGACCATTCCATCCTGGACACATATACATTTCTAATACCCCCGGCACCCGCTCGCCTTGAGACGCCATCTTATTTCTCGTAACGGGTTAATTTAGCTCGCTCGTAATTTGGAGGGAATCGGGGGTCGCTCCTCTCACCCCTGGACCGATTCCTGTGAATTTAGCTGGAGACAGGAGAGTTTGTTTTCCCGTTCTCTGACACCAGTGTTGCGAATTCGCGCCCGTCGGCGTGCGATCGGCCACGTGACTCGAATCGCGGCACGTCGCCCACCGGACAGACAATTCTGTCGTGACCCTCTCGGACTAACGCCGAGAGCTAGTCACGGGTGGAAATTTCGGCCTCACCACGATCGTGCCAATTGCCCACCAGCGTGGGATAGGGTTGTTCGCCAAACTCGACCTACCAAAGTACCCACGCGGATGGTAAACTGGGCGATCGCACCTCGCCGCAGGTCAACTCCGGACACGGACCGTTTAAGCGATCCGTTCCGTGCTATCGGGATAACCGAGTGGTGTTATCGTTGGCCTCGACGGTTCC
>NC_140974.1:59727179-59734679 GCF_056783735.1 Eptatretus burgeri
ATCTATCATTTCTTGAAGCACGTCTGTGTCGCTGATGCAGTGCCCCTCTACCTGTACACACACTGGAACTGGTACTCATTTCGCCGATCTCGGAAGGTTGACAGGCTGAGTCAACCCCCTGGTGTATTAATTCAGTGGCCGACAGGGCTTGAACTCAGGACCCTAGGATCCCAAGCCGCCACCCGAACCACTGAGCCAACACCAGGCTTGCTCATGGACTTCATGAGATGTGATAATGATTCATGCAGATGTTCAAAGTGAAACTCACATCCATTCGCAAAGCTGGGTTGGAATTAATGAAGGCCTTGAGGGCTTTTCTCAAGTCTACATCAGCCTGAACACACACGAACACACACACACACTGAAGTTAGTTCATAAGATTTAAACAATGGAAGCAAAATGGTTTAATGTGTAACAAAACAAGTCTCAGTATATTTATTTATTCATCTGCAGTCGATAACTGCACAATATTGGGGTTCATTGTCATTCCCTTATATGGATGGCCAAGTTTAACAACAATAAAATTGTTTATCCTTCATGTATTTGAATGTCTGATTGAAATATTTATTTATGTTCTCCAAAATGACTCAAACCTCAATCGGATTGTTATATATATATATATATATATATATATATATATATATATATATATATATATATATATATATATATATATATATATATATATATATATATATATATATATATATATATATATATTATATGTATATGTATATATATATTATATGTATATGTATATATATATATATATATATATGTATATATATATATATATATATATATATGTATATATATATATATATATATATATATGTATATATATATATATATATATATATATATATATATATATATATATATATATATATATATATATATATATATATATATATATATATATATTTACATTGAAGGCTCATGCACTTCATGAGATGTGATAATGATTCATGCAGATGTTCAAAGTGAAACTCACATCCATTCGCAAAGCTTGGTTGGAATTAATAAAGGCCTTGAGGGCTTTGCTCAGGTCTGCATTAGCCTAAACACACACGAACACACACACGAACACACACACACATTGAAGTTAGTTGATAAGATTTAAACAATAGAAGCAAAATGGTTTGATGTTGAACAAAACGAGTCTCCAGTATATTTATTCACATGCAGCCTTTGACTGCTTGGCTACATCATTTCAGGAAGCAGTGCTGTGCTGCTGATGCAGTCCCCCCTGCTACCAGTAAGCTGGCACTCATTTTGCCGACCTCAGAAGGATGACAGGCTGAGTTCAATAAGTTAAACAGAGAAGGACATTGAACATTGTGCTCTTTCTTAGTTGCAACCTTTCTTCTAATCGATGGAGATGCAAGACCAGCCAGCAAATTGAGGTCGCAAGTCGCCATTGGCCGAATGTTATTGATTTCTACATACATTTTCCTTGTTCCTGATTTGGCATATGTAAGCATCCTTTCCATAGTTACTCCATGGAAGGTTGGTTGGATGATCACTCTGTGTTAGAAACTCTCCATTCCCAATAATGTCACAGGAGATTAATGTACAGGTGGAGAAGGATTGAAAATTCCACAATTTTGAAAACATAATTATTGACAAAACCCAATTTTTCATTTCTCACCTCACTTCAGACTCAACCAAGTCCTTTGCTTGAGACTCGAGTGGAGTCCCCCTTTAGGGCCCTGTCACACCTTGACGTTTTAGCCAGCAATGGCAACGTATAAAAATGTATATAAAACGTTGGCGTACGCTGAAATTTGGATGTTTTTTTTTTTAAGTTTTGGGCGTATTCATAACGTGTTGGTCGTATGCATAACATATTAGTAACGGGCACAGAACGTTTCGCTGTGTTATTGATAACTTTTACCAATGAATGCTTAGCCTGTTGTTGGCGTTCACAACCTATGCCCAACGATAGTTTAACTTACGCATAGCGCGCTAAACGTATCGCCGACGAACTAGTGGCGTAGCCTGTTAAGAATCTGCCGGACGCCGATTTAAATCATAACCGCCTGAGAATTTGAAGTGTTAACATCGCAGTCACACCTTGACGATTTTGCCAGTGTATGCCGACCTATGAAAAATGTGTCAAAAACGCTAGGCACACGTCAAATACGGTATAGGTAAGTTGTGTATACGTTAAGAGTAGGCTGGAAAACAATGAAGTACGCTGTCATGTTATGTGGTACGTGTAATACGTCGTGAAATTTCATGCATGTTGAAAATTTCACGACGTACTCGGTGTATGGCTAACACGTTCTGCACGTGTTGTCATATGTTCCTGGCACGCTCCGCAATCGTTTACACACGACGGACACACGTTACTTGTGGGTTACTCATAAGTCGAAATACGTCAAGGTAATATTTAACATACCCGCAACCTAATTTTCAACCAATGGGTAATGTCCTTTTAACCTATGAGTGGCGTGCTCTGAACCTATGTTTAACGTGCTTGAAACCTATGAGTAACGTGCTTTGAACCTATTTGTAACTTGCCTTGAACCAATGACTAGCGTGCTATGAACCTATGAGTAACGTGCGTTTAACCTATGTGTAGCATGCTTTGAACCTAAGTATAACATGCTTCTAACCTTTGAGTAACATGCTATGAACCTATGTGTAACGTATCTCAAACGCACATTGTCGTATGTAGACGAATTAGATTGGCGTCTTCCGGACGACGACAGCACTTACTGAACGTGTTTCTAACTTACATCTACCGTGTAATGGCGTATTGGCAGCGTTTAGGGGAATTGGTATCTACAAATGGGCTTCACAAGAGGAACCCATCATTGTTCCAGACTCCATGTTGAGTTGATGTCAATGCCAGTAGTATCAGTAGTAGTAATACTATTAGGAGTAGTTGGTGTGCGTGACAGTAGTAATAGTAGTAGTAGTTGTAGTAGTAGCATTGGTAGTAGTAGTATGTCTATGTCAGTAGTAGTATGTGAGCGTGATGGGGAGGGTGTGGGTGATGATGGATCCTCTTATCGTCCACGAATAGGAGACTACTTTGCACCATTGTTCGATGTTCTTTTCGGCTAATTTTTTTTCCTCATTCCCATGATGAAATATTTCTTTGTTTTACTTTGTAAAGTATTAAAAACGACTTTGACAAATGCATAATGTACTAGTAATGAACACAGAACGCTTTGATAACTTATAGATAAGGTATACCAACGATTGTTTATCGTGTTTTAGTCGTCCACAATCTATGCCCAACGATAGTCTAGCGTATGCATAGCGTAATAATTCCCAAGCACGTTATTCATAGGTTATAAATAAGTCACGGGTACCCTAAACATTACTTTGATGTGTTTTGACATATGAGGAACTTTCAAGTAGCGTGTTGCGAAGTGTGAACAACGTTCGTGTAGTGTGCTTACAAAACGTTACTCATAGGTTAGAAATAAGTTTCGGGTACGCGAATGTTACCTCTACGTGTTTCGACTTATGAGTAACATACAATTAACGTGTGTCAATGATGGCATAACGTGTCTACAACTTATGGCCAGTGTAGCGGAACGTGTGAGCCAAATGCCGAGTACGTCGTAAAATTTCAAGCATGCAAAATTTTTTGGACAACCAAAAAGTACGTTTTAAACCAGCGTAATACGACCTATGGTAGTGTTTTTCAGCATGCAACTAACGTACACACAACGTACCCATAACGTATTGGACGTGTGCCAGCGTTTTAGACAAATTTTTCATAAATCGGCATACGCTGGATAAATCGTCAAGGTGTGACAGCCCCTTTACCAAGAGTAGCGACATGATGCATCCCACAAATGTCTGGTCATGTGGGTCATCCATCCATCGGGACCATACTCTGTACAGGGCATCAGTGCTGCCAAAGTAGTCTTCTGGGCTATTGGGCACAATCCTGGACGGGTCGCCACTCCGACACAGGATATTCGAATGGCTCAATCATTCTAGCAAGCTGGTATTCATTTTGCTAACCTTGGAAGGATGACAGGCTGAGTCAACCCCACCTGGTATCAATTCAACAGCAAAGCAGGATTTGAATTCAGGACCCTTGGGTCCCAAGCCCACCACCCTAACCATTAAGCCAACACCAGGCATCTGTGGGTCATAGGTGGCATTCTGTCGAGCTCATTGAAATTGCACACAATAGCTCATCAATGTTTTTTAAATGACAGGATGTTGTGCCATTGGATGCACCAATCAATCAGAGAGGGTTTCAAAATGTATAGATTTCCTGCAGATGCTGGAAGGAAAAGAAATTTGGGAAAATAAAGTTATTCGTCTGAGATGGAAACTGATTTTGGGGTTGGTTTCTGTGCAGGTAAGTTGTAATTATGTGTGTGTGTATATGTATATGTGGTGCTGTAAGCATATTGTAGTTGGCAGTTGGGTATAACTTGAATTAGTTTAAGTGTTGTAGTTAATAACATTGGTTAACAACATGGCATAGTCCATGAAATGGTTAATTCCAAAATAATTCAGGGTGCATTTGCCTTCGGGCAAACCTTGTAGGAAGCAGTGTACTGTATTGTGTTGAAAAAGGGAGAGGAATTAGAAGAGTGGGAGAGAAAGGGAGAAAATGAGAAGAGTAATTGGGGGGTAATAACGAGCCATGGGAAAAAGGAAATCATGGAAGATGAAAAATTTAATTTGTAATTCTCGACTCCCCCTGCATTTCTCTCTTTCACTTTCAAATTTTTCCATTTTGTAACAACCTGTGCGTTTCTTATATAACATGCTCTGGACCCCTCTGTTTTGGCACTCATCAGTGTGAACCTTTGCTTAATCTTGCCATGGTTTCTGCAATATAATTTAAGGTTAAATCAATCCTGTCTGATTGTATGCTTATTCTGATGCGTTGGAAGAACGAAAAAAGCATTAAGTAATATAATCGCCCTTTTGGGCACAGAGAAGGACATCTTGATTAGAAAACGGACACATGACGCTTCACACACAATGGGCGCAGGTTTGGTGTGCCGCGCTCGATGGAAACAAAATGGCATCAAATTTCAAGTTGGCGCTACTCCTCATATATAGACTCTAGACTGGAGTTGCCATATTTTGAGCCATAATCTTTGTGTTTGAGGCAAAGTCAAGAAATATGACTAAGTCCTGCATATTTCTCATGAAGTTAATAACTCACCAAAATATCTCGAGATGCTGATCGACCCTGAAATGCAGAAAGGAAGGTGAGTTAATCTCAAGTGATATCAACCCTTAGGCTTAGAGTTTGCAAGGTATAAATTTTTCGAGAATTAAAAAGAATGAAATAACCTGTGGCACATGAGAATTACAATAAATATGTACAAGTGAAATTATTGATTTCCTGTAGAAAATCTGAATTAGTTTAGAAAAAAACAAGCCATGTACATGGCAGATCTGCACACCCCCATTTATTATATTTGTGTGAAACTGTTTTTCCATTACATGTCATATTCAATATTTTTGTGTAAGATTTCTTTCACAAAAAAAACATTACAAGGAAAATAAAAAGTTTTGATTATATCAGTGGTAAGGAAGCACACACATACTTTGAGGGGTTGAACAACCCAGATGACTAGGTAAACACTGTCACAAGTTGATTGCAACCTTCATCTCAGGTGGGAAGTCCAACTGTCACTTTTGGCATCATTCTGTCGTGTTTTTTGAAAATGAATCGCTCATTCATGCCATATATTATATACCCTAACACCCAACAATAGGTTTTCTGAACTGCCGTAGAAGCAAAGTGAAGCCAGAGTTTCAGAGATTTGCCCATCATTGGAACAAGGGTTTGGGTGGTCAGTTTTACCATCCATTATTCAAAGAATAAAAAGAAAAGCACAACGAACCAGGAATCTGCACTATGTACGTCAGACGCTCAGTGTCGGAATGACGGGTTTAGTAAGATGGCAGTGTAGTAAGACGGTATTATGTCGAGGACGTCAATACGGTGTTACATCTTGTGCTTGGCTTGGCCTATATGGCGGTGTATTACTCATGATTCAATGAGAATTGCATTTTGCAACTTGAAAAAAACAAAAACATGACGTAATGTCTGATCCCTGGGAACATAAAATAAATTAATAATATTGTTTTTTGGCAAATAAGTGTGCGTATTACTAAAATTAACACAGGGTTGTTATCAGTTAACAAAATGTTTATGGAATAAAAAAATTGCAAATATTGACTTCAATAAACTGTATTACTGAACTGTAAAATATATATAAGTTACGTCGTTCAACTTCCGTTAGCGAAGCGCCGGGTTCAATGCTCGTTTTGCAACAATAATATATCTAAAATTGAGCAGACATAGCTACACACGAGATGGCATATTACAGCAAACACCTACAAACCTACTTCCTTCAATCTATATACAGCAAACCCTTATATACTGTGGGTTTGAATATATCGTGATTTTGACCTGAGCTGAGATGGTTATCTTATCCCACAAGCCTATCCATAGCATGTGCCAGATCTGTGTCTAAAATTTCGGAGGTTTCGCGAGGTGCTCGACAGGGAATCAAAGCAAATCTGGTGAAAAACGGACATTTTAAAATAAAGTTATAACGTTTTTGCAGACCACGATGTACAACGTGACGGGTGCACAGATGAGCAGGTAACATGGTGAATTATCTGCAATGTTTATTTCACGGGCGATTAAACTTTGCGATGTCTCCAGGGTTGTTCTACGTTGAAGAGCAACTCTTTTGTTGGAAAAGTCATTATTTGAACAAATTCATTATATTTCTTTAACTGCTGTGTGCATGGTGAAGATGGGCTTTAAAGTAAAAGGGATCCTATATGGTATGCAGCAACAGCCTGGCCAGCTGTTCCTTATCAACCATTTAATTGGAGTGCTTGCTTGAGTGCTTAAGACACTTGCCGAGCACCCTCCAGTCAATAGCAGTCCCACGCTACGTCATTCTAAGTGAATCGTTCATACAATGCAGACGCTTTTGCCACGCCACGTCATTCAGAGTGAGTGGCTCGTGCTCCATCATCTTGAACGAGTTTCGTGCTCCATCATCTTGAGTGAGTTTCGTGCTCCATCATCTTGAGTGAGTGGTTTGTGCTTCATCATCCTGAATGAGTGGTTCGTGCTCCATCACCCTGAGCGAGTGGTACATGCTCCATCATCCTGAGCGAGTGGTTCATGCTCCGTCATCCTGAATGAGTGGTTCGTGCTCCGTCATCCTGAGCGGGTGGTTCGTGCTCCATCATTCTGAGCGAGTGGTTCATGCTCCGTCATCCTAAGTGAGTGGTTCATTCTCTGTCATCCTGAATTAGTGGTTCGTGCTCCATCATCTTGACTGAGTGGTTCATGCTCCGTCATTCTGAGCGAGTGGTTCATGCTTCGTCATTCTGAGCGAGTTATTGTGAAATAACACCCGATTTCTGAGCCATTTGCTGTATTAACGTGTTTTCTTAATTACTGAGCAAAAATTTTTTTCCCACCCATCACGCGCAACTGTTGATAAAGACATGTTTGTGAACATATCCCTG
>NC_140974.1:59737179-59947179 GCF_056783735.1 Eptatretus burgeri
ACATTTAGAAACTCGTTCACACATGTTTGCAATATAATGTATGTTTTGTTCATTTATAATTCATGGCACGGCTGCGTGCGCAACTGTGTTGATTTAGGCTTTTAACATCTCACAGGACCATTGGATTCTGCCTAACAGCAGTGTAAAACCTCTCTTTTGATACACATTGAAGGAAATGCGCAACATGCGTACATACAAGGCTGCCGTCTGGACGTGGTGCAGAAAATAAATTGCATTAAAAATATCTGCTTACTTGCGGTCCTTGAAAACCCTGTAAACAAGAAGTAAAACTGAGAAAAATGGCAACATTTATCACATTTCAAGAATAGATTATATGCTTTGCAAGCAATTTCATGTTATGTTGGATAGGGTGGGACAATAAGCAATTTTTCTTTGCAAGCAATTTCATTGGGGTCTCGTGCCCTCAGCGAATTAATTAGGGTCTCATGCCCTCAGCGCACACTTGGATTACTGCTGAGCAGCACAGCGAGTGTGTGCGGTATCTAACAAAGCAAATCAGGTAGGGCACAACTTCCCATCTAACTATACTTGTGCACTGTGTCAGACAATAAAGGAAAGACAACCGAGACAGATTGGAAGTAACAACAAACAATTACTTCTTACAAACACACAAGCGAGCAATAATTTAAAAGCAAGAAAGCAAAAGGGTGAAAAAGAGCAGATTTAACTATAACATGTATTCTTCTTATTCAATCTTACTTACACAAAAGAGTCTTCTTCCTTCTGTGTCTCTGAGCCTTCTGCTAATCTCTTTTTCTTCCTCTCATGAGTTCTTTTCCTTTTCTCTCTTGAGCCGTCTGCATTTCAAAGCCTTCTGCTTATGAGCTCTTTTTGTCCCGGCTCATGTGAGCCTTCCCCGTCCGCTTCTGCCTTTCTTCTTCTATCAGCCTTCTCTGTCTCTGGTTGGTCCACAGCCGATGGGGATGGGTCCAGGGCGTGGCTTGTGGAAAATGCCACGTCACTCTGAGGAAACGCTCGCTACAGCCTTCACCCCTCTCTTCACGCACCCAAGGCCTTGACGGAAGCTCCCGCCACCTCTATCAGGCACAAGCATTCACTCGTGCAGTCCTGCACTGTATGCACTTTTTCAAGTGTGAAAAGCACCGTGCCACAGGCCACGAACATCAAGCGTCGCATGACGTGCCATTCACATGCATGAAAGAATGGAGAAAAATGGAGAGGGACTCTTTCAGACCGAGGGATGACCGAACGGCTGTGGGGTTGAAGGTAAGACCAATGAGGTGAAGGAGGGATTATTGAAAGGAGCAGAGGAAGGGGGTAACAGACCGATGAGGAAAAAGAGGGATTATTGAAAGGATGTTTGATGAAGGGGAGGTAATTGGTGGATTGAGAAAGGCAGAGGAAAAGGGGGGGGGGAGGGGGAACAGACCGTGGGTGTGAAGGAAGAAAGATTGAAAGTATCAGAGGGGGAGGGGGGAGACATTACACTGGGAAAAGACAGCCGAGCCAACACATGCCTCCCGAACAACCCTTCGACAAGGGATCATAGCCTATCTATGCAAAGACAAATGAAATAACTGATCCTCAGGTCACCTATATGTCTATGTATGCTCTCCCCCTGGGGTAACTTTTCCAAAACTAAAACAATATATTTCAGTATGATCATATTCCAAATGTAGGGATTGCACAAAAAAATGGCTGCCCATTCAAATGTTGTACAGTACATAGGATTTGAAACTGGGCTCTTAATATGATGGACCATCTGTTCAGATGGGAATACTACATAGGATGGGAATGCTGGGGATAAAAAAAATTCAGCCATTTTGCATATGCAATATGTAGATTATCTCGACTCAACGTAGCTTGAGGTAAAGGCAAAACAATTTGAAAGTATGACAGGATTCTCGAGTTTCTCAAAATGTATGAAAGGATTCTCAGACGTCAGATCAAGACAAACAAAGCTGTGACTTGGACGTGGACTTACATTATTTCCACGTCTGCCTTTATTTCCTTTCCTTCCCTGTGGGTAGAAAGTTGGAGATTTAAACAATCGTGATCAGTGTGACCCCATTGTAAACGTGGTGACGACAACGCATGCATATCACACAGTCCTGCTGTGCTTGACTACATTCAGAGTTCTCTTTGTCAATCACACAAAGCAACTGTAAAAGGGCCTCACAGCGGCAGAGGGAAATAAAATGCAGATAGTAGGGGAAATATCTATACAGGACACCACAATTAGACCCCTCCCAAAAAAGGGGGCAGTTGAAATGGTCATATTGAGAGGAGGAAAAGTGATTATACATACAGCTCCTTCTGAATACTTACGGGATAGCCGATAGGTCCAATCATTCCAATAGGTCCAGTAATGCCTGGTCGCCCCTAAAAGAGAGACATTTCAGAAAATCGTTGTCTTATTATCATGAATCTCTTCATAAAATTAAAGTAGAAAAAAAGTTATCAAATCATTCACAGCTAAATCATTCGTACAAACTAAACGTTCTTGCATTTTGATCCAGAGTTAGAGAACTAATGGCAAGTCAACAATCAAACATTTTGTGATCTTTGAGATACAAGGAAATACAAGGATCATTAACACAGGAGGAGGCCATCAGGCCCATCATACACATGCATTTCTGCAATATCCAAGTACCACTCTATCCCAAATGTTTATAGGTACCTATCTATTATGTAATCTCAGTTTTAACCTATCATTTATGATGCCGTTACATTTCCAGGGAGACTGTTCCATGTACTAACTACTTTCTGAGTGAAAGATCTTTGTCATAATTTCATCCTAACTGTTCTTTTCTTCACTCTCAAGCTATGCCTATTGGCCTGTCCCTGTGAATTCTGCTGAAAAACTTTGACGAGCTTATTCCACTTTTACTGCTCATTGTCTTAAACATCTCCATCAGATTCCCTCGCAATTGTCTCCTTTCAAATGTAAAAAGTCCTGTCTCTTTCAACTGCTCCTCATAACTTAATCTAGCTAGGCCCGGAATCAATTTAGGCCGAGGTCACATTTGCCACGGCGGCCGCAGTATTTCCACAGTCACACAATGTAGCAGTCACATATGTTTTTATTTTCGGGGAGCCGCACGGCGTATTTTGGCCTAAATCACATTTGCCAAGGCGGTCGTGGGGTCTCCAAAATGTACGGCCACTAGCATTTATACGGCGGCCGCAGTATTTTCACGGTCACACAATGTAGCAGTCACATATGTTTTTATTTTTCGAGGAGCTGCATGGTGTATTTATAAATTGTGGAGACCGAAAACGTGGGGTTGCCGTACGGTCTTTGATTTGATGTTGCACGGTGACCTTAGGGCGTTCCTGCGGCGGCCATAGAATTTTCAAGGCAGATGCAAGGTGCCCTCAAGGCGACCGCAGGGGGGCCCTAAGGCAAACGTGCGGCCAGAGGGATGGTAACGAATGGGTTAATTTATTTTATTTTTTTACCAGTGTTTTTTTTCGGCTTGTCGAATTGCTACGGCGAACGTACAAATGAAAAAAGTTATAACTTCGCGTTATAATTCCACGGCGACCTTACGGCCTGTAAAATATAGCCATACGGCATCGGGCCACCCTGAGGCCACCTCAGAAACTCTGCGGCCGCCGCACGTTTCTGTCAATTCAGAGGGCGTACGGCCACCGTATCCTCGCCGTAGAGCAAATGTGACTTAGGCCTTAGTCTCTCTAAACAGAGCCCCCTCTATGGCAGCTACGCTCTTCCTCAGATGTGGTGACCAAAACTCAACACAATATTCCCGATAAGACTTTACTAGATTCCTGTAGATGAAGCCAAATATAACTGGAACGGCACTCGGTAGAGCGCATACCTCTGCCAGGCTGAACAGTTTACGTTTTGTATCCCACTAATAGGCTGGATCCCAATCCAGGGCTTCACCAAAATTGAATCAATTCATACTTATCACACACCCAACATGTCCACCGTTTCGGCCGAATCCGTCGACAACATCTTGAAATATCGTGCTATATATAGTTCTTGGCCCTATCTCTCAGTGGTAAAGAATCACTTAAATTTGTTTTCAAATTCTCGTATCCTGATCCGGATCTTCACCAAACTCGAATTGATTCCTCCTTGTCACCCACCCAACATATCCCCAAGTTTTGTCATAATCCGTCCATAGCATTTTGAGATATCATTCGAGACATCGTTTTTAGCCCTATCTCTCAATGTTGAAGAATCAGTTAAAAAAAGTTATTGTATCTGGATCTGGTTCTTCACCAAAGTCGAATCAATTCGTCCTTGTCACACACCCAACCTGTCCACCAAAGTATGTCCAAAGCCATCCATAACTTTTTGAGATATCCTGCTCACAGACAAACAGACAGACAGGGGTGAAAACATAACCTCCACCCACCTTTGATGAAGGAGGTAAAAATACTGGCATATGCCTGACAAGATATTATCTACAATGCATATCTAAATTGTGCTTCTTCTTCCTCCTCCATAGTTTCCTTGGATTGCACTGTCCCACTGGGTCGTGTCACTGAATCTATATTCTTCGTGATATGAATTTTTGAAAAAACATTTAATTCTGGAAAATGATCTGTAACACTCTGTCAAAGACAGCCCCTTCAAACATTCTTCTGCTTCCTCCTTGACACCTAACCTGGAGTAAATTAAACTACATTGAACATGATGCTCAAACCAGGTACCTTTGTAGAAGGTCTCATGATCTCATGATCAATGTATCCCTCCAAGAAAGACTCCATGAAAAATACTTTCCATCCTTCGAAGAGCCACTTGTAGAAGTACAGTCTCTGGAACTCCTCAATCACTTATGAGTGGTCTCCAATTTCTCTGCATCTACTCTCCAGCTTTTGAGGAAAGCAATTGGCTTTCCAGTCATGTCCCATCTACTCTCCAGCTACACCAGGGTTGACCATTCGAACCTGCAAAGCTCTTGTGGTCTGACTTCATAATTCATAGCTTTCTGCCAAAGCCATTATTTGTACCCCATACTATCCAATTTGTCGAACCACCAATTTGAGTTTGGACTTACAATTCTTTCCAGCTCATTAAGATTAATCGGACCTATATCTGTGAGCGTTTTTACTCACAAGTGGTGGTGCTGACTTGTTTGCTTGTTTACCCTTCTCCCTTCTGTCGAGCAATGACCAAAGTTCCCTTAGGTTTTCAAAGCTCCTCAATGGGCCTCAGACTGTACATGGACCTCTCAAAAATGAAATTACCTCAAAGTATGGTGGGGAAAAAAATATCATCACGTCAATGCTCTTGAGATAGGATGTTGTGATATGTTGATGAGGAAAATGGATGTTTAGGGCTGAATAAACAATTTCTATAATTAGTGTTATGTGCTTAGAAATGTTTCATTTACATCTATCAGATATATTATCTCCACTGAAAGATCACCAACTGACCATCATGCCAGCAGGACCTTGGTGACCAGGAGGTCCAACCAGACCTCGGTCTCCAGGCAGGCCCTATGAGAAAAAGTTAAAATTAACACAACACTCATTTTAACTATGATCAAGATTTGTGCTCATTACTGCAATATTAAGGTAAGTTTATGAGATAATGTCTTCATAATTTGTACTTAGATTTCTCAAAAGACCACTGTTTTACCTTTGGCCCAAGAGGCCCTGCCATACCAAGCATCCCCGGTGTTCCAGGATCCCCCTAACGGAAGGAGGAGGCAAAGGTGATGGAACCACAACTCAATTGTCATGAATTCCCAGCCAGCTGCCATTTTCTTGAAAAGCATATTAAACTATATTCTATTCAGTATGCATAATTCCCACAATCTTTATTTTCATCCTAACTAAAAGATGATCTTAAGGGGTTCCATGCTCATCATTGAGTTTTTCACATTGTAAATGTGGAAGGAAAGTGATGGAATATTGATAAGATCAGCAAGTGTGAGGTTGTGTTGCTAACAACAGTGTAGCCAAACTACCACTCACCAGAAGGCCTTTGCTTCCGTTGGCTCCATGTACACCTTGCAAACCACTACTGCCTCTCCAGCCACGGTATCCTGGAGGACCAGGAAGGCCAGAAGGTCCCGGCTCTCCCTGGAAACAACATTTTACTTTTATGGGATACCTTGTCTGTCGGTGTTCTGTCATGAGTTCTGTATTCAAGTCAATCCAGACTGCATTATGATTTGTTTCATTGTTTTTGTGGGTGCCTACCACTCTGCCTATTGGTCCCTTTGAGCCTGGTAAGCCTGTTTCTCCACGAGGACCTCTTTGACCTGGTTTGCCAATAAGACCTTCCAGGCCATCATCTCCATGTTCACCCTGTTAAAAGGAGAAAGATTTGCGATTAAAAGGCAAAGCTAAATGTAGAGTGCAGAGCACAAGAAGAGGAGAATACACAAGTGAATTAAAAAGCCAGAAAAACAAGAGTGAGAATTGCTTTGCAATACATGTCCCTGACTAGTCCCAATGAATATTCGTTCATTTGGGCGGTGTATAATGGCAGTTCGGTGCCGGAAATAATAACAAGCTCAAATAAGCTAAGATCCTCGTCCTCTTGATGACGTCATAAAAACGAATATGACGTCATTGTGATGTATCAGGTTTGCGATAAATTATCTGTGCTAATGCCCGGCTTGATTCCCGCAAACAAAATTAAAACAGCTTGCCTAGTTTCGGAGATAATGGTATAGGCGATTTCCATTAGCAGCACTATTATGACGTCAACTTTTGTTCTAGGAAGAATTTCCAAAATCGGAGATGGTTACTGCCTGCGCGTGGGCTTTCTGCATATACATGGCAAGTTTCACGAAGATCCGATGAAAACTCTGGGTTGTGAAACAAAAAATGTCAAAAAATAGGAATGACGTCATAAGAATTGATATGACATCATAGTGATGCATCATATACATGTGGTAATTCATCTCTGCTAATGCCCTGTTCGATTCCCACAAACAGAATTCAAAAAGCTTGCCTAGTTTCGGAGATAATTTTTTAGGCGATTTGCATTAGCGGAGATATTTTGACGTCATAACTTTTTTTCTAGGAGGAATTTTCAAAATCGGAGATGGTTACTGTCTGCGCAGGGTATTTTTACATACATATGCCAAGTTTCAGGAAGTTTCGATGAAAACTGTAGGCTGTGAAACAAAAAAGTTCACAAGAAGAAGATGAAGAACAACAACGTGAGTAAGACTTAGAGATCCTCCACGAGGATCTAAAAATAACCCAATGTACATCCATGAAGCAAAAATATGCTTACGGCATATGTGCATATATAATACATCGTCATACAAAGCAAGTTGAAGGCGACAAAAAATGGGTTGGTAGGAATCAAAAGCGGGGGTTTGTTTTTTTAAACCTTGGCTTGCTGTGATCGCAGATTTGCGACAGGGTTTGAAAATTGTTTCAATTTTTTTTTAAGTTTGGTGATTCATCTAACTTGATACCCAAGTTGTGTATTATTGCAAATACCACTTGAAATTCACAGACCTATGAAAAAATAAATTAAGCAACAGGGAACCGTGCGGCCGTAAACAATGCAGCACGCAGATGGTGAAGCAAACGTGGTAAAACCGCTATTCAATATGTTGACTAATCAGCAACGAAAAGGAGGTTCCAAGTAAGACAACATACATATGCACATAACATTTCTAAAACAAAGGACATTTCTCAAAATTTTATTTACTCTTTCAGTTCCGTCTGTGACACGTGATGTTCAGCCCGCCGTCTGTGACACGTGATGTCATATTTACTGCAAATCGCGTCCCCACCATAAAGAGCAGTGTTACCTGGTTTATAAAGACCAAGTGTTGATAAATGGGGATGAATGCTATACGATGATCTTAACAAATCTTGACAATAAAACTTTGAGAAATGTTCATTCATTCACAAGCAGCAAACCGCATCATGGTATACTATTTCATTAATTCATTTTCCTTATTACGGTTTGAATTTGGAATGGTAATTTGTGGACACATTGTATATGAATGAAAACAATCTGAATCAAATACTACCATTCAAAATACCGATAAATATCACAGTAAGAAGTCGAAGAGCAAATTGTAAAGCAAATAGGCCTTCCAATTGATTCAGGGTGAGCACAAATGGTAGACGAGAGGAAGTGATAATGTGTACGGATAAGGATTGAAGGAATTGGTCGGTTGGGTGAAGCTCATGACTTCACCCAGCCAAGTCAGACTAGAGCGGTACCTTGCATATCGGATAGAAATCAGTACTGATCCCTCACTCTGTGTGTGAATCCATGCAAGTGGAATGGAAACTAAACATTGAGTTTTTGAAATTGTTTGTATTTTCCATCCAATGCGGGTTTTAACAATACGAAAATGGGTCTGTGGGCTTAAAGAAAGGAAACGGGTCAAACCCGCAAAATACAGGTCACTTGCCATGTAAGCATCGTGATTATATCCCTGGGATCATTCCATTTGCACTGGGCCATGGACTAACACCCAGGCCTAAGGCCTGCTGATCTCTGCTGCTTCATACAATGGTGGAGTCAGGCCAGTTGTCCAACCAGTGGCTGTAAAGCAGTGGGGTGGAGTCAATGCAGCTGAACACTGACTCATGTATAATATGTGATATTTTCTCAGTCTAAAAAGGGGATAACTCTGTAAAAATTTTTTTTTATGGAACGCCCTTCTTCCATCAATTTGTTCTGTAACTTGTCATAATAAAGCCAGGTACCAAGTTTCAGTTGAATAAGTTAAAGGGTATGGGGAAAAAGTTGGAAAACCCACAGGTGGGATGGATGGAATGACAGACGGACGGACAGACAGATGGAGACCAAACCTATAGTCCCCTCCGGTGAAACTGGAAGGGGACTAATAAAAAGTACAGGTGGCAAACAAACAACTTGTAGAACTACTGTTTCTGCAAAAAAAGAACACACAATAATGACAAGAGGACAAGCATATAAATAATACTTATACAGGGTCATCATCTTTCGTATGCAGTATATAGCTGCGGGTTAGCATCAGATCTTCCAGGGATGTGACTCTGCTGCTGATGCATTGCCCCCTATAGGTTAGAGCAGGAATTTGTAATTGGTTCAGGGTCTCAGCGATAACTCATCTACTCTTTGCGAAGGACACCGTGGGATATTTTATGTCCACCAACTAATGCTAGGTTATACAGGGTGACATAGAAACATTGAAGCTATGTAAATATTGTTTTAATCAACATTTTTACTGTTTTAATACACGTTTTAAATGTCAGTCGATTTTTTTTTCTGTTTTCGGATTTGGGCTTAAGATTGCTACGACTTGGATCATTGGAAGACCACACAAAAGGTCTGCTGCTTTGGAGTTGTTCTTTGCAACTCATTCAACTGTTCAAGGTCAGACAGCATTGAAACATCAATTCTGTATGAAGGAAGCTCTGTCTGTATGAATGAACTCCTGTATGAAGGAACTTCCCATCACAGAGACACATGTCACATGTTCAAAAGGACAATTATGATCTCTCTGGCCAGTGTATGTCAGCATGTGGTGTTGTGCCTCGACTGGACACTAGAGGGTGCGATGAGGAAAGAGTTCAGGGTGAGAGGTCAGGAGGTGTGCCGTGCAAAGGTTGTTACGTTCCGATGTTCAGTTTAATAAAACCATTGGAGAACATTGAATTCCTAATTCTTGGAGTATTTTATGACACAACACAGCCATGGTGGCGCAGTGGGCTGTAAAGCTCAGAAGGAAAATATACGTTAATTTTTATAGGGGTCGCCCCCTATGTATAATGGCAGTGGGCAGGACCCGAGAGGAAGACTCTGCCCAGGAGGAAGAAGAGAACTCAGTTGACTCGTATGTATGGGGGGTTGAGATGAGAGAGTCCACCAGAGAACGTCCTGCATGAGAGTCAAGACTAGAGAGTCCAGGGAGACAACCGGATAGTCGAGACGAGAGTCACTAGGAGAGTGCACGAGAGAAGATGAATAGAGGCTCGTGATTCCACTGGTGAGAACCAAGAGAAGCTCGTGTGCAAGGAGGACAGATACCTCGCTTGGAGGAGAAGCCTCGTGGGGAATTGACCCAAGCTGGGATCACCCTGTGTTTTTGGAGGGCCTGGAGGAAAAAGGACAAAATTGGACCACGTGGCCAAGTTGTAGGCCTACCCATCACTGGCCCTGCTCATAACTGGTTATCGTCTCCCTCCTGGTCTCTAAAGTGGACACCATTGAGTCCTGCGTTCACCCTGCGTATCTTAGCGAAAAGGGAAGTCCCGCCTGCATTTTTGTGTTGGAGTATAAGTGCTATTTGTGGTGTCTAGTGGGTAAGGATTTGAGCTTTTATTTCTCCTCATTCTATACTTGGTACTTGGTAGATTTATCCCTTTTCACCTCAAGGTATGGATCTCAGGTTGCTGTTAATTTTGTTACCTCTGATGCAGATACTATGTTCCTTGGTATGCTGTTCCAGGGTGTCGCCACTTTATTATTAAAGAAGTATTTATGATGATCATAACTACTTCTTTCTTTCATTAGCTTTTGGGGGTGACTGCAGAGGACTTGGTTAGGTTTAGAAAAAAAGAGCATCCCAATCTGTTTGGTAATCACCATACAAAGACTTGAACGTCTCCATCAAGTCTGTCTTGTTCCTCCTGGATTTGAAAGATTCCAATTCAACTTCTTCTGGAGTAAGTTTCAAGCATTTCCTTTGGACTTTCTCTAACTTTGTGGTGGCTTTTACTAACCAGGGATTCCATAACGTAGAAGCGTATTCCAACACTGCACGTAGCAGAGAGGTGTACAGAACAATAAGCCTGTGCTTCGAAAAACCATGAAAACATCTTTTGAACGTTCCAATTTTCTTGTATGCTTTCTTGACAAGCACAATGATATGTTTAGATGGTTTCAAGTCATTTCAAATTAGTATTCCTCGATCTCTCTGTTCTTCAACCATTGAAAGATAAGTTCCATTTGAGGAGTAGCTGCACTGTATTGCTGCATTGATCCGCAGCACGATACATTTATCAGCATTGAAGTTTAAAAGCTACAGGCAAGACTACAGGGCCAAGGCATTGAGATCCTCTTGTAGTAAATCACAATCTGACTTCCTGGAAATCTATCTGTACAACTTAGTGTCATCAGTCAACATTTTTGCTGTGCTCGCGACACATTCAGGAAGGTCGTTGACATGCAGCAAGAATATAATAGGGCCCAAAATAGATCCTTGAGGAACACCACTGACAATAGGTAACCATGAAGATTTTCAATTTCAAAGCACAACACGCTGTCTACGATGGCTTAAAAAGGCTTCCAGATAAAATAATAGTGGTCCATGGATACCACAGTGCTTGAGTTTATACAGCAGTCTTTCATGTGGAACAATCTAAGCCTTTTGAAAAGACAAGATAAATAACATCAACTCAATTCTTATTTTCAAAGGATGCAATCCAGTCTGACAAACATTCAATCAGTTGTGTCACACACGAAACCATTGAAATACATGCTGGTTGCAATGAATGATGTTATTTGCTTTCATGAAGTCTGACAGTTGATCTTGTATGATTCTTTCCATAAACTTTGCAACTTGTCTCATCATTGAAATGTGTCGATAATTGTTACAACTTGAACACAATCCTTTTCTACAAAGAGGAACAAAGGCCTGGTGTTGGCTTAACAACGGTAAAGGTGCTTGGCTTAAGATCCGAGGGTCTTGAGTTCAATCCCCTGTTGGGCTGTTGAATTAACACCAGATAGAGTTGACTCAGCCTGCCATCCTGCTGAGGTTGGCAAAATGAGTTCCACCTTACTGGTAACAGAGTACTGCTCTCCCCCTCTGGGCTGGTGCTTCTGCCTTTCACCTTTCTTGGCTTCACGCTGTGCAAACAAAGGCATTTAGGATCATCGGTATCTCCCGTGATGAGGCTGAGTCTTTGGGTCTCTCACCCTCTCACCGCAGACAGGTCCGTGGTCTTTCTGTCTTCTACTGTCTCCTCTCCGGCCTGCCCTTCCCCTGCTCTGTCTGAGATATGTCCCCCCATATATTTCCGAAGGGTGCTCAAGGTCCGCCAGCAACCCTCTTCTGGGAAAACTATCAAAATCAAGAATCACTGCTCACCTTCACTCTTTCATTCCTCTTTTCCCCACCTTTGGAACAAACTCTCACACTCTCTTCAATCCTAATCTTCCCTTCAGGTCTTCAAAACAGCTGTTCACCACCATCTCTTATCGTCCCCCATCCAAAACCACGATCTTTTCTACCTCCGCGAATCCACCCCAAAACCACCTCCTTCAAATTACCTGCTTTCCTTCCTGAAAGTCCCTGTTGTGTAAGGACCTGAAAGTCCCTGTAGTGTCCATCTTATTTACCCCATGTACAGTGGGGAGAACAAGTATTTGATACACTGCCGATTTTGCAGGTTTTCCCACTTACGAAGCACGTAGAGGTCTGTAATTTTTATCAGAGGTACACTTCAACTGTGAAAGACGGAATCTAAAACAAAAATCCTGAAAATCATATTATATGATTTTTAAATAATTAATTTGCATTTTATTGCATGAAATAAGTATTTGATCACCTCCCAACCAGTAAGAATTCCGGCTCTCACAGACCTGTTAGTTTTATCTTTAAGAAGCCCTCCCATTCTCCACCCATTACCTGTATTAACTGCACCTGTTTGAACTCGTTATCTGCATAAAAAGCTGTCCACAATCAATCAGACTCCAATCTCTCCACAATGGGCAAGATCAGAGAGCTGTCTAAGGACATCAGGGACAAAATTGTAGACTTGCACAAGGCTGGGATGGGCTACAGGGCAATAGGCAAGCAGCTTGGTGAGAAGGCAACAACTGTTGGTGCAATTATTAGATAATGGAAGAAGTTCAAGATAACAGTCAATCTCCCTCGGTCTGGGGCTCCTTGCAAGATCTCACCTCGTGGAGCCTCAATGATCATGATAAAGGTGAGGGATCAGCCCAGAACTACACGGCAAGACGTGGTCAATGGCCTGAAGAGAGCTGGGACCACAGTATCAAAGAAAACCATAAGTAACGCACTACGCCATCATGGATTAAAATCCTGCAGCGCACACAAGGTCCCTCTGCTCAAGCCAGCGCATGTCCAGGCCCGGCTGAAGTTTGCCAATGACCATCTGGATGATCCAGAGGAGGAATGGGAGAAGGTCATGTGGTCTGATGAGACCAAAATAGAGCTTTTTGGTTTAAACTCCACTTGCCGTATTTGGAGGAAGAAGAAGGATGAGTACAACCCCAAGAACACCATCCCAACCATGAAGCATGGAGGTGGAAACATCATTCTTTGGGGATGCTTTTCTGCAAAGGGGACAGGACAACTGCACCGTATTGAGGGGAGGATGGATGGGGCCATGTATCGCGAGATCTTGGCCAACTACCTCCTTCCCTCAACAAGAGCATTGAAGATGGGGCGTGGCTGGGTCTTCCAGCATGACAACGACCCGAAACACACAGCCAGGGCAACTAAGGAGTGGCTCCGTAAGAAGCATCTCAAGGTCCTGGAGTGGCCGAGCCAGTCTCCAGACCTGAACCCAATAGAAAATCTTTGGAGGGAGCTGAAAGTCTGTGTTGCCCAGCGACAGCCCCGAAACCTGAAGGATCTGGAGAAGATCTGTATGGAGGAGTGGGCCAAAATCTCTGCTGCAGTCTGTGCAAACCTGGTTAAGAACTACAGGAAACATCTGATCTCTGTAATTGCAAACAAAGGTTTCTGTACCAAATATTAAGTTCTGTTTTTCTGATGTATCAAATACTTATTTCATGCAATAAAATGCAAATTAATTATTTAAAAGTCAAACTGTGATTTTCAGGATTTTTGTTTTAGATTCCGTCTTTCACAGTTGAAGTGTACCTATGATAAAAATTACAGACCTCTACGTGCTTTGTAAATGTGAAAACCTGCAAAATCGGCAGCGTATCAAATACTTGTTCTCCCCACTGTACCTCGCCCCAACCCTCTCCCTTCCACAGATCTCCTCATGTTTCTGTTCCCTACTGTTTTTTCCTTCCCACTCCCACCCCTCTTGTCTCCTGCTCCCCTTGTTGTGCATTTCTGTGTGTTAGCTCGCATATGAGCCTCGACAGTCTATACAAAAAAAACAAAATTGCATCAGCGGTACAGCTGTGCACTCAGAAAATGATGCAGCCAAGCAGCCACAGGCTGCATTTGAATAAATAAATAATAAGAGGAACAACATAAGTGTCATGCCATTCCTGTGGTAACTTTCCAAGTTGGAAGGAAAGCTTAAAATAATAGTTCAGAGAACATTAAAATCTAAAACACTTCGTAAAACACTGACATGAATTCCATCAGGACTGCTTGCTTTATTTCCTTGAAGTTTTTTGAGCTTGCCACGAACCACACTTGATGAAAAGTCCATATCCGCAATATTTTCTTTGCAAGTTTCATCAGGCAAAGGTAAGGATAAGTCAATCGGAGGTTCATCAGTCGTTAAACTTGTGAAAAATAGATTCAATCCATCAGCCTTTTCACCATTGCTTGTGACCTTTTCCCCATTGTGATCCAAAGAATCAATTGTTGAAGAGGACCATGCAAAATTCCTGACACAAGAAACTGTTTAGGGTTATCCAGGATGCGATCTACGAGTGATTCTTCATGATGTTCCTTGGCATCAAACATTGCTTGTTTGGCACTTTATTTTGCCTCAGAGAACAAGATCTTGTGAATATCTAGACCAGAAGATTGTGATTTGATCCATCCTTTCCTTTTCCTCTTTTTGCGTAACTTCATCGATTTGTAGCATGTCCAAGGGGGCTTGTGTCTTTGGCCAGGTTTGATGAACTTATGTGGCATGTGTTTCTCAGCCAGTTTCCAGTACATAGTTACAAAGGAGCTCCACTGGGTCTCAACATCACCACCGCTAAGTAGATCCACCCAGTTTATATCTCTGACATCTTCTGAAAAGGCAGCATAATCTCCTTTGGAGTACAAGTACACTTTCCTGTGGGCACGATTTACATTTAGGATTAGTCTCACTTCCACAAAGATAACATTATGATCACTGGTGCTGAAACATTCCTCCACTGATACACGTTCAATAAGGTCTTCATTGTTCGTGAAAAGCAAATCCAAGATGTTGGCACTTCTTGTTGGTTCTTTCAAAACTTGTACAAGCAAATTTTCAATGATGCTTTCTTTGAATGTTTGTTCAATTTCATTGTGTGCACATCCTGACTCCCAATCAATGTTGGGAAAATTGAAATCTCCAATGAGTAGAACATATCCCGTATTTACAGAGTTAATCGAATCACAATTCTTTGTAACATTGTGAAAATGGCCTCGTTTAGGTCGATAAGCGATTGCATCGAGCACAGCTGTATTTTGAACAGAAATGTTCACCCAAATAATCTCAGCATCTGTGAGACCTGGTTCATACAAAGATGGGTTTAGCACGCTCTCAACAAGAAGTAGAACTCCTCCTCTTCCAGTATTTATGTATGTACCCTCTAGATAAAAGCTAAGATCTCTGTCTCGTCTGAATATCCTATATCCTTCCACACAAAATTCATGATAAAATACAGTCAAGTATAACCAGGTTTCACTGATTGCACAAATATCCAAATCATTATGTTCTTTCATAAAATCAGTGAGATCCACAAACTTGTTCTTCAGGCATTGAGGAATAAAATAACACAATTTGGGAGGCTTGTATTCTTACAGCCAGAAATAAAAGTTGTGGCGTTTTCCTTTTGTGCACCTAAACTTTAAGAATAATTTATACTCGATCTCTTTACATCAACACAAGAGAGTAGTAATTTATGAAGAGGAACAGGGGATGGAGGAGTTTCAAGATGCCTTTTTACCAGCCTCTTCCCCTTTAATACAACTAGGATCCGCCACACATTTCTTCTTCAGTTTCTGCCGGAGAGAATGTAGTCTTCCTCTCTTTCCATTTTTGTCATGTCCTGTCTTATGTAGGCTGACGCTCTGTCGAAAGATAAATTTCTCACTTGGTGAATGCTTGGTGCATTTCTCAGGCAGTTCCTCTTTAACTCATCACTCTCAAGTGTAACTCTAAGTAGTCTTGGTTTCCCGTCAGATCTCAGTCTACCGAGCCTGGCATGCAGAGTTGGCTGACCAATATCCACATCAAGTTATTTGAATAGTTCTTTGACCTAGTCAGCATCTTCAGGAGCATCTTTTTCAGGAATCCCACTGATGACAAGGTTGTTCTTTTGCTTCTCCTTCTCTCTAGGTTCATGGTATATAAGAGTAAGTTCGGTACTAAGTTTATCCATGTCATTCACAATCCGATCCATCTTAGAATTTGTCTCCAAGATATCTACCTTGACTATCAAAATCTGCTTTGTCTGCCTTGTTGCTCATGCAGACTCCAAAGAAGACATCCTTTCTGACATTGCTTCATGATATTTGGCATATATATATATATATATATATATATATATATATATATATATATATATATATTTACATATATATGCCTTGCTCTGTTACAACAAGAGCATGAGGAGACAGCAGTTTACTTTCACAAGCTTTACAAAGAGGGAGATACCCAACATCACAAATAGTAAAGTGCACTGATGGGAGCACTCAACACTCACACCCAAAACTTTGTTTTCAATCCAGCTGTCATTGTGTACATTTTTGTCTGACAATTTTGTTAAAAGATAATGTTGTCATCATCCTGCTATTATCATGTTGCAGTCATATGTAAAATGATGAAAGATCAAAACACAACAAATATTGTTTTGTTTCAGATATTTGTTTTTTCATTTAGCAAATTTTCCAATGTTGAAAATATGTTGTTTTTTTGGTTTGTTTCAAAATTTGAGATATCCATTCAAACATTCTTCATTCACAATGCCATCTTAATCCTCTGTGCTGATTTAACATTTTACAACAGAAATATTTTCCTTGATGTTACATCCCTGAATTGAATGAAAAGTCCAATAAAAACTCTGTGAAGGTCTCTAATGTTTATTACCCTGACGTTTGACTCTGTCAATAGGAGGGGTTTTCAAATTTTCTCCTCCTCATCCTCCTCACATTTACGTCATTGCTGTGATTGGTTGTCAGATCGTCTACGAGATCAGTAACCAATCACAGCTCGAGCGTTTCAGAGCTCCTGTCAATCATCGAGTTCGGCCACGTCCAGGCATGTGGTCAGTCCGTCTTCACCGTTTAAACAGTCACGCACAAAGGACGTGTCTTCGTTTGGACATGTCTTCGTTAAGATATGGATAGATTTGTGTTTCTGTCACCTTTAACTACAATGTCACCTTACATTGTATAGTCAAGCTGATAGGAATTTGTATCTACATTTATTTTATCGAAGAAATCAACGTCATGACATACAAGGGGTGGGGGTCGCGTATCGTCGCCATCTTGTATTGTCTGGTAATCAGCTATGTATTATCAATATCATTTAGTAATCGGCTTTTATTTGACCTCATGATCATTCGTGGTATTCAGCTTGTATTGTCTGGTAATCGGCTGCGCAAGTATCAACATCATTTGGTAATCAGCTTTCATTCAACGTCAGGGTCATTTGTGGTATTCAGCTTATGTTAGGAAATGTATATAACACCATACTAAAGTGATTGCACTTATGTCACAATTCCTCATACCATCACACACACACACACACACACACACACACACACACACACACACACACACACACACACACACACACACACACACACACACACACACACACACAGACACACACCATGATATACAAATGGTCAAAACATACGGGATATCCATCTGAACCATCTTTTCCAGGCAGTCCATCAGTTCCTGGTGCACCTGCATTTCCCTCCAGGCCCACGTCACCTTTTGGTCCCGGAAGGCCCAACATTCCCTACAGCAGTGTTATGTCAAGAGTCATTAACAATGAAGACAACCGGGAGATATTGCATGCTTTATTTAAAAGTGTATATATGAATCGGTAGCTTCAAATATAAGAAGACAAAGAGCCATGTATATAAATGAAAAGTTTTCACTCTCATTAAAAAATATATCTGCTGGAAGGAGTTTACCGGCATTCCGGGTTTTCCTGGTGCCCCAACAACTCCTCGTTTCCCTCTGTGGCCCTGTGGTGCCATTGGTTGTTTATAGGTATGGAGGGTAAGGGAGTAGTATGTGTGGAAAAATGGACAAGGTAAGTTAAGGCAAAATGCAAGCTACACCAAACCTGCTGCTTTAAAGTATGGATTTATATCGGATTGGATATTTACCCATTTCAGCACATTTTGTACAACGTGGCAGCTGTAATACGGCTGCAGAAGCAGTTTTAATAAAAGATCAAGGAACGGTGAAAATCCACTCTGCTATGTGGAGCGGACAGATAAAGGACAGCAATGCCGACCAGAATTGAGCTTGGGCCTTCAGGATTGGAAAATGCTGCTCATAAGTCATTCGAGTATCGTTTGATCTCAGTAAAAAGATTCCTGAATATTTTGTGCCATTGGGCAAGAAACAGTCCCCAAGACGACTTCAATCCACATAGGTTTTCTCCTACTAATCGAATTCTAAGCAAAACTCTTAAGCAAAATATGAACAGTATAAGCCATTTTATGCATAGAAAATAAAATAAAATAAAAAACAGAATTATATATATATATATATATATATATATATATATATATATATATATATATATATATATATATATATATATATATATATATATATATATATATATATATATTGAAAACAACATTTAAGACTTAAGAAATTGTTATATATGTTAATGAGGGTTGTCAACTTCGTTTTGAGTTTGAACAGGAAAATGACCAGATTGAAGGTAGGAATTGATATTATTTTTCCATACAATTAATTTTAGCTCAACAATCTTTGTCCAAAGTACATTTGACATCTTTTGAGTCCCCACAGCTGAAGTTCTTTTTATTGCTTCTCAAAATACTCTCCCACAGCAATCACAACACCCTCAAAGACATGCCTACGGATATTCTAGCAATGCGGTTCTTGTTTGAAACACATCCTATACCCATTTCCAATATAACCAAAACCACTTGGCACATTACATTTTCAGCATTGGCAAATTAGCAAGCCACCCCCCCCCCCACTCTCTTTCTGTGGGGAGCTACACTCCATATAGCTATGTAAACTTGTACACCATGATGAGGTTGATGCGGCTCAAGAATGCCTTAGTTCTGAGGAGAATACCCAGACAGCGACTGGCCTTTGATGTGAGTTTGGTGATATAATCCTTCCATGCTAGATTATGGCAAATAGTGAGGTCAAGGGGTTCCAGAGACTGCACCTCATCCAGTCCAGAAAAGTGGATTGGATAGCGTGATTGCCGATCCTTGTGGAGAGACAATATGAGAGAATGTGACTTGTTGATGTTGAATGTCTTGCTCCAAGTAGCTGACCATGTCCAGGTCTGATGAAAGGGATTCAGCAGTGGCCAGCCTTTCACAAGTGAAGTATTGTTTTCGCTCAGGGTGGAGACATTGTCAAAATTATAAAGTTTATTTTTAAGAGAATCAGACAGATCATTTAGGTAGAACAAGAATAATGTAGGTCTTAAGATGCTGGCTTGTGGAATCCCAGCCTAAAGGGAAATGGCGTGAGACAAGCCACAATCAAGAGCCACTCTCTGTTTCTAGTCTTCGAGGACATCAGCACACCACTTAAGCAGGGGGCCCTGATTCCACTAAAGGAAGACAACTTAGAAATCAGGAAGTGATGCAAGACAGTGTCATTCCAAGCATTTACTCAGACTGTTTTCTAGGTTTCTACAGTGGTGTGTGAAATGTCCAATTTGTGAGAAACGTAGCGAGCAGTTAACATCCGGTCATTCAAATTGATCTTTTCCACCTTGGAAACTTCTTCTTATCACATGATACATATGTGGGATGGCTTTTCCTTGGATCATTTGGCCATTCTTGCCTTAAATTCAATAGAGCTATCCCCACCAAGAAAGTATCATTAGACCTGTTCCCTTACAATGTCCAAGTGTCACATCTATTGAGAAGTCAGAAATGTGGTTTTCCCAGAAAAGGTCGTTTGATAGTTAACCCCCAAAGCTCAATTAATAATACTCCACTGGACATCTAGGGGTTGTTCATAAATATATGTTTGAGAACAATGAAGGAGTTAGAATATTGGGATTTTTTGCATTGAATGTCATATTTCACATTTTGATCTTCAGCTCAAGCTCAGCTGAGAGGGATGCAGATCAGATCATGACGTGTGCATATATGCAATAAGAAACATCCAAGTTTGGACGATTGTGCATGATAATCCATGTAATTCTGAATCATGCACATACCAAGAAGTATGCTCGTTTCAAAAAAATAAACAAACAAAAAATACATGGAATCTTTATTTATGTACAAAGATCTCAGGTGTCCTCATTTCAAGAATGAGCTCAAAATTGTATCATTATAAGCACGTCAAATCTACTACACATGGGTGGATGATCCAATTGTAACAGTGTGGTTCGAATTTCTGCTCACCAGTTCAGCTCTTCTTTGAGATTTTATTTTGACCAATATTGATGTTTTAAGTTTCTCCAAGAACCTCAACAACCACACGCAAACTATACAAATCAATTTTACCAAGAATAATAACAAGAGGCAAATGTATATAAAAAAAACATACAACATAAATACACACACATGTATGTGTGTATATACACTAAACTTTGACACCTGTTGAGCACCAGATAATTCCCAGGCCCAAGCCTGTGGTCGAATGGTGAGGATATCAAAAGGTACTTGCCTGGCGTCCTTTAACTCCTTTCGGGCCTTTTTGACCAGATAATCCCACGTCTCCCTGTAGGGAGATGAGCAGTCAGTTCCAATCTAAATATGATGCCATAATACAAAGTTGTATTTTTAAATCCATTATTCCAAATGGATAAACATTTAGGTAAAAAGCAAAATGTAAAATTTGTACAATTTTAAAAGATATTTACGTGAAAAATGAACGATTGAAAATGTAACTGAGATGTATCACGGTAAAGTCGAAGGAGTGCAAAACTTTTGCAAATAAATAAATAAATAAAGGAACAGAAATCTTTCCCATGAACTATCTTTATGTCACATGTACAGGGGATAAGTGGCTGGCAGGATAGCCTTGATGTATGCATACTCGACTATGGGCTGTCGAGCCTGGGTGTGAATCCCAACCCAGCTATAAACTGTCATCCCGGTGTTTCGCATGCAGGGTGATTCATCAATGTCTATGTGCCATTCTTCGGATGGACGGTAAACAGGATGTCCTATCTGGCGGCATTTGTTGGTGGACGTTAAAGACCCCACGGTGTCCTTCACAAAAAGTAAGTGAGCTATCGCTGGCACCATGGTCAAATTTCAAATTCCTGCTCTAACCTATGGGGGAGGGGGGCAGGGCACTGCATCAGCAGCACAGCTGTGACCCAGCAAATGATGCTGTGCAGACATGTGTTTCATACGAAAGAAGAAGAATGGATACAAGATTATGAAATGTGCACATGACTAGTTTCTAGTATATAGAGCATTGATAGGTTTGAATAAAGTTTGGTAAGTTTGACGAGTTCAGGTTGCATTAGAGGAGCTGTGAAAGGGAACTGGAAGAGAAAAGGAGAGTTAAAATGAAGAATTAATCATAAATCTTTTCTTTGCATTTCAAATCAGAAAGCCATACTTAGTAAGTTATTATAAAATGTTTTAACTGCAGTAAAGCGTTAAACTCTGCTGCCAACAATCACTTATTATCTACAATGAAGAAATAGTCTTGCTCTTGAAGTCTCGTGTCGATGTGCATCGGAGGATGGGTAGAAAATGGAAGAAATCTGCAGCACAAAATGTGTAGTTCCCTCTCTTTTGCTCTGACGAAGGGTTAATGCCTGAAACGTCGGCGCCTCCTTGCTTCTGATGGTGCTGAGCATACCCCAATCAACATCTCGTTGATTTCATCCATTAATCATCATAATCTGCTGTAACTTGATACAAAATCACACTGCATGTCGAGATGCCATGAACGTACTCATTTAGGCGATCTAAGACAATGCACTTTGAATATAACTTTCATGAAAGATCTAGGAGAAACCACACATCCTCACCAGATAAAAACACACCATATAATCAATGGTGTGCGCCACATGCAATTGAAAGAAAGGTACAGAGTGTTCTCGTGGTGTATGCAAAAGAGGGATTATAGGGGTGTCAACCTAACTTTAGAAAATGTTGGTTAGGGGGATGCAAGTGGTGTTGCTTCGTAGGCAGTGTTTAGTGCCCATTGCAAGTTGCCTTGGAAATAAACTAACAAAACATGTAAGCCATACCAGATTACCCCATCTGTGAAGGTCATTAGCAAACCATCTAGGCTTTCAATGGCAATCCTCTAGTGACAAGGTAATTCTCCTTGGAGTAGCTTGGTTTACAAAGGCTTAGAGTACAATGTTTCACACTGTGACATTCAGTCAGACTTGAAGCCGTAACCTCTGAAATTCCAGTCCAGTATCTGCACCATCACATCGCCTTGATAAGTTATTACGGAAATTGCACCCTCAGCTTTGATCTGCTTAATCTGGATTCATTCTCGACCCAACTATAAACTGTAGGATTGATGTTTCGCAAACAGGCCGTTGCACCACAAAGTCCCTCGGATGAACCTTAAGCCGGTTATCCAATCAGCTCGCATTAGTTGGTGGATGTTACAGATCCCATGGTGTCCTTCGCAAAGAGTAAGTGAGTTATCGTTGGTACCCTGAACAAATTACAATTTCCTGCCGTAGCCTACAGGGGACACTGTACCAGCAGTAATCATAGCACCCCCCCTCCAGAAATGATTCAACCTGCGCTCTAAAGTTGAAAAGCAGAGTTGTGTTATTTTTTTTCAAGATGTTTGTTGTATATTCTGTCTCTCTGGATTTTCTATACCTTAACAAATAAAAGCAAACCTCAGATAATTTTGCATGAATATGGCAGATTTTTTGAGTTCTTCCAACCTTCTTCAAGTTTGTATTTACAGAAGGCATCTCCAGGTTGCCCTGCCATACCAGTCTGACCCATTTTGGAGTATTGAGCAACATTTTTGGGGCAGGAGGTATTTTTCCGCATCAGCAGATATCAAGCTTGATTGTTGTACCAAAGCTTCTCCAGAAAGCAAATGAGGAGGGCTTCAAAAGGATGAGAAGGTGAAAGTCAAAGGACCTTGCCTCACTCCAGCTTATTAATATATATTTTTTGCATGAATGTTGATTTTTATCACTTATCGGGATTAGGACTCTTTAAAATGCACTTGCATTTGAAGGACCAGGTAACATATTCAACTCAATTGAAACATGTTTGATGACTTTCCATCAAGGTTTTGCTTTCATTAATGCTCCTCATTTTGTTTATAAGGAGCTTCAACTACAACCATCAACCTTTCACCATCCTGTACCTCCATTCATGTCTCCAAGGCTGTTCACTTACTGGAGGTCCTTGTGCCCCAATTGAGCCCTTTCCTCCCTCCACTCCTACATCACCCTGAAACGGAAGTCAAAAGTAAAATTTGTGAAATTGTCTTAATGTCTTAATTAATAAATTGTCTTAATTCATAAAATTAATGTAAAATAAAAAAATTAATGTAAAATAAAATTACATTAATAAAAATACTTTGATGAAAAACAAAGCAATCATCAACCAACTTACATTTCTTTCCATGAAGGCCAGCTTCTTACATTTCTGGTGTTTAATTAATATCACATTTGAAAATTCACAAAAAAAAACAACAATAAAAAATAGGTAAGAGGGGTGGGGTTGACGTGGGTAAAAAAGATAATGGTTTTGGATGGGGGATGATCTGAGATGGTGGCGAATCGAGATGGCATCCCACAAAAACCTGGTTGGGGGGGGGGCTCTTTACCTACTAATGTCCTCACTACAATTCATGCAAAAGTATAATACCAATGTCTCCTGATGTCTTTGTCTTGCATGCCTTAATCCATACCATGAGAGATTTTTGTCTGTCTGTCTATCTGTCTGTGTCACCATTTTTTCTCAGAGGTGGCCAAATGGATCTTGGTCAACCTTTTAGAGGTTCATCAGTGAGTGCCGGGAAGTGTTTTCAACAAAAAACATTTTTTGAAAAGAATATATATATATATATATATATATATATATATATATATATATATATATATATATATATATATATATATATATATATATATATGTATATATATATATATATATATATATATATATATTTTATTTTTTTTCAAATCACTCTATAATGCCAAAGTCTTTGTAGCTGTGTAAAAGGTAATATTAGATGATCCCCGACCTCATTCATCCATGGATGTAGGGAAGTGTTTTTGGCCCTCACAAAAAAAATATTTTAAAAAAACAAAATTTGATTTCTTCAAAATGCCAACAAGATTTGAACAGCACCGGGCAACGTCGGGTACCCCTGCAAGTTCACAATAAACCTGAGATCATTGATATTTTTTGAAAGCTTGAGTTTCAAATCCTTCCTTCATTTTATTTTCTCCTTGCAGTTAGTGTATACTCACATGTGAGCATGTCAAATGATAATTATTGGTCGGTAGTGTGTTGAAGAAAACATTTTTTTCTGATTATCTTGTTGCGGTTTTGGAAGACCCCAGGGAGTAACATCTAACACATAAAGGAACCCTCGAGTTTAGATATATCCATAGTATTTTGTTTAGTTAGATTTTAGTTTAGTTAGACCTCACCCATCAGTGGATAGGGAAATGTGTTGTGTTTGTGTGTAGCACATTCAAATTCCCTTTGTAACTCTTCTTTTCTGGATTCCCTCTCTTCTTATATACCTTCTTATCTCTCTCCCCATCCCTTTTAATCTCTCTCCAACTCAGCACCTATTTACAGCACATCCATACACACAAACAACATGCTTTACAAAACCAGTATTACAATGACAGAACCCACATTACCAATCGGACCCATCATATCACTTAAGTGCCACTCGGTCCTGCGCGGCACCTGCATTATAGCGCTTGGGTGTTGCTTGGTCTTGTGCAGCACCTGCACTGACAAACCAATGAGCACAGCCTGACAACAGCGGCGCTCCAATGAGAAGGCAGCTCCCAAGATAAACAAGCAGCGCAAGTTTCTTAGGCTACACCTCTTCCGAAGAGCTATACAAGTCTGGGCATCCCAGGACGTAGGGCTGTGTGCATCCAGGGAACCCCGAGAGCCAGATGGAGCCTGCAAGGAGCAAACTGTGGGAACGTAAGCCTCTGCAAGGACGGGATCTGCTGGGAGCGATGGAGCTGATGCCATCGAGCAAGCGGAAGAGCCGTGGAGTTCTGTCCCTGGATGTGCCAGCGAACACACACTGCTTTACACTATTTTCTCTTTCTGTCCCTATTTCTAATCGTTCACTTGGAAGGCACAAGATCAATCAACGATTGCACCCTCGACTCGTTCAAAGCTGGGGTTACTGATTTGCATTCATGATTTCGTCGATCACATTACCAAGCATCCACTCTCATCCCTCCCCACACGGCGTATCACATCACCCTCTCTTCTTTCTCTCCCAACCCCTTTTCAAGTTGGGACCAACATAAGCCCACAAGCTGAATCGCAAAGAAGCCCCGCTTTCTTCTTCTTCACTCTGGCTATCCCTCTTACATGTCATATTTCCCAGATTGAATGAGGTGTCTGTGTCTGCAGTTTCATGATAACTTGACTGTCTAAGGAACTTGCATGTTTAAAGGTAAGATTTTCCTTTGTGATTCTGCATTGCTTGTATACAAGTGCTTATTTGTAAACATGACCAATCGGTTCCAACTTGCCTGAGTGTCTCTTTGTCTCTTGGTTAGATGGAGTATGTAAACAGTGGATAGGAATTTTGTCCTGTAGTTTTGCTACGGTCAGAGACTAGTTCACATCCCACTTACCGTTCCGCTCAGCCATTCTTGATTTATAGGAGTGGGGCGTCGAGAGCACGATTCCATATCTGGGGGGATTAATTTGCCAGGAAGTTAATGCGGGAATTTGACAGGAAGACCCTACCAAAATGAATCATCTCAGATGGTGACTGTGATTGCTTAGCAACCCGTCGTGTCACGGAGTTATCTGCGGCTTATCAGCTTCCGGATCAACAGTTGGGAAGTGGGTCCACAAGCCACTCGTGGCTCCACAAGTCCCTCGTGGCTCAGCCAGCAAACACGTAACAATATCTACTTATATAATGAAAAGAAAACAAGTTGGTATGTTTTAGAGCAGGGGTCGGGAACGTGTGGCTCGCGAGCCAGGTATGGCTCTTTTGATGATTGCATCTGGCTCGCAGATAAAATTGGAGTTTGAAACTTGGAAAGCCCAATATTTCTCGCAGAAGCTTTACCTATAGTTTTAATGGTGTCGTGCTTCATTCACGTGCAGGGCTGCACTTGGCAGAAGGAGAGAAGAAAAAACACCTCCGAATTGTCTGAAGCGGTTTTTGTTTCGTCCAGTCATGCGGCCGACGCGAGTAGTGATTTCGGTTCCTCCAATGACGTGCCGCCGCCGAGACGCATCACGGAATTCATCTCGACCAATCACGCGCCACCGCTGAGGCGACAGCATCCCAGAGTCGGCCGGCCGCGCCGCACCTCTCGAGTATGTCAGCCCGTGCGCAGGCCAGCCAGACTCACTTGGGTCAACATCTCCCTCTCTCTCATTTGCTCAAAGCTAACCCTTCGACGAAGAAGATGGCGAAAAGAAAAAAAGATGAGGAGTATCGTACATTTCAGGACGAATGGGCCGAAGAATTCGCCTTTGTGGAGAGAGCAGGTTCTGTGGTGTGTCTAATTTGCAATGACAAAATTGGATCGATGAAACGGTCGAATATAAAGCGGCACTTCGACACGCGCCATGCTACCTTTGCATCAAAATACCCTGTGGGAGACAGCAGAAAGAAAGCGTGCCAAGAGCTACTGAGCAGGGTGCAAGCCAGCCAGCAGGAACTCCGCGTATGGACCCGGCAAGGTGACTATAATTCCGCCAGCTTTGCTGGATCTTTAGCAATAGTGAGGAACGGAAAACCATTCACAGATGGCGAGTATGCAAAAACGTTCATGCTGGATGTCGCCAATGAACCTTTTGATGATCTTCCGAACAAAGACAAGATAATCAAACGGATACAAGACATGCCTCTGTCGGCAAGAACTGTTCATGATCGTACCATCATGATGGCAAACCAAGTGGAGGAAATGCAAGTGAAGGACATAAATACAGCGCCGTTCTTTTCCCTGGCTTTGGATGAGTCAACAGACGTAAGCCATTTGTCGCAGTTCAGTGTGATTGCAAGATATGCTGCTGGTGATACACTGCGCGAAGAAAGTCTTGCTGTTCTGCCAATAAAAGGGTCCACAAGAGGTGAGTATTTATTCAAGTCTTTCATGGAGTTTGCTCAAGAAAAAAATCTACGAATGGATAAACTTATCTCGGTGTGTACTGATGGTGCTCCGTGTATGGTGGGGAAAAACAAAGGATTTGTGGCGCTTCTCCGTGAACATGAAAATAGACCCATCCTAAGTTTCCATTGCATTCTACACCAGGAGGCACTTTGTGCTCAGATGTGTGATGGGCAGCTTGGCGAAGTGATGTCGCTGGTCATTCGTGTGATCAACTTTATTGTTGCCCGAGCCTTAAATGCTCGCCAGTTTAAAACACTGCTGGATGAAGTTGGAAATAACTATCACGGTCTGCTTTTGCACAGCAATGTGCGTTGGTTGTCAAGAGGGAAGGTGCTTAGCCGTTTTGCGGTTTGCCTGAACGAAATCCGGACTTTCCTTGAAATGAAAGGGATTGAGCATCCTGAGCTTGCCGAAACTGAGTGGCTCCTCAAGTTTTACTATCTCGTGGATATGACTGAACATCTGAATGAGCTCAACGTGAAAATGCAAGGCATTGGAAATAGAGTGTTATCCCTTCAACAAGCCGTGTTTGCTTTTGAAAACAAGCTGGAGCTCTTTATCATGGATCTTGAAACAGGTCGTTTACTACATTTTGAAAAACTGAGACAATTTAAAGATGCATGCACAGCAAGTGAGCCCACTCAAAACTTTGATCTCCACCAGTTAGCTGGCTTCACATCCAGTCTCCTACAGTCATTCAAAGCATGCTTTGGAGAATTTCGTGAGCACACTCGTCTTTTTAAGTTCATCACCCATCCAAACGAGTGTTCACTGAACACAGCCGACCTGAGTTACATTCCTGGTGTCTCCGTCAGAGATTTTGAAGCAGAAGTGGCTGACCTGAAGGCCTCAGACATGTGGGTGAATAAGTTCAAGTCACTGAATGAAGATTTGGAAAGAATCGCACGACAGAAAGCAGAGTTGGCGAGCAAGCACATGTGGACAGAAATGAAAAAACTTCAACCCGAAGACGAGCTGATTATCAAAACTTGGAACGCGCTTCCTGTCACATACCTCACACTGCAGCGTGTGAGTATTGCTGTGTTGACCTTGTTTGGATCTACGTATGCATGTGAGCAGTCATTCTCACATCTTAAAAACATCAAGTCCAACCTACGATCACGTCTAACGGATGAAAGCCTCAACGCTTGCATGAAGCTTAACCTCACCAAGTACCAACCAGACTACAAAGCCATCAGCAAATCCATGCAGCACCAGAAGTCCCATTAATGGTGAGTATTATAACAACATTATTTAAAAGAATAAATTCAGAGGCTTATTATACTCACATTTAGTTGAATTCAGTCTTAAAATATATTATATGGCTCTCACTGAAATAGATTTCCAAATATTTTGCTTTAATGGCTCTCTGAGTCAAAAACGTTCCCGACCCCTGTTTTAGAGTATTGTGAATGTCTCATTGGCAAAATCTTTTGAATGACCTCATCTATCCAATTGAAGAAGTGCCCAGGTCCTTTTAGTACCATTCAGTTCAACTGAACCAATTAAATGTCATTTCTGTTATTTTGGAAGCTATTATGTTTCTTTTAAGCCCTACTATTGCCCCAAAACAAACCATTGAGACGTTGTTAAAAGTAATGGGATATTTTTAGTCTGTCTGCAACAACTGTGAACATTGCTGGAGTATGCATCCCCTTCAACACACTCCAGCTAGGTTACAGCTGCTTGCTGTCCACAACCCTGCTATATCAACCAGAAAACTATCCATATTATGTAATTTTAGCCCTTCCATGAGTTTCCACAAAAATGGACAAAACATGTCCTTGCAAAAGTAATAATATGCTTTGATTGTTTTTAATATCATGAAAGCAATTGTGCTGCAGTTACTTACAGGATATCCGGGGGCACCATGAGGTCCTTTCTCACCAGTCTTTCCTTTTAGACCCTGCAAACAATGCAGCAATAAGGATGGAGCAAAACAGAAAAAGTACAGGGAAGTCAAAAGGTTTTTCCTTTTGTCAAAACAATTCAGACAGAAACATGACATCCATGTAAATGGCATCAGCTGGAAAGTCATCCCCCAATGTGGGGATGGGGGAGGAAGGGGAGTGACACTGGCACAAAACTACATAGAAAAGGACAAAGGTTAGTGCTGAGTTAAATTGGTGTAGTATCACTCTTTCATGGCTGAGACAATACCTTTTGAACCCATTTTGCAAAACAAACTTTCAAAAGATTTTTGAGGACTTTCCTACATCGCAAACCTGAAATGTGCTTCCACATGCCACACCATAACTCACACGATCTCCTGGAGGTCCGGGAGGGCCCTCAGTTGTTCTATCTTCTCCACATTCTCCCTGCAATAATAACCACTAGTAAGGAAAATGTAAGTGTTTGGTATTCCAACTTCAACACATCCTAAAACTGATAGGAAAATTCTGCTGCCTGAGTGGTAAGGAAGACTTGTGCCTGAAAACTTGCATATCCATGATAATAGCATCGCAGTGAAGGCACTGCCATTGTTCATCATAAAAGAGTACTTGAAGAGAAATACCTTAATTTTAGAGAAAAGACATAAATATTGATTTTACCTTCTGGCCTTGGGAGCCTCGACGTCCATTGAATCCTTTAGGACCCCGATGACCCTGAAACACATACTTTTCGTCTGTTAGAAATTGCAAAAGACTTGCCGTGTACAACGAGGAAGTTGTCTCAAACTGATTAGACTAAAGTGAGAAATTAGCAAATAGCATGTTCACCTCTATCTGTATCTTTGTGCCCCCTCTTAATTAAAACATTTAAACCAAGTGATTAAAAAGCCCACAGGACTCTGAGACACATAAAATATCTTTTACAATAGGTTATTAACCATTATCTTGATGCTGCTGCACCCCAAAGCCCATGCTGCATATTAATCTAAAATGTACGGCTCATAATATAACCATTTTCATGCTGAACAATTTTCATAATCATTAGAACCATCTCTCTGCTGCAATTGAGACCAATTTCTAATAGCTCACACAGGCCTTAAACAAAATCAGGATAACAATGGAAATCACAATAGCACGGCACTCGGTAGAGCGCATACCTCCACCAGGCTGAACAGTTTAAGTTTTGTATCCCACTGATAGGCCGGCTCTGGAGCCGGACCTTAACCAAAATCTAATTGGCTTGTTCTTGTCACCTACCCAAATCATCCACCAAGTTTTGTCAATATAATTCCACAACTTTTTGATATATTGTGCTATATATTCTTTTGGCCCCATCTCTCAATTGGCGGTCACTTAAAAATTAAGAAAAATTCTTGGATCCGGATCTTCATCAAAATCCAATAAATTTGTCCTTGTCACACACCCAATCTGTCCACCAAGTTTCGTCCAAATTCGTCTATACATTTTTGAGATATCGTGCTATATATCGTTTTTGGCCCAATCACTCAATGGTGAAGAATCACTTTAAAAATTCTCGCTTCCGGATCCGGATCAACACCAAAATCGAATCAATTCGTCCTTGGCACCCAACCTCTCCATCAAATTTCGTTCAAATCCATCCACAACTTTGTGAAATATCCTGCTCACAGACAGACACACAGACAGACAGACAGACAAACAGAGAGGGGTGAAAAGATAACCTCAGTCCACTTTCGGTGGCAGAGATAATGAAGGAGAAGTAGATGCAGAAGCTGGCCACTCTCAAAATAACCAATGAAACTAAAGAGAAACATTCAAGCACATGATATTATCACTTTGCCGAATAGGGATTGATGCTTCGTGAGTTTAATGACGATAGATTTTGTATTGGCTTTTCCTGGAAAGAATGGCTAGAGTTTTAACAGAACAGTCTTACATATAAATCCTTTGCGGAAGTAAGAGGATTAAAAAAGTGCAATCAATTTTGTTCATCCAATATTGCCAAGTTCAAATACTCGGCTGAGTTCAAATATTGCCAAGTATTGTATTGCGCATGCAAGTGCATAGAGGTATTGCAGCAGATTCCAAGATGGCGACATTTTACCTTGCGCACTTCGCTTATTGGTCCCCTACCGGTTTCACTGGATCTCTCCGTCTGTCCATCCGTCCAGCCCACCAATGATTTTTCAGACTTTATTTTCCCCCATACCCTTTAACATATTCAACAGAAACTTGGAACATGGTTTTATTATGATAAGTTACAGAACAGCAGCGAGTTTCAGGGTGTTTTATCAATTTTTTCACAGAGTTATGCCCTTTTTAAACTGAGAAAAAAAATATCACATATTACACATGGGTCAGTGTTCAGCTGGACCACTTCTTGTTCTTGTGTATGGCAGCTTGGCTGCCGGGTAGTTATCATGTTGGTGGGGTCCGATGCTGTGCCCCCATACCAGTACACTGGTACTCATTTCGCTGACCTCAGGATTACAGGCTGAGTCAACCTCACCTGGTGTTAATTCAACAGTGAACGGGGCTCAAACTCAGAACCTTAAGATCCCAATCCTCAGCTGGCCTGACTCCACCCCAATAAAATCATGCACCGCCATTGCATGAAGCAACACAGATCAGCAGGCCTCAGTCCTTAAGCCTGGGAGTTTGTCTATGGTTCAGTGCAATTGGAATGGTACCAGCTATATCACCACAATGTATTTATTATACATGCACGTAAGTCATACGCATATGTTTTTGCCTCATGTACGTACATCGTTATTTTTTAATATGAAATAGGCAAAGCCGAGACATGAACGAAACATGGTGGGTTAGAAAGGCTTCCTTCTTTAATTTGGTTACAGTATCGGCTCGAGCTTGCATTAAATCAAACGAATTTTTATCACCGGTTTGTTATCCTAACTTGTCCTTTTATTTTGCTGAGTAGACCCAAACATGGTGGGTTATAGGGTTTCTTCTTCTTAATTGGGACCAGTAGGGAGGAATGTATTGCAAAGCAATTCTCGCTCTTGTAGTTATTTGTTAGAATTGGTACAAAGCTGTATCGGTCAAGTAAGATTGTTCAAGTGAATTCTGAAGGTGATTCATTCATTAATTTCAGATGCAGGCGATGGCTGCTGTTTGTATCATTGCTGGGAGCGTGGCTGTGCCGTTGATGCAGTGCCCCCTGTAGGCTAGGGCAGGAATTTGTAATTTATTCATGGTACCGGTGGTATCTCGCCTACTCTTCGTGAAGGACACCGTGGGATCTTTAATGCCCATCAACTAATGCCAGTAGAAGGGATTCCCGTTTATCGTCCATCTGAGGGGCAGCACACACATTGATGAATCACCCTGCCTGCGAAACAATGGGATGACAGTTTATAGCTGGGTCGAGATTCAAACACAGGCTAGACAGCTTAGAGGTGAGAGTGTACGCATCCAGTCCACCCTGCCATCCCTCCGAAGGTAAAAGTGTGTCAGAGTTTTGCCAGTGAGGTCAAAAGACTTTCACAATGGCACAATTTCTTGTGACATAAAAGTAAATATGCGAAAGTATGTATAAAACATCAGGTGATAAAGGTGCAATTGACTCAAAGGTTCTGTGTCACATGAGAACTGACATAGCAATTCTTACCGCATTTCCTGGAGATCCACGCTCACCAGGAAGTCCTCTTCGACCAGGTGAACCCTGTGTGAAATGATTACATCAATCAAGACATGTGAAGTTATGATTCATTTTAAAAAAATGATGATTTGTTTCAATGAATCATAATCATTAAGATTTTGACGACAATGGGTAAATAACTTTGTGCTGCAGACAAGGAAAGAATGGAGAGAATGACAGGATGAGCCAAACTATTGAAGGTCGTTTGGTGAGGCATGTACTAACCATGGGTCCCATTGAACCACGCTTCCCTCTAGGGCCAGGCCAACCCATTATTCCAGCAATTCCATGGCTTCCTGGCTCACCCAAAGGCCCGGGGGGAGCTTGTTCGCCCTAATGATCCAGCACAGATGTACACACATGCAAGTACATGCCTTCATTCTGGCTGAACTCGATTCTAAAATGTACTTTGCTCCTGATGCAAGCTATTCTAAAGACAATGCCATGGCAGCAGGTTTGGAATGTGCACATGTGGTTTGACACAAAAAAATCACAGCAGTTTCAGAAATTCCAATTTTGTCTGCAGGTAGCATCAAGCAGAGCCAAACAGTGGGTGGCAACTATTTACCTTGGCACCTTGCTTGCCTCTCTCGCCCACTTGGCCCATTTTCCCTGCAATCCCCTGTCAAATGGGCCAGAGAAGCAGAAATTCAGGCCAGACACAGAGATGAAGGGTGTGAATAAAAAGCAATTAGAACTAGAAAGCATCTCAAAATGCAAAGCCCGTCCGAGTCCGCTTTGTAATTGAAATAAATTTGCTGAAAATGACAGCTAAAAAAATGAACATTTTATTTCTCCAAATTCTCAAAAAAAGGTTTGCTGTAGATTTGATGACAAAAGTTCAATTGGTAAAAATTCTATAGCCTGGTCAGACACAATGAAGCTCAATGGTAAATAAATAAAGAAACTCTTAAGTGATTTTTAAAAATGGGGCGTCTTGCGCTTGACACGATGCAGCGGGGCTAATACGGGCTATTTATAGTCACTATGACTTTGCCCTTTCACATTTTGATCCAAATTTTAATTATTTTCTCCATATTCTCCAAATAAAGGTTTGTTGAAAATTTGATGACAAAAGCTTAAAAAAGTTATGGCCTGGACAGATGGACAAATACACACACACACACACACACACACACACACACACACACACACACACACACACACACACACACACACACACACACACACACACACACACACACACACACACACACACACACACACACACACACACACACACACACACACACACACGCGATTACAAAACACCGTCTCCCACTGCGCATGGGGACAGACTATTAACAGGTGGTGAAGACCAGTGGATAGAGATTGAGATAATCATGGAAATTATGCCGCAAAATGCCAGATTAATCAGATTACCCCCACTGCTGAACACTGCAGCATGATGTTATAGAAGAATCTCTTGTGCCAAAGATTTCCAAAATTTTGATGAGGATCAAGTCCTCTCTGACAGATCCACAAAAAGTGAGTTCTCCACATTTTCAATTTAGAAGTGAGCAAAACCATACATATATATATATATATATATATATATATATATATATATATATATATATATATATATATATATATATATATACATATATACATATATATACATATATATGTAAACAAATGCATCACTTTGCTTTGACCACACACGTCTTATAGGATATGCAACTTGTAGTTGGGATTAGAATTCACACTCTGAGTATGAAAAAACAACACCACATAGCAGCTGCCTGGTAGCAGAAGGCTCCACCCCTTGTACGCACATCCTTTATTACTGTATATCATGGACGTGAATCGCAAAATCAGCATGACGTTTGTTAAAATTCAATTTTTATTTGGAATTTGCTTTTCCATCTGCATTTTTTTCTGAAGGAAATGAAAGCTAAAAATACAAGTGGTAAAGTAAATTGCTATATCGATGCAAATAACCATCCTGCTGAAAATGGGTCTACAGTGGTATTTAACGTAATGAATGGATATAAATTAACACAAATCTTATAGCTTGTACCTGGATTCCAATTGCTCCTGGATTTCCCAGGCTTCCTTCAGGTCCAGGATGACCAATGTATCCACGAACACCCTTCTCTCCTTCCATCCCCTCGTCACCTTTGTCCCCCTGCGTTCATACATCGTTTTGCTTTTGGTAAATCGCCCTTTTAATCACATCGCAAAATTCTCAATGCTATGAAATGTAGTACACTGTGAGATTATCCAAATAATATCGCTGTTCATTCACCTTCAACCCATCCATTCCAAGCTTTCCAGAATTTCCCAAACTTCCAGTATTTCCCTAGTGAAGGGATAACAAAGATGTCAGCTTTCAGAATGCACTTGTTCCACAAAAACCTGTCAAATGTCTGGACCTGACACATCCAGTGCAATCAGTGAGATGGAAGAGTGAGGTGATGCAGGTGAGTTGATGGAGGGAGGAGGGAGACGCGAATTGACGAATCGACGTGATACTTACTCTGAGTCCAACCAAGCCAGGCTCTCCGGCCATTCCCCTCTTGCCTTTGTTACCCTGGGTCAGAGGGGCAGGTGTGGACAAGACCGAGTTGTCTGAATAAGCATTGGGTTTGAGCATATGGAGACAACACGGAGGGATGGATCGATGTCAGTGTGCTGTGCTCAGCACGTGTTTAATTTGTTATGTTAAACAGAACACGATTTTGTGCGTCTCAGTTACACACACAGCCCACTCCTGGTGGAAAAGTGAGCGCATCAAGGATGGGAATTGTGTTGGTTTGTCTACCTTCTCCCCATCTTCTGCGGGAGGTCCCATTTCTCCAGCTGGTCCCAGTGGACCCTGCAAATGCGCAACCATTGGGTCAATATGCATGAGGAAAAAGTCTCTGTGAATTCTGCCACATTCGTGATTTATCAGCTCTAAAATGTATGCAACGTTTTATCAGTACCGCAAATCCCTCACACGGCTTAGGGATGAATGGATGGATAAGCGAGTTAAAAATTGCTGGAATCGAAAGCGTGGCATTCGTCATTGTCATTGAATATCTGCTGGTGGGGTATCTCACCATTGGTCCTCGATCTCCTGATGAGCCAACCACTCCAGTTGGTCCTTTGGATCCCTAGGAATAATACAAAATAATGAAAGAAAGAAATTTCAAACGTTAACAATTATAGTGGATTGATGCAAAGCGAATGGGAAATGTTTTCTCAGTAATGACAAATTTCGCTTTCAGCTGACAAAAGCAATACATGCTTCACAATGCAGCACTCTGCCAGAACAAAAGTTTTATCATAGATTCTATGGAAATGTACAAAAGCCAAGAAGGAAGAATGCAATCATTCAGCTATCCTCCTACAACTGAGTCAGCACTCTTTTGAACTTAAGGGCTGACACCTACATATCATATGCACATACTTTATCAGCTAAGGATTAAGGTAATAGTAAAGGTGAGAACCCACCACCCCTCCAAAAAGTTTTTTTTACTGGCAAAGAAAGAAATAAGAAGATGTAGAACTAAGGGAGAAGAAGAAAAAGAAACGAGAACGGCACTCGGTGGAGCGCATACCTGCACCAGGCTGAGCAGTTTACGTTTTGTAACCCACTGATAGGCTGAATCTGCAACTGGACCTGAACCAAAATCTAATTGGCTTGTTCTTGTCACCTCCCAACTCATCCACCAAATTTTATCTGAAGACATCCATAACTTTTTGAAATATTGTGCTGTATAACGTTTTTGTCCCATCTCTCAATGGTGAAGAATCACTTCATAAATTATAGTATCCAGAACTGGATCCAGATCTTCACAAAAATCTAATCAATTTGTCCTTGACAAACACTCAACGTGTCCACCAAGTTTCGTCTGAATCCATCTACAACTTTTTGAGATATCTTGCTCAAGGACAGACATACAGACAAATGGGTGACCGCATAACCTCCATCTACCAAAGGTGGCAGAGGTAATTCAAATGCAAATAAAGGCAAAGTAGGAAATAAGAAAAGTGAACAGAAGGAAGAAGAGGATTGGCCGTTTTTTGCTTTCTGTGCATGTGCAGCTCATCACGAGGTGATCCAAGCTCAAGTCTCACATCGTATGTTGACTTTTCCATTGTCTCATAAAAGTCTTTGAGCTCACGTGAAAGTACACTGATGTCTATTAATGTTTTTGTCCTGCATGTGATCTTTGTACAAGGTCACCCATGAATGTTAGACACCGGAGAAAACAAAACAGGAAAAACCAACAAAAAAGGACGATGGATGTGTTACGCAACATCTGCAAGTGGAACAACCACTTCCATGGAAGGAGAATACAATCAAGTCAAATTGAAAAAACAAATGGGTGCTGAGGGGATTGAGAATATCCTCTCCTCCTCTTCCCTTTCTTTATAAGGGGTGAGGTCCGATAGCAACAAGCTGCTGCCCTGCCTTGATGATGATACTCCTCCACCTCCCTCTGTCCTCAGCAAACTCTCTCCACTCTCCAACCACCCCTACCTTGTGGATATCCCCCCTCACACAAGCCTCCCATCTCAACTGTGGTCTACCTCTTTTCCTCCTACCTTGCTCCCTCGACATATCCACTCTTTATGCATTCTCTCTTCCCCCATCTGTGCCAAGTGTCCAGCTCACCTCAGCAGGGATTTCACCAATCTCCCTCAGTTCATCCATCGTCCTTCTATCCACCCTCTTCACTCCTGCAATCCTCCTGACCCAGTTGTTTTTACAAACCTGCAGCCTCTGTTGTCTCTCTGTCAGTGTCACCATCTCCAGACTGTAAAGGTAGGCCAGCATCACACATGACATCAGAACCATCCCTTTCACTTTTTTGTCAGGTGAGGCCAGATCAGATCTGTGGCTTACTTTATTATTATTGTCAGTTAAGGTCAGGTCAGATCTGTGACTTGCTCCATGCACCATGTAAACCTGCACTAATCTGTTTCATGGTCAGGTTGTCGTCGACGAAACCGTCTCCCCCACCAGATTTCCTGGTGAGGAGAGTGTACGAGTATGGACACCCAACGAGGATGAAAAACAAAACCTGTCAAAAACAAAACCTCACCTCTTATAAAGAAAGGGAAGAGGAGGAGAAGATATTCTCAATCCCCTCAGCACCCATTTTTTTCAATATAAACTTGATTGTAAGCTCCTTGTAAAGGCCCGGTCACACCTTGACGTTTTAGCCAGCGATGGCAACGTATTAAAATGTATGTAAAACGCTGGCTTACATTGAACTTTTGATGTTTTTTTTTTAAAGATTCGGACGTATTCATAGCGACTTGGTCTTATGTATAACGCATTGGTAACGGTCACAGAACGTTTCGTTGTGTTATAGATAACTTATACCAACGAATGCTGAACCTGTTGTCGGCCTACACAACCGATGCCCAACGATAGTCTAACTTAGGCATAGCGCGTTGCACGCATCGCCGACGATGTCGTGACGTAGCCTATTAAAAGGCTGACGCACAACGATTCGAATCATAACTGCCGTAGAAATGGAAGTGACAACATCGCGGTCACACCTTGGCGATCTTGCCAGCGTATGCCGACCTAAGAAAAATCTGTCTAAAACGTTGGGGCACGTCAAATACGGTATGAGTAAGTTTGGTATACGTGAGTAGAACGCTAAAGTACGCTATCATACGTCATAGTAAGTAGAGTACGTCAAGAAATTTTAAACATGTTCAAAATTTTACGACGTACTCGGCGTATGACACACGTTCCGCATGCGATGGGGATAAGTTTTACACACGATATGTGGACGCTTACACACGTCCACAAATGCTACTTATAAGCTACTCATAAGTCGAAACACGTCGCGGTAATGTCTTTTTTACGCGAAACTTATTTCTAACTTATGTTTGACGTGCTTTGAACCAATTCTTTACGTAGTCCCAACACACATCGACGTATGTAGACGTATTCCAATGACGTCTTCCGGTCGACAAAAAAAATAAATTAACGTGTTTCTAGCTTACAACTGCCATATAAAGACGTGTTCCCAGCGATTTTGGGAATTGGTATATAAAAATGCTGCTCATAAAAGGGGAACCCAACAGTGTTTTCGAGTCCTTTTTGAGTTGATGTCCATGTCAGCAGTAACAGTATCAGTATCAGTATTAGTATTAGTATTCGTAGTAGTTTGTTCATGTTGGCAGTAGTAGGTGAGTGTGAGGGGGAGGGTGTGGGTTATGATGGATCCTCCTTGCGTCCGCGTGTCCACGGGTAGGAGACATCTTTTCACCATTGTTCGAAGTTCTTCGCGCCAAATTTTTTATGGGGCTTTTTCAACAATGAGCTATAGCTTGTTTTTACGATTTACGTCTATTCATAACGGGTTGGACAAATGCACAATGAACTAATAATGTGCATAGAGCGCTTTGATTACTTATAGATACGATATACCAACGAATAATTAATTATCGTGAAGCCGGCGTTCACAAACTATGCCCAACGATAGCCTAACTTATCCATATCGTGTGGCAGTTTATCTTTGCCGGTGACGTAGGGTTTGCTATTCATAGGCTGCCACTCAACGATTTAAATGGCTGCATCTCCACTATTGAAAGTAGACGCTTGCGCTCAACAATTGGATTTTTTTTTACACTCAACGACTTTTAAACGGTACCACTCAGCTATTTTCATTGTTTACAATGAACGATTTAAATTGCTGTCACTCGCCTTTGTTTTTTGACGCTGGGGTTTGGAAATTTGAAGCGTTTCTTCTGAACGTGTTAAAACACTCAAACTCGACTATTTTAAATCGACGCTGCCGATGGACAATTGGAATCATAGCCAAGCTAGACATCGAAGTGTGAACATCCTCGTCATGCCGAAGAAAAGTTTGAAGAATGCTGCAAATAAGTGTCCTGGCCGTGGCCGTGGACGCTGATGCAAGGACGATCCATTATACCGACGTCTTTCAGCCTATGAGTAACTTAAAATTAATGTCTGTCGATGTGTGGCAACGATCGCGTAACGTGCCAACAACACGTTAATCATAGGTTAGAAATAAGTTTCGGGTACGCTAAACATTACCTCGGCGTGTCTCAACTTATGATTAACTTACAAGTAGCATGTGTTGACGTCTGTCAACGATCGCAGACCGTGCATACAACTTGTGGCCAGCGTAGCGGAACGTGTGAGTCATACGCCGGCATACGTCGTAAATTTCAAGCATGAAAAAATTTGAGGACAACCGAAAAGTACAACGTTTAAAGCCAACGTACAACGACGTATGGCAGTGTTTTTCAGCGTGCTCTCAATGTTATCAAAACTTACCCATAACGTATTCAACGTGTGCCAGCGTTTTAGAAAAAAAATTCAAAAATCGGCATACGTTGGCTAAAACGTCAAGGTGTGACTGGGCCTTAAGCCAACAGCCATCCATATCTCGTGCCCAACAGTGTCTGTGGACAACCTCCTGCAGTTGGCTTACTTTTTCTCGGAGGTTGGTGGCAGGATTAGCACTCCGACCACCGAAAAACACTTTATTCCGCAAAACCTACAAACACAAAGAAAACTGAAAACCAACTCTGTGGGAGAACCACTTGTGCTGCTGCCATTTGCAGTGCAGCTCACCCGATGATGGGATTGGGGCAAAGCCTTCGGAACCCCCATTCCTTGATGATAGTAGGAAAAGCATGAGGTAAATTTCCTGGACAGATTGTGGTGGTGTGTGGTGGAGTGGTGCTGAGGTCTCATCCACTAGATGGTTGTATCCTTGGTTTAACCTGAGGGGGTCCCTTCGAGTGGGTGCCTGAAATGTCCTACCCTGAAGAGAGGATGATCACCTGTCTCTGTTATCATCTGAGCGCCAACGTTTGAGCATCAGTATTGCAACACTCTCTGAGGTTCGGAGACCGTATAGTAGTGACATCATGGTGGGTGGTTACACCTACTATTGGTCAGGTCACTCTGATAGTTACCACACCCAAGGATTTGCTGTAACTGTGTCCAACAAGTTAACTCCCATGAGAATTGAGGTAACACCGGTCAATGAGCATATTATGAGACTGAGGATTCGTCACTCCTTGGATGTCATTTTCCTGGTCTCTCCATATGCTTCGAATGAGGTGAGTGATCTCACTGTGAAGGAGGCATGTTATGCCACGCTCGACTTCATGGTTGATCAGTGCCCCAGACGAGATACCCTTCTAGTCTAGGGAGATATCAATGCATCGACTGGCACTGATAGGGATGGTTATGAGACATGTGTTGGTCCCCCATGCATCTGGAGCTGTGAAGCAGAACCACTAAGTTCCTTCACTTTGCAAGAAGTCGTGGATTTTGGGTGGCTGGTTCATGGTTTCAGTGCCCAGTCTCATCACTGGACTTGGTATTCCAACGCTGGTGGTGTGGCAGGGTTGATTGACCATGCACTCATTGATGGTCGCTGGAGGATGATCCAGAACTGCAGGGTCTACCGGAGTACCCAGTTCCTCAATACTGACCACAGGCTTGTTGTAGCATCTCTGAATTTGCAGCTTAAATCCAAGATAATGCTACCATCCCAGCCTAGGTTGGACGTTGACAAGCTCAGGGATAAGTGTGTAGCTGAGCAGTTTGCAAACAGGCCGAATGGGGATTTGGGGGGTCTGTGTGCTGTGCAGAATCCTGAAGAGTCGTGGAGTGCCTTCAACACTACCATCTTTGATGTTGCTGGCAGATGTCTTAGAACCCACCATCAGGAGAAGAGGAACTTTGTCTCCCAAGGGACACTGAACACCATTGTTCAGAGTCGCAGGGCCAGGCTTACTGACAAAGCTGAGCTGTTCAGGGAGTTGAGGTGTAAAACTGAAGGTGTGCTGAGGGCGGACAAGGAGGCCGATGTGTGAGCAATCTGTGAAGGGTGAGCATCACCTATGGGTGAGTGATTCCAGTCATGCTTACAGAGGAATTAGTGCATTGCATTCCTCCAAGTCCTTCCCCTCGGTGTGCTGCTGTTAGAGCCAGTTACTTTGAGCGGCTGTCACAGGCTGAACCACCAGCTGTTGAGGTGAATGTCAGAGGTATAATTATCTCCATTGCTAAACCTCCAATCAACTGTGAACCACCTGCATTTGTGGAAACACAGGCTGTGGTGAATCATTTGAAAGGTAGTAAAGCTCCAGGGATCTGTAGCATCCATGCTGAACTTCTCAAGGCTGGTGGAAATGCTACATTGGTATCATTGCATGCAGTTCTGTGCTCTGTTTGGAGCACAGACATCATCCCAACTGACTGGAAAAGGGGCCTCATTGTCCCTCTCTGGAAAAGGATGGGTGATTGCCAGGACTGCAACAACAACCGAGGGGTGACGCACCTCTCAGTGCTGGGCAAGGTCTTTGCTCGGATAATTCTTCATGAGGCTTGCCACCACCTGCTCGAGCACCAGCACCCAAAGCATTCGGGATTTGCACCAAATAATCAACAATTGACCATATCCTTGCCCTCTGGGTCCTCACTGAAAGTAGACAAGAGTTTCGGCAGAGGCTGCTTGCAACCTTTGTTGATCCCCACAAAGCATTTGATTCAGTGAGGATTCCCAGTCTTCTGGAGGATTCTTGGTCTTTGCGGAGTGCCACCAAAGTTGATCGATCTGATTTCTGAACTATAATCTGGTCCTGAGAGTGCTGTGAGGTGTGGTGGTTCCATCACCAACTTATTTCCAGTTGTTACTGGAGTTCTTCAGGGGTGTGTATTGGCCCCTACACTCTTCAATGCTTGCATGGACTAGATTCTGTGGAAGATGTCAGAGAGATCAAGCTGCGGTGCATCGCTTGGGAATGTCAAGATCTCTGACCTTAATTTTGCAGATGATAATCTCATTCTTGCAGAAACACTGGATGTCCTTGTAGAAACACCACTTGGACTACATGTTTCCTGGGTCAAAACAAAGATCCAGGATTTCAATGACATCTTGGATACTACCTTCTTGTCTGTACCCATTTGTGATGAGAATGTTGAGGTTCCAAAGAGATTCACTTTCCTTGGCAGTGATATTCATGTCTCCGCAGGTTGTGTGCCAGAGGTCAATAGACATCTGAGTTTGGCCTGGTGAGTCATGGATTCACTGGATCAGGGGTGTTGTGCTGTCGGTGTCTATTCAGGAGTATGAAAGTCCGAGTCTTCAGGTTCTTGGTGCTTTCAGTCTTGCTCTATGGATGTGAGACTTGGACTCTGACAAAGTATCTGAGACAAAGACTTAACTCCTTCAGTTAAAGGTCTCTTTGGAGAATCCTTGGCTATCACTGGTCAGACTTTGCGTGCAATGAGTGGCTGCTGAGAGATTCAAATGAGATTTGTAACCTCGATAGTCCATGAACGTCAGCTGCGGCTGTATGGGCATGTGGCTCGATTTTCTGAGGCTGATCCTGCTCACCAGATTCTCTTAGTGAGGAAGCCTCGTGATTGGTGAAGGTCAAAGGGATGACTGCGTGTCATGGTTGCAGCTGGTTGATCAGCATCTCAAGGAAATGGGGATGGGCCAGTCATCTGCCTGGGGGATGGCCGGGCGGAGGCCCCTGGAGTACCGATGGAAAGTGGACGCAGTGACACACTGCCTCCGCGCATGCTCCCACACCTAACCTACCTATCCTTTTACTTTTCTTGATATCTTGCTGTTTACCATTATTCCCTCCACTCTTATCCACACGTTCGGACCCATCTGAATCCTCCTCCGCACCTCTGCTTCAGACTTACCATCTCCGATCACTGTTCCTCTGAGATACTCAAACTTATTTCCCTGCCTGATTTCCTTCCCTTCTAACCTGATATTCATTTTTTGTCTGCTGCCAGACCCACATCACCACAGTCTTCTCCAGACTCATCCTCAGCCCAAGCTTCCCAAATGCATCCTTCCACTCCCCCAGTAATTCCTGCATCTCCTTCACACTCGCCATCACAACAACCAAATCATCTGCATACAGCATCCTCCCCATACTACTCAAGCTCACCTTCCTCCTTATCAACTCCATCACCATGATAAACATGAGTGGGCTGAGAGAACTTCGCTGCCTCAAACCAATGTTCACACTGAACTCCTCAGACATCCCAGGACCAACCAAGACTCTTCTTTGCATTCCCTTGTACATCCTTTCCACCAACCTAACTTCTGCATCTGGAGCTCCCATCCATCTCAGTGTCGCCATCACCATCTCTCTCAGGACAGTGTCGTTGGCCTTCTCCAGGTCCACAACTCCCAATGCCATCTCACCTTGCACTTCCAATCTCAATAGTGAGAACATCGATGATTAAAAGGAAATATGCTGAAAAGTAAGAACTAATTGGTGAAACTGAGGGAGAAGCAGAAAGAGGAAAAATAATGAACATTGTGAATAGGAAGTTGAAGAGAGGGAAGAAAGTAACTCACAGGTGGTCCGGGAAATCCTTTTAAACCAGGTGGTCCTGGAGGTCCTATAATACCCTGCACCCAACACACAGTGGCAATGACAGGGCCTGCAGGGTGTGACCAGGTTATCAGCATAATTAAGTGTGTTATGATTTTTACTGAGCAATGCAGTAAATGTCAACCCAACTATAACTGATGTTTATTGTATTTTTTTGTATACATTGTTGAGGCTCGTATGAGAACAAACACACAGAACGCACAACAAGTGCGGCAGGAGACAAGAGGGGTGGGAGAGGTATGGACAAAACAGTGGGAAACAGACATTAGGAGATCTGTGGAAGGGAGAGGGATGGGGCAGGGTACACAGGGTAAACAACATGGACACCACAGGGACTTTCAGGACCTTACACGACAGGGAACTTTCGGGAAGGAAAGCAGGAAATTTGAAGGAGGTGGGTTTGGGGTGGATTAACGGGGGTAGAAAAGATCATGGTTTAGGATGGTGGAAGATAAGAGGTGGTGGTGAACAGCTGTTTTGAAGTCCTGGAGGAAAGAGTGGGATTGAAGAGAGTGTGGGAGTTTGTTCCAAAGGCGGGAAAAAGAGGAATGAAAGAGTGAAGGTGAGCAGTGAGTCATGATTTTAGTAGTTTATCAGAAGGGGGTTGCTGACGGACCTTGAGCTCCCTGCAAAAACAATGGGGGGATAGATCGCAGACAGAGCGGGGAAGGGGCGGCGAGACCAGAGAGGAGATGGGAAAAGACAGAAAGACCACTGACCTGAATACGGTGAGAGAGTGAGAGGCCCAAAGACTCAGCCTCATCGCTGAAGATACCAATGATCCTAAATGCCTTGGTTTCTACAGCGTGAGGCCAAGAAAAGTGAGAGATGGGAGCACCAGCTCACAGGGGAGAGTAGTACTCCATCAGGCTGCAGATGAATGCTTTTAATGTGGTCAGGAGCTCAGGTGGGCTGAGGAAGTTCTGTGCACGATGGAGGATGCTCAGTCGGCGACTGGCTTTGGAGGCCAGTTTTGAAATATGGCTTTCTCAGGAAAGATCATGGCAGATAGTGAGACCCAGAAGCTTGAATGAAAGGACTTCTTCAAGAGGGTTGTTGGGAAAGTAGATGGGGGGGGGGGGGTCCAGACGGTTCTTTCAGAGAGACAAAGTGAGAGTGTTAGATTTGTCAGGATTGAAAGACAATGTTCCACGTGTTGGACCAGTTTGTAATTTTATCCAGATCTGCAGAGAGCAAAGAAGCTGCTGCTTGCTCTTCCAAGGGATGACATATGGTACGGTAGAGGGTGGAGTCATCAGCAAGAGGATAAAGAGGATTTTCCAGAGTTGGAGAGATCATTGATAAAAACCAGAAAAACAACAGGGCCCAGAACACTGCCTTGAGGAACTCCAGCCTGGATAGGAAGAGGGGATGAGAGAATTCCATTTGGGGCCACACGTTGGCTGCTACAGGAGAGGAAGTCTGCAAGCCATGAGTGGAGATGGCCTTGGATATCATAGGAAGAGAGTTTGGTGAGCAGGGCAGGGTGCCAGACCGTTTTGAAAGCACGCGATATGTCGAGGGAGATGTTTCTGATTTCATATCTGGCATTGAGGACCTCCATCCATTGTTGGGAGCACAGAAGCAGCATATCCAAGGTAGAGTGACCTGGTCTGAATCTGAATTGATGATCAGAAATCAAGCAATTGGAGAAGAGGAAGGATTTAATGTCGGAAGCAATGATTGGTTCCATAATCTTGCCGATGATTGCGAGAAGGCTGATTTGTCTGAAGTTGCAGGGATCTGTTTTTGCACCTTTTTTATGCAGAGCAGTAATGTTTGCTGATTTCCAAGCAGACGGCGGATGACATTGAGCAAATGAGAGGGTGAATAGAACAGAGAGAGAGGGTGAGCAAGAGCAGAAGAGCAGGTTTTTCGGACACGTGGACTGATGCCGGCTGGACCGGTTGCAGAATCTGAGTCGAGGTTTGACAGCAAGCTCTCCACTTTGTCAGGATAAAATAAAAGGACATAGAGTCCCTGGACAGCTGGGTGTGACTGGGTAAGGTGGGTGCAGAAAGCAATGGGTTTCGGACACAAGATTTAGATGCAAACACCGAGTTTAGGCATTCAGCCTTTTCATGTGTGGTGTCAGCTGTGTGGCCATTTGAAGTAAGGGAGGAGATGGAGGGGGAACATACACCAGAAACAGATTTAACTAGACGCCACCAGGATTTGGAGGAGTCGAAAGGTTTAAGAGTTCAGACTTGAGATTAGAAAGATGATGTTTTCTGGCTCTCCTGAGGGTAGACACACACTTGTTCCGAGCTTTATGGAAGGAACCGAGATTATCCTCAGTTGGATTTGCTTTCCTTGAGGGAAAGGCAAGTTGTTCCAGGACAACTGTCTCACTACAAGCTTCAGTGTACAATGAGCAGGAGGGAGGGTAGGACAACTGAAGACGAGAGGGGATAAATCTGTGCATGAAACTGTTTGCCTTTGTGTGAAAAAGAGTCGGCTTAGGATCCATCCTGGCAGTGATGCCTAAGTTCAAATACTCATCTTTGCAAAGTATATTTCAACATTTTGTTGTCAAATATTTCATGCTGAAGTTTTCTGTGAGCCAAAACAAGTGCATAGAACAATAAAACAAACCAGTGTGTGAAAGGCAAATGGTATTCAAGTGAAGACTTACTGGGAATCCCTCCTCTCCCATGTCACCCTCTGCACCATCCTGCCCCTGCATTACAAAGGCACATTAGCACAGTCTCTCACCTGCAAACTTCAACCTGACTCTATCACCAGATACCAGTCAAACAAGTACTATAGGTTTAACAAACACTACAGTTCACATTGTGGTATTGTTTGTGGTCAGGGGGTGGGGGTGGGGGAGGAAGGAAGGGGGTGGAGGGAGGGAGGGATCCATAGATACATCGTGTTATGTATCGTGTGGACCATGTGATCAATGAGGGTAGAGTTACTCTTGTATTAAGTATCTGTCAAGAGTTAATTTGCATGGTAAAACGTGCACTGAGGACACAGTGATTGTCAACCTTAGAGCAGAAAAGAGTAAGGTTGTGCTGTGTAAAACCTCCTGTGGAGATGAGGCAACATGGAGGATTTTGGCACAAAAAGGCACATGGAAAATGCATCGCTCTTTAAATGGGACACCATCATGAACTGTTTGGCTGACAGATCGCAAGCCATGGCGGAAATTGTCACGTCAGGCCAGATTAGATCTGTGATTTGCAACAGGCACCATGTAAACCTGTACTAACCTGTTTCATGGTCGGGTCGGCGGTGACTAAACCGTCTCCCCCATCAGGTTTCCTGGTGAGGGGGGTGTATGGATATGGACACGCAGCAGGATTAAAAACAAAACCTGTCAAAGGGCGGAGGAGCTCCTTGTGAGCCAACGGCCATCCATATCTCGTGCCCAACTGTGTCTGTGGATGTCCTCCTGCAGTTGGGTTACATTTTTTAGGAGGTTGGTGGCAGGAATTGCACTCTGGCCACCATAAAACACTTCGTTACGCAAAACCCACAAGTGCAAAGTAAACTGAAAACCCACTCCGTGGGACTCCCTCATGTGCTGCTGCCCTTCCAGGGCAGCTCACCAGATGACAGGATTAGGGCAAAGCCTTTGGGACCGCCATTCCTTGATGATAGGAGGAAAAGCACGGGGTAAACTTCCTGGGTCAGATTGCAGTGGTGTATAACGGAGAAGTGCTGAGGTGTCATCCACCAGACGGCGGTCTCCCTGGGTTAACCTGAGGTGGTTCCTTCGGCTGGGTACCTGGAATGTCCTATCCCTAAGAGAGGATGATCACTTGTCTCCATTATCATCTGAGCTTCAGCGTTTGAACATTGGTATTAGAGCGCTCTCTGAGGTTCAGAGACCGGATAGTGCTGAGATCATGGTGGGTGGTTTCACGTACTATTGGTCTGGTCACTCTGATGGTTACTGTGCCCAAGGTGTTGCTGCAGCTGTGTTCAGCAAGCTGACTCCATTGATAATTGAGGTAACACCGGTCAATGAGCATATTATGAGATGAAGGATTCGTCACTCCTTGGGTGTCGTTTCCCTATTCTCTGGATATGCTCCGACTGAGGCAAGTGATCTCACCCTGAAGGACGCAGTCTATGCCATGCTTGAGTCTGTGGTTGATCAGTGCCCCAGGTGAGATACTCTTATAGTCTTGGGGGATTGCAATGCATCAACTGGCACTGATTGGGATGGTTATGAAACGTGTGTTGGTCCCAATGGATCTGGAACTGTGAAGCAGAATAGCACGAAGTTCGTTGACTTTGCAAGAAGTTGTGGACTTTGGGTGGCTGATTCATGGTTTCAGCGCCCACAGGCTCATCACTGGACTTGGTATTCCAATGCTGGTGGTGTGGCAAAGGAGATTGTCCATGTGCTCGATGACGGTCGCTGGAGGATGATCCAGAACTGCAGGGTCGACGGGAGTGCTGAGTTCCTTAACAATGACCACAGGATTGTTGTAGCAACTCTGAAGTTGCAGCTTAAATCCAGGAGAATGGTACGATCCAAGCAAAAAGATGAGAGGGTAGCTGAAGAGTTAGTGAGCAGGGTGAGTGGGGATTTGGGGGTTCTGGGTGCTTTAGCGAATCCTGAAGAGTTGTGGAGCACCTTTAAGACTACTATTCTTGATCTTACAAAGGATGAAGACTACTACCTGTGTCACAGGGCTAGGCTTATTGGCAGAGTTGAGCTGTTCAGGGAGTTGAGGCATGACACTGTACATGCACTGAGGGTGTACAAGGAGGCCAAAGTGCAAAGAATCTGTGAGAGGGTAGAGCATCACCTGTGGTCAAGTGATTCTTGCCCTGTTTATAGGGGAATTCATGCATTGCATTCCTCTAAGCCCGTCCCTTTGTATTCTGCAGTTAGAGAGGAGGGTGGTGGGTTCTTGACAGAGGAGTCCGAGGTGAAGGTCCGCTGGGCCAGTTACTTTGAGCGGCTGCACCAGGCTAATCCACCAGCTGTTGAGTTAGATATCAGGGGTGTTACAATCACTATTGCTGACCCTCCAATCAACTGTGATCCACCTTCGTTTGTGGAAACACAGCCTGCGGTGAACTGGTTGAAATGGGGCAAAGCTCCTGGGTTCAGTGGCATCCATGCTGAATTTCTCAAGGCTGGTGGAAATGCTGTACTCCTGTTGTTGCATGCAGTTCTGTGCTCTGCTTGGAACACAGGCATCAACCAAAGTGACTGAAAGAGGGGCCTTATTGTCCCTCTCCAGAAAGGGAAGGGTGTTCGCCAGGACTGCAAGAACTACTGATGGGTGACGCTGCTCTCAGTGCCGGGCAAGGTCTTTGCTCAGGCAACTTTTGATAGGGGTCACCACCATCTTCTTTCGCACCAGCGTCCTGAGCAGTCAGGCTTTACACTAAAGAGGTGAATGATAGACCGTATCCTTGCTCTTTGGATCCTTACCGAATGCAGATGAGTGTTTCGGCAGGGGCTGCTTGCAGCCTATGTTGATCTCTGCATAGCATTTGATTCAGTGAATTGGGATGCACCTTGGAGGATTCTTCGTCTTTATGGTGTGCCTCCAAAACTGATCGATTTGATGTCTGAACTATACTCTGGTACTGAAAATGCGGTGAGATGTGGTGATTCCATCTCTGACGTATTTCCGGTTGTTGGAGTTTGTCAGGGGTGTGTACTGATCCCCCACTTGTCAGCACTTGCATGGACTGGATTCTGGGGAGGATGTCAGAGAGATAAAGATGTGTTGCATCGTTTGGGAATGTCAAGATCTCTGACCATGATTTCGCAGATGATGCAGTCATCCTTGCGGAGACTCCAGACATCCTTTTGGGGGCCTTGAGGTGTTGAATGAGGAGTCAGAGCCGCTGGGATTACGGGTTTCCTGGGTCAAAACTAAGATCCAGGCTTTCAATGACATTTTGGATGCTGCTGTCTTGTCTGTACCTGTTTGTGGTGAGGATGTTGAGGTCACGGAGAGATTAACTTACCTTGGCAGTGATATTCATGTCTCCGCTGGCTGTGAGCCAGAGTTCAATTGATGTCTGCATTGGGCCTGGGGAGTCATGGATACACTGGATCATTGGGTGCGGCACTGTCAGTACCTGTGCAGAAGGATGAAAGTTCACGTCTTCATGTCCTTGGTGCTTCCAGTCTTGCTCTACGGATGTGAGACCTGGACACTAACCAGGGGTCTGAGATGGTGACTTAACTCCTTCTGTACCAGGTCTCTTCAGAGAATCCTTGGCTATCGCTGGTCAGATTTTATGTCGAATGAGCAGTTGCTAAGAGAGACTCAAATGAGATTTGTTACCTATATAGTCCATGAGCGTCAGCTGCAGATGGATGGACATGTGGCTTGTTTTTCTGATGCTAATCCTGCTCACCAGATTCCTTCAGCGAGTGAGCCTCATAAGTGGAGGAGGTCAATGGGCCGACCATGTGTTTTTTTTTTTGTATACCTTGTCGAGGCTCGTATGAGAGCGAACACAATGCACAGCAAGGGGGCATGAGACAAGAGGGACGGGAGTGGTAGGGACAAAACAGTGGGGAACAGACACATTAGGAGATCTGTGGAAGGGATAGGGATGGGGAACATGGGGAAGAGAAGATGAACATTACAGGGACTTTCAGGAAAGAAAGCAGGGGAATTGAAGGAAGTGGGCTTGGGTGGATTATCGGGGGTAGAAAAGATCGAGGATTTGGATGGGGGATGATAAGAGGTGGTGGTGAACAGCTGTTTTGAAAGCCTGGAGGGAAGAATGGGAAAGAATAGAGTGAGGGAGTTTATTCCAAAGGCGGGAAAAAAGAGGAATGAAAGAGTGAAGGTGAGCAGTGATTCGTGATTTTGGTAGTTTTACCAGAAGGTGGTTGTTGGCGGACCTTGAGCGCCCTGTGGAAATGTGGTGGGGACAAATCGCAGAGAGAGCAGGGGAGGGGGGGCAAGGCTGGAGAGGAGACGGTAGAAGACAGAAAGACCACCGACCAACCTGCGGTGATTGAGTGAGAGGCCCAAAGACTCAGCCTCATTGCGGGAGATGCCGATGATCCGAAATGCCCTGGTTTCTACAGCGTGAAGCCGAGAAAGGTGGGAGGCAGGAACACCAGCCCAGAAGGGAGAGCAGTACTCCATCAGGCTATGGACAAAAGCTTTGTAAGTGGTCAGGAGCTCAAGAGGGCCGAGGAAGGACTTTGCACGACGAAGGATTCCCAGTCGGCGACTGGCTTTGGAGGCGAGGTTGGAAATGTGACTTTCCCAGGAAAGGTCATGGTGATTGGTCTTTATGGTATGCCACCACCATAGTCTTCATATCTTGTAACATCAAGAATAGTCGTCTTAAAGGTGCTCCACAACTCTTCAGGATTCCCCAAAGCACCCAGGACTCCCAAATCCCCACTCACCCTGCTCACAAACTCTTCAGCTACCCTACTTTGTGGTTGCAGGAGGTTGATCAGCATCTCAAGGAGATGGGGATGGGCAAGGCATCTGCCAGGGGGATGGCCAGACAGAGGCCCATGGAGTACTGGCCGAAAGTGTATGTTGCGAAGCACTGCTCCGGCACATGCTCCATACTTGACTTGATGGTGGTTAAGTGAGCTGTGGAGCTCTGGCTGAAGGCGGAGCAATTCTAAAACGGGCCGCCCCATAGGATGGGATGGCCCAGAAGATGATTCCCACAGACAGCGAGCGGCCAATAACGGGACGCGCCACCTCTGAAGCAGTTCCAGAGGAGGAAAATGCTGTGTTCCTGCATGCGCCTGGCTGATTGCATTTGAGACCAAAGAGAACAACATCTCTCTGTTTTCATCGCTCCCCACAAAAAGGACCATTTTGGAGAGTCACGGAGACATCGCTTCTCATTGCCACTCCCTTGTATCCTGGTTTCCGCGGCATACTTCTGCTCCAAACTTGATTTTGCTCTGTTTCACACCAATCTCCATGACACCAGCCCAAGACTAGCTTGTGCCTGCCGAAAGTCATGACCTCTTCCCTTCGTTGGGTGAATCTGGAATTGTCGACGTCATAGCAGTTTATATATTTCCTTTGTACATAAGTTGTTTGCGTCAGCTTTCATTCCTTTTCTTGTGTCTTTTGAATGCCAGATCTGTTCCATATTTTGATAGATCGGCCTGTTCTTTCTTTTCTCCCGATTTCATCCATAGCTAGCAGAGTACCCACCCCCTGGGTGGGTCAAGTTTGTGCATTACTTGCTTAAAAAATTATAGTCTGTGTTTTGCAAGAAGGCTATAGATGTTTGCGTGGTGTGCGCTAAAAAGGTTCTAGATTGTCTCAAGGTCAAAAGGATACGTTCCAATAGTAGTTATGATCTAAGGGGTCGAAAGGGTCTAATCTCTTAAGCATGTAAAAAGGGTCTAAGTCTAAAGCTCTAAATGGCCAAGGATCCAAGCTAACATGTCTGAAGGGTGTAAGGGTCTAAATGGTGTTAAGGTCTTAGGGATCTTTAGGAGTATAGGGGATCGTAGGGGTATTAAGGATCTTGGGGTCTTAAGGGTTTTGGGGTGTGGGGGTCTTGAGGTTCTTGGGATCTTAAAGATCTTAGGGGTCTTGGGATCTTGGGGGACTTAAGGATATTTGGGGTCTTAAGGGTTTTGGGGGTGTGAAGAGTATTTGGGGGGTGTTAAGAGCCTTGGTGGGCCTTCAGGTTCTTGGTGGTTTTAATGGTATTATAGGTCTGAAGGGCCTTAGGGGTCTTAAGGGTCTTGGGGGTCTCAAGGGACTTGGTGGTCTTTAGGGGTTTTGAAGGATCTTAGGTGGTTTTAAGACCCTTAGGGGTCTTAAGAGTCTTTGAGGTCTAAAGGATCTTCAGGATCTTAGGGGTCTTATGGGTCTTTCGGGGGTCTTACAGGTCTTAAGGGTCTTCAAAGGTCTAAGGGGTCTCATCAGTCTGAAGGGTTGAAAGGTTTAACGGGACATTCCAATAGTACGTAATTAATACAGCAGCCGTACGTATAGTCAGGTGCAACTGAGGTTTAAAAAGTACATAATTAAAAGACATATAGTCACGCGGCTTTATGGGCGGCTTCACTCTCAGCTTCATCGTGTTTTTCGTTTTTAGGTTATGTCTCTGAAATAAGCTCATAAAGTGGGTCTCGGTGTCCAGCCATCCATCCATCAGTATGTACTGTATGTATGTACGTTCGTACCGCATTGACATTTGACGAAAACATCTTCTCAAAAACTACGTGGCCGATATGGACCAAATTTGGAATGATGCTTCAGGACAGCCAGGTCTCATTGGCTTGTGCTCCCAATCCGGATGTGCCCCCTTTAAAGGGGATGTAAGGGGGGGTAGGGGGGGTTTACCCAAAATATTTGAGTTTTATTCAAAAATATTTTTCTCAGAAACCGCTAGACAGATTCAAACCAAACTCGCCACGAGGCATTGGGACCATGCCCAAACCTTAAATTGTGCTTCTCATGGTTAAATCTCCCCCAGAAAGGGGGCCATTGGCCCCTCCCCGAATCTTTCATTTTCACTGAAACATCTTCTCCACGATGTCAGCGATACAGACCAAACTTGGTACAATGCATCAGGACAGAAAGGTCTTTTGGGGTTGTGCTCCCCATCCAGATCCGCCCATTCAAAGGGGGGCTAAAGGGGAGGTTTTGTCACAAATATTGGAATTTCATTCAAAAATCTTCTCAGAAACCGACAACCGGATCCAGACCAAACTGGCCATGCAGCATCGTGACCATGCCCTAACCTTAAGTTGTGTTCCTCATGGCCATATCTCCCCTGGAAAGGGGGCCATGGCCTCCCTCTCCGAATCCCATATATTAACTAAAACATATTTTCCTCACAAACTACATGACCAATATGGACTAAATTTGATATGATACATCAGAACAGTAAGTTCTCATTGGGTTGTGCACCCCCATTCGGATCCGCCGCTTAAAAGAGGCTGAAAAGGGGGATTTCACCTCAAATTGGTATCTCCTGTGATGAGGCTGAGTCTTTGGGTCTCTCACTCTCTCACCGCAGGCAGGTCAGTGGTCTTTCTGTCTTCTACCATCTCCTCTCTGGCCTCTCCCCCCCCTGCTCCATATGTACCCCCCATATTTACCCCCCATATTTACCCCCCATACATAGATATGTACCCCCCATATTTCCGCAGGGCACTCAAATCCACCAGCAACCCCCTTCTGGTAAAACTACTAAAATCAAGAATCACTGCTCACCTTCACTCTTTCATTCCTCTTTTTACCACCTTTGGAACAAATTGCCACATTCTCTTCAATCCCACTCTTCTGTGCAGGTCTTCAAAACAGCTGTTCACCCCATCTCTTATCTTCCCCCATCCAAAACCATGATCTTTTCTACCCCTGCTAATCCGCCCCAAACCCACATCCTTCAAAATCCCTGCTTTCCTTCCTGAAAGTCCCTGTTGTGTAAGGACCTGAAAGCCCTTGTGGTATCCATCTTGTTTACCCCGTGTACGGTGTACCCCGCCCCATGCCTCTCCCTTTCACAGATCTCCTCATGTCTCTGCTCCCCACTGGGTTTTTTTTCCTTCCCTCTCCTGCCCCTATTGTCTCCTGCTCCCTTTGTTGTGCCTTTCTGTGTATTAGCTCTCATTGGAGCTCGACAGTGTATACAAAAAAAAAAATATATATTTTTTATATATATATTATATAAAATATATATATATAATTTTTTTTATATATATATTTATATAATAATTTTTATATATTTATATATATATATATATATATATATATTTATATATATATATATATATATATATATATATATATATATATATTCAAGCAATTTATAGAAAAAATCTTTTCAGAAACTGATGGTAAGATGCAGGCCAAACTCTTCATGAAAAATAAGGACAATGCGGTTAAATTAAGTTGTACTTCCCATGACCGTATCACCGTATCACTTCAGGAAGAAGGGGCCATGGCCCCTTTCCCCTCATGCCTCATTCTCACCCTGTTGTTGGGGAAATCACCGTCAGCCCCCCACGCGGCAATTTTTATATGTCCAGACAAGCATGGATCAGCTTGTTACGCTCGCCTCACCACACGTCATTACAGAGGCACAGGCTTGTTTTAACTGAGGATAATGACTGTACATGAGTTGCTGTGTTATCATGACTTACACCAATCATAATATAAACATTTCTTTTGCACAAATATATTTGTAATATTGATGATATTATTTATTTGCAATTTGTTTGTAATCTAAAAAGGTCCAAGTGGTCTAAAGCTCGAAATGGCCAAGGGTCCAAGCTGTTTAATCTGTTTGAAAGGTGTAAGGGGTCTAAATGGTATGAAGCTCTAAGGGGTATAAAGGGATTTAAGGGGTGTAAAGGTCTAAAGGTTCTCAGGATCTAAAGGGTATAAAAGGTCGAAAGGGTGAAGGGATCTAAAGGTAGAGCATCTTCAAGGGAAAAAGAGTCTTCAGGGTCGAGAGGGTCTTAGGGGTTTTTGAAGTCCTTCGGGGTCTTTTGGGTCATTGCGGTGTTTTTGGTCCTCTGTGTATTTTGGGTCTTCTGAGTTTTTTGAGTTCTCTGGGTCTTCAGGGTCTCTGGGGACTTTTGGGTGCTCTGGGTCTTTAGGATATTAAGGTTCTTTGGGATCTTAAAGGGTCTTCAAATGTTGAAGGGGTCTCAGCAGGCTAAAGGGTCGAAAGGTAATTTCCAAAGGTACATGAGACCTGGTAGGTTTCTGTTTCACTTCCTAAAGCCCACCCACATGTGGAGATAGCAGGCAAGAACAGCAACTTTCACATAATGCACACAAACACACACACACACACACACACACACACACACACACACACACACACACACACACACACACACACACACACACACACACACACACACACACCACACAACACAAAACACACAACACACAACACACAACACACAACACACAAAACACACAACACAAAACACACAAAACACAAAACACACACGGATACTTTGAGATCTGGGAGGGCTCTGTTCCACCTTCTGAAACCCGCATATTGAGATAACAACCAACAATAACAACAACACACACACCAGTGCCAAGTGCTGTTGTGGTAATAGTTTATATACATACTCACAAGTGCAAATATTCACACACATAAAAAGTACATAAAAACGACAGACACAAAGATTTACCTTGAAACAGAGTTCTTTGAAAGAGGAATTGAAGTGGGAAATTAGCAAAATTCAATTTAAAATATCTACCAAGGCACAGAACATAAAATGTCAGTCCATACTCTATGCCTTCACAGCTATAACAAACATGGCGAACATGATGTCGATGGACCTTATTGTTTATTTTATATAAGTGTCGATGTCGAAGTGAGGGGTGGATTACAAAAGCAAATCGCACAAAAAGGTTAAACAAAACGATGTCCTGTAAAAATAAAATTGTATATTTTCAGCAGATGAGACACCTCCTGAGGCACTCATTGCACAGCACCGCGGGGCCCAACAAAGGTGGAAACGTATGTTCAAGCGATGCTAGATTGAAAGCATGGGTACTTTTACCGAAACGAACCAGGCAACTTGGAGAGCGCTCGGCAAGTGGCTTAACTACTCAAGCAAGCACTCCAATGAAACGGTTGATAAGCAACAGCTGGCTTGGCAAGTGATGAGCATCACCCATCTGTTATATTAAACACACACCTCCCGGAGACGCAAAAATGTAAAATATGTCCAAATTGGACAAATGAACACTTTTTTCAGCAGCGGGAACTGCTGATAAGTTCAATTCTGGAGCTAAAAATTTGAAATTTGGCTTAGTTTCAGAGATTTTCGAGGTTATGGCATGTGCGGAAATGAAATAAAGCCACAAACGCTGGAGTCTCCGGGCATTTATAAGCATTGCAATGTACCCAGTGATTCATACTTATGATGGATGATCAAACATTCAATAATATGAGTGAGGAAATTGGAAAAAAAAAACTTGATCGTCAAGAAATCGTTGTGGCCTGTTCCAAGTCAAGATATGGTTGAGCAGTCTAAAAACACATGGCAGCTTCAGACCCCAGCGATGTAACCCAGGATGCACCTTAACACCCCATGGAGAGCGAGGTGGCCGAGGATGCGCCTGATAAAGGATAAAATTAAATAAGGCCGTTAATTATTTTCAAAAGGGGTGTTTTACCCAAACATCCAATTTTCACTCATACACTCCCTTGGAGTTCCCTTAGTATGCATGCAAAGGTTCAGGCTGATAGGTTTCATGGCTTTGGAGTTATGGAGGAGACACACACACACACACACAGACACACACACACACACACACACACACACACACACACACACACACACACACACATCGTAGATGCTGTATGTGTGTGTGTGTGTGTGTGTGTGTGTGTGTGTGTATGCAGTGTATATATATATATATATATATATATATATATATATATATATATATATATATATATATATATATATATATACTGTATATACACATACATACAAACATACGTATATATTTGACGTGAGGTATGCAGTGATGGAAATATAGTTTGTCATGAAACAAAGTTTAGGAATCTAATACACACATATTCCTTTTGTTCACCATGTACAGTATATTGCAAGATAAATGTGATAAAGCATACTGCACACACAATTGGCATTCTATAGAAGTACTAAGTCCAATCGCCATTCAAAGTCATTGCTTTTGGTGATGTTGGAAGTTAAAGTGTGGCTTAGGCCATGACGATTGGGGCACAGAGTTCCACAATGGGTTGGTAGCGTGGATGTGCCACGAGATTTACATGTGCCTCTACATCTTAATGCAGCATCATGCACGGCACACTCTTGGAATGACTTGCACATGGAAACATATCCTAACCTGACAAGTTTGATGATTTTAGTTAAATTATTATCAAAGCAATGAGAAGCAAACAAACAGCCAAATTAAGAAGTAGACACAAGTTTTTTTTTGTCTATTACAATGAGACCATTTATGGCGAAGTGGGACATACATATTGCAATTGGGGTGTATTGTGGCACAAGGTGCATTAGGACACCCCCTCAAGCAGCTATTCTTGGCCAATGATATTAAGTGCCAATGTGTTGAAACAAGCAGTACCAACACACCCGTTTCCCCTACTTGTAGCTGAACCTGTCCGCTGAAATATAATTTGAAAGTAAACATAATAATTACACATCATTTGAAGTATATCGAATTAGGCCAAGAATAGTTGCTTGAGTGGATGTCCCAATACAAACCATCCACATCACACTAAAGTACATATATTTTGAAAAGAATGTCTTACCGGTGGTCCAACATTTCCAGATACGCCTCCATCACCTGGTGGGCCCTTGGTAAGGATGGAAGTAAAGAACAAAGGAAGGCTAAGGATGATTGTCTTGTGTGCATTTCTGTAAGTATTATTGCAATTTCCTTTGCATCTTATAAAGTTACAATTTAATTCTTAGTTCTTCTTTTTCTTTAACAGCCACAATTATACCCACGTTCTTTTGGGGTTGGCCGGGGGAAGTTTGGCGCAAATCTTTCACGAACCGGCTGGCTCGGCCTGACATTCAACTATAGTTAGGGCAGGAATTTGGAATTTGGACCTAGTGCCGGTGATAGCTTACCGACTCTTTGCGAAGGACACCGTGGGATTTTTAACACCCAACTAATGCCGGCAGGCAGGACGTCCAGTTTAACGTCCATCCGAGGGACAGCACTCACACTGATAAATCACCCAGCCTGTGAAACACTGGGATGACAGTTTATAGCAAGGTCAGGATTCAAACCCAGGCTCGTAAGCTTAGTGGTGAGTGAATTTCATTCTGAGTTAACTTCCTTCAATTATCATATTTTCCTAATTGAAAGCCATTAATTTGCCCCATATCTCTTTATGGAAGAAGTTTATTCAGAAAATTTCATTGCGTTCTCAAAGAAGAAGTATTCAACGTCACGAGCAGATCTAAAACATTTGGAAGGGCAGAGCAGGGGGATGAAGCACTCCTGATCCTCCCACTGCAACCTACTAACCATCAGAAGTGATGAAGTCACAAAGCATAAAATGGGGCTACAAAGGTCTGGGGGTGTATCTGGTTTGTGAGGTGGTGCAAAGGTGCAATGGACAGATATGGAGACCAGGTGAGATGCAGGGAAAGACTCATGTAATCAGTATTCAATATGACCCTCTAAATTAACTTGATACTAAAGCTGTCAAAGTACTGTATAGGATGAAAAAGGGGGTGTACATTTCTTGTTCTCCACCTTGGATCTGTGTCAGAATAGTTCAAATCATGGACCTATCCTTGCCCTTGCCATAAAATAAGCATTTGAAAATTGTCTTGCACTTGCAGTTGTAACATATTTGAGGCAGGAAACACGGGAGCCTGCTTGATTTTCGACAATATTTACCTTTAACCCTTTAATGCCCGATTCTCCAGGCAGCCCGTCATCACCCCTGGCACCCTGTTTAAGAAGGAGATGGACCGTTAGTCAAGAAGGAGGTAGGATTCAGGTATGAGGAGGAAGGAGGGTATGAAGATAAATCATGTATGAAAGACAATGAGGTAAGAAAGACAATTTACAGGCATTGTGATCATATTTCGGTTAAAACATCAAATCACAAAATTGTTAAGAATGATGAACCGTGACCAGAAAAAAACTTTGCTCAATGAGGAAACATTTTATATTTAAACTAGCAAAAGTACCCATCCCCAATGATGGGAAAAGCTAGCCATGGTGGTGGTGAGAATAACGACAGAAGATTAGAGTCGGGCAGTTGTTTGGGAAATTAAATATATCCTGTAGCGCTCAACTTCACCAAAGGTGGCCCTATTCAAAACAATGACAACAGTGGAGAAGTATACCCCATCATTTTCCTGGGGATTTCCCGGCAGCCGAAGGAGCCGCTAACTCTGCTAAAACCTGCCTGGTACAACCTTTTATCTCTGTGACAAATTTGCTCCAAATCCATCCAGAGGTGTATAAGTGTACAGTACATGTAACACACAGACAAACAGACAGACAGATCGACATTTATAATTATAGATGAAGAACTGATAAAGTGACTGGCATAAAGAAACTGTTTAGTCCACTCAGAATCTTCATATTCCTCCTGTGTTACCCTATCCACTTTCATTCTGGGTTTCCCTGTTTGGTATTTCCATCTGAGCACTTGCCTGATGATACTGTGAGACCAAGGTCCTTCAACTTGTTAAACATTAAAAAATGCTAAATTATGAACTCATTTCCTTGAAAGCAAGGCGATTCATCAATGTGTGTGCCATCACTCGGATGGACATTAAACTGGGCGTCCCATCTGCTGACATTAGTTGGTGGATGTCAAAGATCCCACGGTGTCTTTAGCAAAGAGCAGTGCTCACAACTTGTATATTAAGAAGGTGTGCATGCTGCAATAGTTGCTAACTCCGTCAAACACTTGTTTCTAACTTATAGTTAACTTGCCGAATAATTACAAGTTTCTGCATTTGTTACCGAATATCTGCTTTTAACCACTTGTGATCGCAGGCAAAGCCTGTCCATCCAGTTTGCATGTTGCTGGTTGAAGATTTCCTGAACATTGGTGGTTACATTTAACTTTGACTGACTACGACATTCTAACAATTGATTTTAATAGAATTGTTGGGCTTTTTAATATATAGATGACAACATAAAAGGATAGAGATGCAAACACTTCCAGGTATAATTGTTACTCCAATGCTGTTGATTATAGATTACAAGTCAGTATTGTCATCTTAGGTTCAGCACAGGGTTCACCTGCACCCTCCCTCCTCCCCGCAACCTCTCCCTCAACCTACCTCCATTCCCCGCACATGTTCGGTATTATGCAGATTATTCTATAAATGTTATGGAAAAACTTAAAAGTTGGCTGTAATTCCTATTGTTTTTGTATTTACCAGGCACTTGAAAAAAAGGAAATAAATAAGAGCAGATCACAGGCTCACCCGCCGACCCTTGGTGCCAATGCTACCTCTTCCTCCTGGCACACCGGGAGGTCCCTGAGAAATGGCCGAAGCATTCCAATTGGAAAACATAGTTAATTGTTCATGCACAAACCAATAATAGTCAACAGTGCTTGCAATAATGACCAATAAAGTACTGCATTAACAATTGTTCATTATTTTATAACAAGTACCTTTGGTAAAGCAAATGTTTGTTGTGGCCTACTTTGAGGAAAGTAGTAAACTTGTTTATCCAGCAGATTGATTTGTTGGAGGATAAAATTTAATTCAGGGATTGAAGATTATTTTAAAAATGCACTTTATATTCATCCGACACTAACTGATCTATAAACTTTATGATAATCTATAAACTCATTTTGTATAATTAAGTAAATGACTATCAGGAAAAGTAACTGCAAGCCTGGTTAAAGACTTATAAGTTCATGCTTTAACTGTTGATTTCTCTAGCAAGGTTGTGAATTAAAGTTGAGTTTAACAGAGCTCGTAACTATGGGTGAGAAACAACTAAGATATCATCAGGAAACAATAAATGAGAGATTGATGCACAGCCTCGGTTCCTCACAAGATTCTCCAAATAATCTAATCTCATAGTCTATGTGCACAAAAGAACACACTCACTGGTGGTCCGGATGGACCTGAAAGCCCCTGATCTCCTGGTGGTCCAAAGTGACCCTGCAAATAAGAAAGGGGGGGGAGCATGAGGTAAAAAGCTGAGTAGTAAGTCCACAAACAATTATTTTCTTACACTCATAAATTATTCACTTTTTGAATGAAGTTCAATTCACATTTAATGGAATGATAATACCATTCCTTTTGTGCCATAAAGGTGAATAGGGCTGCTGAGGTATTTCAATGGAAAGGAGTACAGTCCTGGATGGGTCACCACTCCAACACAGGTTACCCCAAATGGTTGTTACCCCAGTACACTGGGGCTCATTTTGCCAACCTCAGAAGGATGACAGGCTGAGTCAATCCCACCTGGTGTTAATTGAATGGCAAGGGGCTCAAACTCAGGACCCTACGGTCCCAAGCCAGCTGCCTTAACCACTAAGCCAACACCAGGCTTACTACATTTAATGCACATGCTGTCAAGTGGTCTGGCGTTTTAAAATCCCGATCGTAATTTTCATCAAAGATGTAGTTTGGATTCTGATGAAATTTGGTGAACATGTTGGGTGTGTGACAAGGACGAATTGATTGGATTTTGGTGAAGATCCGAATCTGGATACAGGAATTTAATTGTCCACTATCGCTTATTCATCAGGTGAAGCCGTATTTCGCAACTAAAATACATATCTGTTGGTTGTTCCACCATCCACACCCTGGGGTAGGGGTGGGGGGCGCACTGAGTGCATGTTCACGCACTTGTGAGAAAAATATTTTGCCTTAAACTAGGGCAACCCAAACACATTTTTTTTTCCCTGAAACCATTGAAAATCATTTATCACAGTCTAATTTGAAGGGGAGAAAAAATTAATCGAAATTTTTTTGCTATACACAAAATATTGTGAAAAGCACGAGTCGATTTTGCCAGCGATGCCACATCTAGAAGTCACATTGATTCGAATGGCGGCTTACATAGAGAAACAGTGCATTTTGAACTCGGATTCCGATGCCGATTCCACTGTCATTAGCAACACTGAAGGTTCTCAGTATGTTGAACATGATCAGTGAGATGTTGACAAAATTAGCGATGGAAACTCTTTCGGGGGGATTGTGAAGCCGTATCATTTTGAGCCTTGAGTGAGCAATTCAGAGGAAAATGGCCGAAGTGTTCATGAAGATGAAAACGCTGGTCGTATGTTCACTACAGATTGGTAGGTTTTGTTTTTCTGTTCAATTGACAGTTTATAAGGAATTTTGTATCAAATGATAAATAATTTACATTACTCTAACAGAAATACACGTCATCGCCTGACAGCATGGGAACAACCCAGGCAAATTTTGACACCATGGACAAAATGGGTGAAAAATGCTTTGTCCTACCGTCGCAGGCTGACCAGGTGTCTTGTATGTTACGGGATCGTCCCATTTCATACTTTCCCAGGATACCATTTATGTCAGTGGTCGTGTGGTATTCGTGCTGTGGGGCTGTCGTACCGTGTTTGTGCTGTGTCATATCGTGTTCGTGCTGTGTTGTGCCATGTTTGTGTTGTATTCATGCCGTAGTGGTGCTGTGTCATGCCGTGTTTGTGCGGTATCATGCTGTGTTCATACTGTATTTATGCCGTGTGGTGTCGAAGTCCTACCCCAGTGAAGAGGGGAGTGGTGCTTGGGAGTGTGGGATGGTCGTTGGCATTGTGAGGGTAGGGGTTGATGGGGGATTGTGGGGGGATGGGGGATTGTGGGGGGATGGGGGAGGGGTGGGATGGTGGTGTGTATTGTGGGGGTGAGGGTTGATGGGGGATTGTGGTGGGATGGGGGAGGGGGTGGGATGGTGGTGTGTATTGTGGGGGTGAGGGTTGATGGGGGATTGTGGGGAGATGGAGGAGGGGGTGGGATGGTGGTGTGTATTGTGGGGGTGAGGGTTGATGGGGGATTGTGGGGGTTTGTGGAGGAGGGGTGGGATGGTGGTGAGTATTATGGGGAATTGTGGCGGGATGGTGGGGTGGTGGTGTGTATTGTGGGGGTGATGGTTGATGGGGGATTGCGGAGGGAGGAATGGTGCTGGGGATGGGAGGTGAATGGTGGGGGGTGGGTACCCTGAAAGTTTTAGCATCCTTGATCACATCTTCTCAGAGGAGTTGATGATGATACATACATACATACTTTCTCTCCACTATAAATAGATGGTGGCTCATTTGATTAGCAGAAATTTGTGTTAATCAGAGATAATTATTTTCAGGTGCTCTTGTGGTAACTGCCGGGCAATGGCAACAAGTGTTTGATTCACCGCTCAAATCATCCGTGTAAATATGCTGGTAGCTCGGTAGAGATGGTCTTACAGTTTCGAGTGATAGCTGTTTCTTCCGCTTAATTGTGAGTATGGCATCCCCTATCAGGTCAAGTATGGGAGCATGTGCCAGAACAGCGCATCGCTGCATCCACTTTCCGCCAGTACTCCAGGGGCCTCCGTCTGGCCATCCCCCAGGCAGATGCCAAGCCCATCCCCATCTCCTTGAGATGCCAATCAACCTGCTGCAACCACGAGGCACGTGATCGGCCCATTGGCCTCCTCTACTCACAAGACTCCCTCGCTGAAAGAATCTAGTGAGCAGGATCAGCGTCAGGTAAGCGAGCCACATGTCCATACAGCCACAGCTGACGCTCACGGAGTATGCAGGTTACAAATCTCATTTGAGTCTCCCTCAGCAACCGCTCATTGGACACAAAGTCCGACCAGCGATAGCCAAGGATTCTCCGAAGAGACCTGATACCAAAGAAATTAAGTCTCCGTCTCAGATCCTTGGTCAGAGTCCAAGTCTCACATCCATAGAGCAAGATGGGAAGCACCAAGGACATGAAGACTCGGACTTTTGTCCTCCCGCACAGGTACCGGCAGCGCCACACCCCATTATCCAGTGAATCCATGATTCCCCAGGCCCGACCCAGACGTCTATTGACCTCTGACTCACAGCCAGCAGAGACATGAATATTATTGCCAAGGTAAGTGAATCTCTCCGTGACCTCAACATCCTCACCACAAACAGGCACAGACAGGACAGCAGCATCCAAGATGTCATTGAAAGCCTGGATCTTTGTTTTGATCCAGGAAACCCATAAACCCAGCAGCTTCGACTCCTCATTCAGCACCTCCCCAGCACTTTCGACTCCCCCAAAAGGATATCTATAGTCTCCGCAAAGATGACTGCATCATCTGCGAAATCAAGGTCAGAGATCTTGACATTCTCAAACGATGCACCGCAACTTGATCTCTCCGACATTCTCCCAATAATCCAGTCCATACAAGTGCTGAAAAGTGTGGGGGCCAGTGCATACCCCTGCCGAACTCCAGTAACAACTGGAAATAAGTCAGAGATGGTACCACCACATCTCACAGCACTCTCAGTACCAAAGTAGAGTTCAGACATCAGATCTTTCAGTTTTGCTGGCACCCCACGAAGACCAAGAATCCTTCAGAGGGCATCCCGATTCACTGAATCAAACGCTTTTCAGAGATCAACATAGGCTGCAAGCAGCCCCTGCCGAAACTCTCGTCTGCGTTCGGTGAGGACACAAAGAGCAAGGATACGGTCAATCGTTGACCTCTTTGGTGTAAAGCCTGACTGCTCTGGACGCTGGTGCTCAAGCAGAGCACTGGTGCCCCTATCAATCATGGCATATAACCACAAGATGTAGCCATCTCTGTTGTTTAATCACAGTGCTTTGTTAAACGTTCTGTATTTCGATACAAGCACCAAGGACGCATTGACTTCGGCATATTTGTAGAAAATCGAAAATTATTAGACATTTGAGTTCAATCATTTTGCGATGTAACCCATGGACAGTATGGATGTGACGAACCACTTCCTCATCTGACGTCATGCTAATCTCAGGAAGAAGAAGAAGATTTAGACTTTTAATTGCAAATTTACCAACTTTATAATTCGGAAATCAGAAAAAGACACATCATGTCTCTTTTGTAGGATATCAAGGGATAGATTAGGCCAAAAAAAAAATGTTGCATTGGCGTAACGGGTCACTGAAAAATAGGGTAGGTCGGTCGGGATCTTTTTTTTTTTTTTTTTTTTTCCTAATAAATCCCAAAATTTTTGGATAATAAATCCAAAAATTTAATAAATCCTAATAAATCCCTCCCAAAATCTCCCCCGGCTCGAGTACCACCCTTTTTGTCGGCGGGTTCTGTCCGAAACACTTCCGGGTTTTTGCGATCGCGATCGCAATCAACAAGATACTTGAAATCGATAGCAAAAAAACAAAAAAAAAACGTAGGGTCGGCGGAATTTTTAGGGTCGGGCGGGTTACGCCAATGCAACATTTTTTTTTTTTGGCCTTAGCGTCAAGGTGGTCTGAGTGTTTGGGTTCTCCTTTAAACTGGTATACCAAGGACCTCACAAGCTTGCAGAGCAGAGTGAGTATACATTTATATGGATGACTATAACAGCCAAAATCATGTCAACTACCTACCATGACACCCTTTTCACCAGGAAAACCAGGTGGACCAGATGCACCTCGCTCACCCTGCACACAAGCACAATCATCACTCCTCACATTAAGGGTCACAAGGGTGTTTTGTGATGTTCCTTTTTTGCCAATTGTACAGAACTTATAAGAATAGGAACGTCAAATAAAAACAAGTCTTTTTACCATTCATCTTGGGTTATTGCATTTATTTGTTACACATTCAATTTAACTGCCATTGCCATATTTTGTCATAATTATTATTGATTTTCGTAAAGGGACTCTACAGTATAGTAATAATTCACTTTTACCCAGAATTAGAAACTTCAAAGTTGAGAACTGCACTAGTAGTGAACTATGCTGCTGTCTCTCGACATCCATGACTCTGTATTTTGTAGTTGTTAGTAGGGGGAACATTTTGTCATACAGTATATATATATTTTTTCAGGGTCTGAAGAGAAGCAGCCATACCTTTTCACCCATTGGTCCAGGTATTCCCAATGGCCCAAAAGGTCCCAACACCCCCTGTTCCACAAATCACACAGCGTAAACTTTAGTTATACAGTATTATTTTTAAAAAACTACGACACAATCCAGTATATTCAAGTGATGCAGGTTTTGGTCACTGACTGCTCTATCCATGCATGCACGAAATTTTGATGGAAGATTAATGCTTTAACGACTTGCCATCTCTCCGGGGCTTCCTGGATCTCCCACATCACCTTGATGTCCCTGAAAAAGTGAATATAAAAAGATTCTTAAGTTAAACTTTAGAAAGGTGTGAATAAGTCGACATTAATCCTGGAGAAGTTTGTTAGACTGCCTTGAAGTTTAATTTACAAAGATGGAAGTTTCAAAACTACCTTTGGACCCAATGGGCCATGATTTCCAGAAAAGCCATGCTTGCCTTTGATTCCCTGGATGAAAGACATGTGCTTAATCACAGGCTATCATGATTCAAAGCACATTTAATTTTAAACTCCAAAGAAATGAGGAAATTCAAAATCTTAATGCACATAAATGATGCCATCAAAAACTACAATATACAGCAACCAAGAACTCAGAAGTTGAGCACACTTGATTCCAAAATGTAGAATGAAAAACTAGTCTTGCTTGTAAAGGGTCGAGTCAGTCTGCGTCAGCCGGCAGACAAGTAGAACGATGGATGAAATCAACAGGCGGTTGATTGAGGTGTAATAACCACCGTGGGAAACAAGGAGAAGCTTACTTGTTATAGCAGTTAGCATATCTCAATTAACATCCTGTTGATTTCATGCATTCACTCCAAAATGGCAAGCAGGATGTTTAGCTTTGATAATCAAACTAAATGGAGGAATATTTTTCTGGCTGAGATTTTTTGGTCTATTTCTATTGTACTTCGTTACTGATGTCTTATTATTGGACACGGTACATACCTTGCTGACAAACAAGTGGTTGATCCTCTTTTTATCAATGATTCAGCCTCATTTAAGAGAAAACCGATTGATGTGTTTGGCATTCCAATCAGAGCACTTGCCTCATGATGCTGAGATCAAGTTCAACTCCAATATTTCTTCCAGGTGCTGCACTGTGGTGACCACCACTGGCATTTTGTGTCCTACTCAAGGATCGTTTTTCTTGCTTCTTGAATAGATGGACCAGTTAGAAAGGCCAAAGCAGATTATAAACTAAAGATGTAACGGAATGTTAAAGGAAATTATATAACAGCGCGATGTCGCCGCGCTGTAATAATTCTTGAGCTACTTGGCAGAAAATGCAAACAATGACTGGATATAAAAACACATCAATGAGGATAGCAGATTGTACGATATACTTTTTTGATCATTTGAATTATTTTTATTGTAGATTTGATGTTAATGATTTTAAATTGGAGAATGATTATGTTGTGGAAATGTTAAAGGATAAGATTCAGGACTTAGACAAGAGTCTGGCAATGAATGTGAATGAGGTTCGTAATGAATTTGCAAAGACGAACGTGAACAAGGCCACTGGTCAAGATGGTTTCTAATAAGGTTCTGAAACTGTGTAGTCAACAACTTGCCCCAGTGTTCATATGTACCTATCAATCAATCTTAAGACAATGGTGTTATTCCCCAAAATTGGAAATTTTCAATTAATCATCATTCCAGTAACAAAGGTTTAAAAAAATCTAGTAATGAGTTCAATAATTACCATCCAGTAGCCTTGACAGCTTGGTTTTTTTTTTAAAGGATATTTCTGAAATTTTTGTGCACTCAAGTCGATTTGTTTGACCAATCTCAATTTGCATATCAGAGAAAGAGAGGTGTTGACGATGCTTTGCTTGTTTATCTCCAAAGATTGTACCATCATGTATAAACTCCAAAGTCCTTTGTAAGATCATTATTTAATGACTTCTCCAGTGCCCTCAACGCCATCGTACCACAAATATTGATTGACAAATTACTGAACCTAGATGTTACACCTCGACTTTCAAGATTAATTCACAACTTTCTTACAGATCGACCACAATGGGTGAAGTATAATAACATGGGAGTTTTCGGTCGAGGGGCACCACGAGGTTGTGTTATCTCCCCTATTTTTCTTTCCTTGTATACAGGTGACTGCTGCAGTTCAAGTACTAATTATGGTATTATCAAATACATTGAGGATACAGTAATTAGTAGGTTCTTACTTCATGACAACCATGAATATGTGAACGAAGTTCAGTAGTTTGTAGACATGTGAGATGAACAGTCTGTCATTATTTAGTTCTAAATGTCAACAAGACAAATGAAATGATATTTGATTTTCAACGCTTATCTGGTGACCGTGATTCTTTGATCATTCAAACATCAAACATAATATCAAACCATAGTATCAAACAAGTTCCTGAGCATAAGTATTTGGGTACAATGAATGATAACAAATTGAAATGGAGCAGGAATTCCCAAGTATTGGCTCGAAAAGCACACAAAAGATTGTAGTTTTTAAGCAAACTGAAAGCGTTTCATGTCGAAAATAGCATTTTAATTTTTTTTGTATATAATCAGTCCTTGGTTCAAATTATTCTTTCTTTCGATTTAATATATACATTTGTTAATTTTTCTCAAGAAAAGGTGAAGAAACTGGAAAGACCCATGAAGATTGCCCAGCATGTGAGACAAACAGATCTTCCGTTAATTTGTATCTTCTATGAGAAGCATGCTGTGTTGAAGGTCCACAAAATAATGCAAGACCCATCCACTCCCACTTCACCATTATTTTTGTTTTACTCGTTCATGCATTCACTTTTGTATTCCATTTACCTCTTATTACTTTAGACGATATTTTGCACCAAATTCAATTCACATGTTTAATGTGAGTGTGGAAAGGGTGGGATGACCCGGGTGGTGGGATGACCCAGGTGGTGGGATGCCCTCGCCCCCAGTTTTGAATTGAATTTGAAGTGTATTGAATTGAATGGCCAGTGGGAGAAAATTTCCATGCTTTTACGTGGATAACAAGAAAAACAAGAAAAAGAGCAATCAGAGATTGCAAGCCCTCGCCATGACTTGTTTTGTGTGGCATTTGTGCACTGAAGTGCTACATAATAAATAAGAGATAATTAGAACTGCCACTTTATAACTGCTAGCATTGATGACCGGGTACCAAGACGTCCCGTTTTGATGCAACCCTGCTTCGATCAGACACCTGACCCTGACCCTGACCCATGACGTTTTTATTATTGTTATTCAATTGAATTAAGAATGGGATTAAAATTAATTCAATTCAAATCAAATGGAAGACCAAATAGGTGCAGTCCTGCATTTGAGTAATCAGAAGGAACCCAAACAAGCAAAAAGCAAAGACGAAGTCATCAGGAGGAACATGGACAGGATTTGGGTTTCAGCTGCAACTCCTCAACTGTCAAACCCATCCAGGCACAACCAAGTGAGCCTTATTAAAATAAAATAAACATCAAAAAGAACCAAGATCAAAATTTTTAAATAATTCTGGCTGCTAGACCATGTGTTCCGATCAGGTTGAAATTTAATATATATATATATATATATATATATATATATATATATATATATATATATATATATATATATATTCCCCATCTTTACTGGATCATAATTGTGAAGTTTCACATTGATTGATTGAGCAGTTCAAGAGGAAAAATTTTTGAACGATTTTTGTTCAATTCAATATGGCCACCAGACCATGTGACATCAATTATTCATGAATACCCTGGTATCCTCATGGCTTGGGGAACATTTGTGTGAAGTTTCCCCTCAATCTGTCCAGCCATTCTGGAGAAGAATCGTTTTTTTGTGGGTTTTGGGGTAAATCCAATATGGCTGCCAAACGATGTGACCTATGACGTCATATGTGTGAACCTTTTGTTCCTCATTGATAGGTGGTCATGCGTGTAAAATTTTGCCTTGATTTGTTCAGCCACTTCAGAGAAGAAGATTTTGGAAGGTAAAAAGAAGAAAAAAGAAACAATATGGCTGCCGAATGACGTGACTGATGACATCATCAAGTGTTTTTTTTTTATTTCTGTGCACCATTTTATCCCGAGATGATCCTCAAAAATTTTCATACTGATCAGATGTAGCATTCTACATATACAATTATGACATCACAACAAAGACACCTATGATGTCATAAAAAATCACATTTATTCCCCATGACGAGTACTTGCTATGTGCCAAATTTCAATTTTTTCCTTGGTGCGGTTTTAGAGATACAGAGGTCCAACGTTTTTCCTTTTTTTCCAACATGGCTGTTACACCACATGACCTATGATGTCATAATTATCAATAAAACATTCTATATGAGTAGTCATTCTGACGGTGAAAATTTCATCTCAATCTGACAAGCGATTGCAGAGAAAAGCACTAAAGTTCTGTGCTGACAAACAGACAGACAGACAAATGCAAAATCACTCACAGAGTAACACTTGACGAAATGGTACGGCACTCGGTAGAACGCGTACCTCCGCCAGGCTGAACAGTTTAAATTTTGTATCCCACTGATAGGTTGGATCTGAATCCAGATCTTAACCAAAATCGAATGGGCTTGTTCTGGTCACCTAACCAACTCTTCCACCTCGTTTTGTCACAAGTCGTCCACAACTTTTTGAGATGTCATGCAATATCGTTTTTATCCCCATCTCTCAACGGTGAAGAATCAGTTAAAAATTAAATAATTTTTGTACCCAGATCTGGATTCGGATCTTCACCAAAATGGAATCAATTCTTCCGAGTGGCACTCCCAACCTGTCCACAAAGTTTTGCGTGAATCCATCCATAACCTTTTGAGATATTGTGTTATATATAGTCTTTGGCCCTATCTCTCAATGGTGAAGAATCACTTTTTTAAAATGTCAGATCCAGATCCAGATTCGCATCTTCACTAAAATTAAGCGTTGCTGTCCTTGGCTGGTCACCTACACACACACAATAAAATTCAGAACGATTGTTTTAAAACTGTGGCCAAAAATCGTGTACAGACAGACAAACAGACAGGCAGACTAACGGTACAGACCAACATACTAGGCAAAAAAATTTTTTCGCCAAGTAACAAACAAACGGACCCACATTCAATACCTTCTCCTTCGGCAAGAGTAAACATTGAATATCCAACATACTGCTTTGCTTGTATATTGTTCCTAACTTCCTTGTCCTGCATGATCATCTGTACAACCTCATTTATGAGCCAAATACACTGTAGACCAGAAAAGATAATTTGACGCAAATGCATCAATGGATATGCCTCCACCTGCATTAGATGTCAACTCACTGTTCCATTTAATTTTAATTAAAGCTCAAATGAAAAATTAAAGATTACATACTAGAGTGCATGAGGAGGGAAAAAGAGAGTAAGTGGAAGAGAGACATGAAGATGCTTCTAACTTGAGTTATGATCTTCACAATGATTCTCAAGGAGCACATTACCTTTGATGTTTTGAACCTAAAATGTGGCCAGTTTCTCTTTGTATTCCTGCCTATATTTGTGCCAACTTTGGTTGGAATCCCTTAAGTGGTTCATGAGTTATTGTGGTAACATCCATCCATGAGGACCATACTCTGTGCAGAGCGTTGGTGCCGCCGAAGCAGCCTCCTTGGCTATATTGGGAACAATCCTGGACGGGTCGCCACTCCGCCACAGTATACCAGCATGCTGGCACTCATTTTGCCGACCTCGGAAGGATGACAGGCAGAGTCAACCCCACCTGGTGTTAATTCAACAGCTGAGCGGGATTTGAACTCAGGACCCTAGGATCCCAATCCCACTACCTTAACCATTAAGCCAACACCAGGCATATTGTGGTAACGAAACACCGATAATGGGCATGCCTGGTGTTGGCTTAATGGTTAGGGTGGTGGGCTTGGGATCCTAGGATCCTGAGTTTGAAACCTGCTCAGCTGTTTAATTAATACCAGGTGGGGTTGACTCTGCCTGTCATTCTTCTAAGGGTGGCAAAATGAGTACAAACTTGCTGATATCCTGTGTCGGAGTGGTGACCCATCCAGGATTGTGCCCAATAGTCAAGGAGACTGCTGAGGCAGCACCAACGCTCTGCACAGAGTATGGTCCCAATGGATGGATGGATAGATAATGGACTGACAGTTTCATGGACAGCCAGCCAGATGGACAGCCAAATGGAAAACCCGAAAGCATAATGTCTCCGGTCTTCGGCTACAGATTATGAAATGTTCAGGGATAGTGAATAAGGTGTCTCAAAGGAGAATTCCCTGTCTTTTAACGAGTTTTGTAAATCGGCTTAAGAAAAGGACATTGCTAATGGTGAGGAGAAAAAGGGAAAGGAACTTGTTTCCTCTCGATGTTGATCGCAAAAGTAAATAAAAAGAGTGGCAATCCATGCTTCTGGAGTCACATGATACGGATGTGACTGATTTATTAGTACCTCCACCACCGAAGGTGGATGGAAGTTGTGTTTTCACTCCTGTTTGTCGATCTGTCTGTCTGTCTGTCTGTGAGCAGGATATCTCAAAAAGTTATGGATGGATTCGGACGAAATTTGGTGGAAGAGTTTTGTGTGTGACAGATGAATTGATTAGATTTTGGTTCATGTATGAATACAGATCTGGCCTATCATTGGGATACAAAATGTAAACTGTTCAGCCTAAAGGCCCTGTCACACCTTGACGTTTTAGCCAGCGTATGGCAAGGTATCAAAATGTATGTAAAACGCTGGCAAACGCTGAACTATTGATGTTTTTTCCAGTTTTGGACGTATTCATAACGAGTTGGACGTATGCATATCGTATTAGTAACATACACAGAACGTTTCGAGAACATATAGATAACTTATATCAACGAATGCTGAGCGTGTTGTCGGTGTTCACAACCTATGCCCAACGATAATCTAACTTATGCATAGCACGGCAGCGTATCGCCGACGATCACGTGACGTAGCCTATTAAAAGGCTGCAGCTTGACAATTCAAATCATAACCGCACTAGACATCGAAGTGTCATCGAAGTCATCGAAGTGTCACTAGACATACGCCTTTTTAGCCAGCGTATGCCGACGTATGAAAAATTTGCCGAATACGCTGGCACATGTCGAATACGTTATGGGTAAGTTTTGTATACGTTAATAGCATGCTGAAGCACGATGAAGCACGCTGGCATACGTCGTAGTATGCCGAGTACATCGACAAATTTTCAGCATGTTGAAAATTTTTCGACGGATGCCAGCATATCACACATGTTCCACATACGCTGGCCATAAGTTGTAGGCACGTTACGCGATCGTTGACACACGTCGACACACGTTACTTGTAAGTTACTCATAAGTCGAAACACGTCGAGGTAATGTTTAGCGTCAGTGTTCCAGACTCCCTGGTTTTTTTTTTCCTTCGGCATGACGGTGATGTTGACCCTTCGATTTCTCGTGCGGTTATGATTTAAATCGTTGAGCGGCAGCCTATTAATTATATTATATTAGAACCGCACTAGAAATTGAAGTGTCAACATCACCGTCATGCCGAAGGAAAAAAAGAAAACCAGGGAGTCTGGAACACTGATGCTAAACATTACCTCGACGTGTTTCGACTTATGAGTAACTTACAAGTAACGTGTCGACGTGTGTCAACGATCGTGTAACCTGCCTACAACACGTTACTCATAGGTTAGAAATAAGTTTCGGTAAGCTAAACATTACCTCGACGTGTTTCGACTTATGAGTAACTTACAAGTAACATGTGTCGACGTGTGTCAACGATCGCGTAACGTGCCTACAACTTATGGCCAGCGTATGCGGAACGTGTGAGTCATACGCTGGCATACGTCGAAAAATTTCAAGCATGTTAAAATTTGTCGACGATCTCGGCGTACTACGACGTATGCCAGCGTACTACGACGTATGCCAGTGTGCTCTTAACGTATACAAAACTTACCCATAACGTATTCGGCATGTGCCAGCGTTTTAGACAAATTTTCCATACGTCGGCATATGCTAACTAAATCGTCAAGGTGTGACAGGGCCTTAACGGAAGTGTGCTCACTACCAAGTGCCATTCCAGTTAACCTCCGCCAGCGAAGATGGACGGAGATTACTGTTTTCACCCCTGTCTGTTTGTTACTTTCGAAATCTAAAGATTTCCTATGTATATTATGACTTCCGTCCTCTGTTTGTGTGTTTGTTACTTACGAAATCTAAAGATTTCGTAAATATATTGATGACTTCCGTCCTCTGTTTGTGTGTTTGTTTGTTTGTGTGTGTGTGTGTGTGTTTGTGTGTGTGTGTTTGTGTGTTTGTTTGTAGGTACGATAACTCGAGAACGGAAGAAGCTCCCAATGTCAAATTACACCACGTGATTCAGGAGGGTGATGGATAGCGCTGATTAGATTTTGGTCAAAATCGGTCAAAGGTCAAGGTCACAGTGAGGTCAAACATAATTCCGTAAATTCATGTGGAGAAATGGAGTATTTTTGCTTCGGTCGACGTTACGAGTTCGTTTTAACTTCGATTTTAATTTTGTCTTCGGTTTTTGTGATCGCTTAGGACGCTTAACACTCAGTTATCGAAATTCTTGTAAAAATCAGATGTTTTGGAAACGTTTTAAGATTGTATAAAAAAATATTTCACTCGCCGCATCACGGCTCGTCACGTGGTGCAGCGCACTCGAGCAGAGGCTTCGTTGAGTCGCGTAAAGGTTTTGCGTGTGCGTGCTGACGGTGTTTTCGATAAAGATGGTGTTTAAAAGTAATTTTTTTTATCTCAATAAATGTTATCGTCGCATGCCTGACTCGCTAAGCCGTCGGATTATGTTAAGATTGTTGGTGGATGGCCGAATATTACGGTTTTGTGACTGATAAAATAATATTAAATAATTGCGTGGAGAAATGGAGATTTTTGCTTTGGTCGACGTTACGATTTTTGATGGTTTGGTACAGAATCATCGTAGAAACTTCTGGTTTGCGTCGCTACCTTCTCGAGAGACAGCTTTTATTAGACAAGGTCAGAGGTCAAGTTGACGATTTCGTAAGTACTAGTCTATGACTGCTTGTTTGTTTGTGTGTGTGTGTGTGTGTGTGTGTGTGTGTGTTTGTGTGTTGGTTTGTAGGCAAGATAATTCGAGAACGGAAGAAGCTACCAATGTCAAATTACACCACGTGATTCAGGAGGGTGATGGCTAGTGCTGATTAGATTTTGGTCAAAATCGGTCAAAGGTCAAGGTCACAGTGACGTCAAACATTCCATTTTTGATGGTTTGGTACAGAATCATCGTAGAAACTTCTGGTTTGCGTCGCTACCTTCTCCAGAGACAGCTTTTATTAGACAAGGTCAGAGGTCAAGTTGATGATTTCGTAAGTACCAGTCTATGACTGCTTGTTTGTTTGTTTGTGAACAGTATTACGGAAAAACTCCTCGACGGATTTCGACGAAACCTGGTGGGGAGATTAGATATGGTCGAAGGATCATGCCATTAGATTTTGGACTTGGTCCGAAGTCCAATATGGCCGCTATGGCGGCAATTTTGAAAAAAATATTTGAATTTTTGTTTTTGCATTTCTACATATTTTAAGTGATTTCCAACCCCCCCCCCCCAAAAAAATTGTTAGAGAAAAAAACCCCAAAATTTTGCTAACTTTTTTTTTCAACAAAATTTCGATTTTTTTTTTTGCATTTCTACATGTTATAATTGATTTCCAACAAAAAACATGCGAAAATTATAATTGCGGCTGATTTTGGAACTTCAGGTGGATATACCCACATAAAATCAATTTCTGTCTCAAGGAATCTAGCTTGTTCTGATGAATGAATTGAGTATGTAAAAGTTAAAAGTAAAAGGGAAAGTTGCAAACTATAACTCTGTGAACACTGTTGATGTCAAATTGAATGAATAGGATATCAGGTTCACTTGAGTGACCTGGCAGTATTGGCAGCGGAGGTTTTGCACTCTACCGAGTGCTCCCCCTCTCGTTTGTTATGTTTTACATTGATCAAGTACTCATGGAGGAGGTGTACATATATCATATGTAAGACAAGGACATTAGTAGACATCAGTGCACTTTTACATGAATGACAAGGACATTATAGTTTATAATATGGACAAATGAACACAGTGTATCGGATTTTAACTTGGGTTCCCAGCATCATGAGCTACCTGTTCGGATGGGAACATGAAATATGCCAACCCAAACCTACCTTTTGATCTTCAGGTCAGCTGTGAGGAATTTTACTGTCCTGAAATGCTCTTTGAATCAGCTATACAATGATGTGTCTGAGTTAATGGACCAAAGCCTCAATTCTGGGCACTCAGTTGGAGAAGCCTGTCATTACTCTTGATTGTATCACAGCGTTTCCTTGCATACAAGGAAGGTAAAAGAAATGGCGGCTTGTGGAGACAATAGTGAGGTCATCAAACCCTTCATGCAAAACTCACCGCAGGCCCTGCAAGCCGAGATGTGCCCACCTTTCCCTCGTCTCCCTATAAACAAAAGCAATAAAACCTTTTGCCAAAATAAGTTGTGACAAAGAAAACATGCAATGGATAAATTATGTGACAATTATAATATTAACATAAAGCTTGCCTTTAGATTAATGTGCCATATTCATGTTACGATCCACCCCTCTTGGGGTGCACCCTGAAAATCCTTCACCTGTTGCCTGTACATATCAGATTATTATCAATTAATCTCGGGAATAAAAAAAAACTTTACGAGGATTGCAGGTTAAATTGTCAGAAACAAAGTCATTAACCTTTGTACGACTGAGGGATAAATAAATTTGTAACTCCTTGCTAAAGCTCTTAAGGACTAATCAAAGTCTGTTTGCTGCATCTCTGCACGTTGAACGAAATGGCCCCTTTTTGCTCAACGGCTGTAACACAATTTTAAAAACATATAAACTGAGGGTCAGTTCTATCGGAAAAAGATTGGCTCAGGCCAGTTATTGAATATCACTGGAAAATTGCTTGGGCTAAAATACTCACTGACCTCTAAACCAGGAAGTCCCACTGGCCCAGGAAGTCCTCGAGCTCCTGGCTTCCCCTGACGGACAAGGGCAGCTTGTGAGTAAATTTGGTCTAACTTAGCTAGAAACTTTCAATGTCTCCTTATTTTAGAAAAAAAAGAGATCCAAAGCTAATATTGATTAAGCTCGCAGAGAAGGTTTTACTCCATACATAGATGACATGAAGAACAAGGACATTGCGACACTACAGACAAATTAATGATGAACATGAAATTACACCTTTGGTTTAAAAATCAACAAGGTGAGTAATTGGACTTCCTAACATACACAGATCAAATAGGTCATTTTTACTCGTTTAAAAGTTTTTACATCTGTCCCAATCTCAAGGATAAACACTTAAAATCATCACATGAATCATACTCATCTATATATTAATCTGAGAGGTTACGGTTGCTGATGGCAGAGCCCACACCAAAGGGAAGCAAGTCGACAAACCATTGGACGAGGGGCAGAAGAGAACAGGCAGACAAGTGTCAGAAGATAAGAGGTGGACAAGTGCAGAAGATTTCAAGGGTGGGTGGGGGGTGGGAACAAAGTGAGGGAGCAATGGACCCCCAAACACCCATTTTGAACACAAACATTTATATGGAACAAGAAAACAGAGAAAAACCTCATGTAGAAGTGGTGTGCAAATATAAATTATGGGATGAATAGCTTATCCTTGTGACTTCTTATTTATTCTCCTTCTTTTAGAATGCTATCTTTTGAGGCAGGAATGAAATGATCCTGCTTGTAATCTGGAGTGCCTGAGTATTCCTGGATGGCGAGGCAACTTTAAACTGTCTGGCCTGTTCACGTCTCTTTATGTGTCATATTATCTGCACGATTTGCAGCCACATTTGCTTTGAAGTGCACTTACCCACACATGTCTTCTGGAAAGCAAAAAAAAACATGCAACAAAACATCTTCCAGCCTCTGAGTTGGTGCCTGCAAGCATTAAATCTGCGGAAATGCAGATGTATGCCTCCTCCAGTGGCACTGAATAGTCTAGGGGTTGTGTTTGTAGATGTTTAAAAAATGCTAAGATATTTTTAGGCCAACACATCCATTGCCATCCTGTACTCCTCAAGTAAATGAAAGCTGCCTGCCAAACAAATGAAAGCATCTTCAGGGACAAAATGGATGTCAGATTAAACGAGAGTTCATCGAACACGATACCCCGTGCAGTGTTCAGGTATATGCTTCGATTCAAATAAAGGTTTAAATGCAAATAAATTAATTAATTCCGTATTTTACCGCCATTTTCCCCTGTGTCTATTGCATCAACATATCTAACACTTTCGTTAGTTCTTCGTGCCTGTTGTTTGTGTCCTTTATAACATCCTTAAAAACAGTAAGTTTCCTGTTTGAATGATTTTCAATTTTGTTTGACTGTCAGGCAGGCAGACTGAGCAAATATTGTAATGGTTGTGGTGGTAGATGGAAGGATTTAATATGGAATTTAGCATTGTGTAGAGTTGCTTGGTCCATGGACGAGTAGAAAGCAACTCGACGAAACTAAGTTAGGGAATCTGTGAGCTTAAGTGTTATGTGTCACCACACGAGGGGTGGTGTGGTGTTAATGAGCTTAGGGAGTACGAATAAGTTCCCCAGTATGTGATTTTTTCACATGTTTTTAATATTCCAAGCCAGGCAGTAAAGCTGGGAAACGTATCCCTGAAACCACAACAAACAGGAGAAGCCCTGCCTTTTCGGGTTTGAAGGCGAGCAGGCCACACCCCAGAGGTGGAGGATATAGAGCGCAGAGGGGAGAGAGCGTGGAGGCAGGCTTGCACACATGTGGATTGTGGAAGGTTTCCGACCGGATAGAACGGGAGATCGGCAGAGCACACACAAGGGGTCGGTGTGAGGACTGCACGAGGCAGGTGGCACCTTTGGAAAGAGGAAGGCTGGCACATTTTGAACCTTCGTGTGGAAAGCTGCTTGCGGATTGCCTGGCATACGTCTGCCCGGTTACGAGAGAAGCGCCATTTTGCATGCATGTGGACGTGCATGCCTCGATTCCAGTTCGACAAGGACCAACTCTGGGCCTAGCTGAGTACCAGTATACATAAAAAGGGGGGGGGGGGGTTCTTTTCATTTTGTGTCACCCTTTTTCTGTATTTGTGTCTGTGTGCGAGGCCTCAACAGCAGGATTTATTTATTTATTATTACTATTATTACCTGTTGAATTATTGTATTTGTAAATATTTGTGTGTGTTCATTAAATGTGTATATTTTGAAGAAATTGTATTTGTCCATTTGTAGTGGGTTCGTGGATAAACCCCCTTGTGCTGTCCTGGTGCAGTGCTCCTGTGCCGTACTCCTCCGCCCATACGCCATTGCCCGACGCCATGTCCTTTGAGCACATGTTAAAATCTCCGTCGATCAACGTGTCCGCCTCCTCTTACTAAAGAACCGCTCGGCTGTCCCGGGGGGTTGGCGGTGTTAACCGCCCGGCACCATAAATTGGGTCAGGGGGTTTAACTTTGGCTGGCCAACCCCGTGACAATATATTATCTTACTCCTTCCTCCCTGTGCAATCAGGATGAATTCAGAGCCAAAGTAGAGTAAAATGGAAAACTTGTCCTATCCATGTTCTGATTCATATTCAAAATATACCATTCAATTTAAATAAGTTGTTCCTCGATCATAAACTGATCAGATGTATGGACAGATGGATGGATGGACAGACAGACATGAACCAATTGCTTATCCCCATTTTATGCTTCACATGTGCGGGGCAATTATTTATGCCTATTGTTAGCCCATCCTTCAATTGGGGTTTAGGTGTGTGTGTGTGTGTGTGTGTGTGTGTGTGTGTGTGTGTGTGTGTGTGTGTGTGTGTGTGTGTGTGTTTGTGTGTGTATGTGTCTGGGCCATAACTTTTTTTTACCATTTGAGCTTTTGTCATCAAATTTTTAACAAAGCTTTATTATGAGAATATGGAGGAGAAAAATTAATCATTTGGTCAAAAGTCATCACATGGAGCCATCAATTTTCCTCCAATTGACCTGAAGTGTTAAGAATTTGGATATTGGGTGACTGAATTAGTTCACCATTGAAACACTAGAAGCCGATTGTTTTCAGGTCAAAAGGTCAAAGGTCATCATCACAAAATAATAAATTTCCATTTGACTTTAAATTTGAGCAGCGTTTGCAAACTGGGTCACTGAAGCCGATTGCTTTTGAGGTTAAAATGTGAAGGTCACCAATATTCGTCAATTTTTTTTTGTCCTCTTTTTTTTTTTTTAGCTGTTTTCGTCATTTTTAGCATACGGAAGAAGAAGAAGTCTGAATCCAAAGCAGACGTGGATGGGCTTTGCATTTTCAGATGCTTTCTAGTTTAAGACTTGTTATTGGAGAAGAAAAATAAATGACCTTGTGGACCAATCACAGACAGTTGGACAGATATGTCTCACATGTATAAACTGATGATGTATTATGCTAAGATATTAAGATGTCATCATGACAAAGCTGATGTGCCATCACCATTATAATTGGATCAAATTATGGGAACAGTTACTGTAAACCAAGGTAGCTTCCCTGTACCATAAACCTATTTTGTTCAGCATTTACCTTTTGCTGCATTTTTCACAACTTGCCCATAAGTGTTGAGATCAATGATGATATGTTGTTTACAAAACATTCGTTTGTATGTAATTCTAAACTCAAGGCACCAACACCTAGTATAGCTGCCCAGTCGGCAAGGCTCAGGTTCAGCTCTCCCATGCAGCTATAATCGTCTGTGGTCCCCTTAGTTTACAACATGGATTTTATCAGGTACATCGACATATTTGTAAACTTGCATGTAATTGATTGAAAAACAAATTAGATCTGGGTCAAATCAATGTTCTGGCAAAGTTATTCAAGTTTTGGAGGTAAGTTTGCCACTACAATGGTTTTTCCTTGACCGGCAGAGAAATATAGTGAAGAATACTAGTCTTAATAAAGACTGTGATGGACTGCATCTGCAGATTCTCATGGTGGTAAACTTGTGCTTTCTTCATTATCTTCTTTAGGATAATCGATTGTTCATCAAAATAAAGGGCAACTTCACCACTTTGATCATTGAAAAACTTCAAATATCAAAAATATATTATCTAACATGTAATCTTACAGCTGAGAATGATAAAGTAAGAGCACCGGACAGTACGTTTTACTCATCACAGGTCTCACAAACGATGAAAGGATCACAATGATCATTGCAACATTCACAGACCCAGGAAAAGACAATTGAGGAAATAAACCCAATCTGGTCCCTTGTTCGTCACAACACATCTGTCTTCATCTAATCCTCTTCATTCTGTTTTGTCGAACCTATAGCATATACAAAGCAGCTTCTGTACTACAGACAAATTGACTGGGTAGTTTGTATGTTTCATGTGAACGGCCTTCTTCTGATATGAAGGAGAAACCTACACACCGTATTCATGTATACTACACGTATGCCAAAAAACAATGTTTTCCAAGGATGTCTATTTCAAGAACACTGTACCAATATGGCAAAGCTCCACCATTTTACCAAAAAAGTGAAATCAGGCTAACTTTAAATTATGAGACATGTTGCAGTTAAAAATGGAGAAGTAATTACCTTTGGTCCTTTTGGTCCATTGAAGCCAGGAATGCCAATGTCACCAGGAAATCCCTGCAAAGAATAAGGAAAGTTCAGCTCACATCCACTTTCCTGTAACTTCATGATAACCTTGCTGCACCCTATGCAAACTACATAGTCTTTTACAAACACGCTTCTTTGTGCAAGCATTGCTTGAACTTGCCTTTATCATTTGTTGGTGTCACATTATTACAAGATATAAAAGGAAGGTGGACATTGGAAAACTCCGTTTGGCCCATCATGCCTGTGCTTTATCCACACCCGATTAATTTAATATATCGGTTTACCGACTTCATGTTATTTAAAGAATGTTTATTTTATGGTGTTCATGCCTAAAATGTCAGTACGGTACTTCTTAATGCAAGGATTTAATGGTTATTATTATTCATTTGGGGAAGTATGGGGGAGGGGGAGTGGGGGTGGTGGGTTCAGAATGTTTTGCATCTTAAAATATTTAATAATTGGATCACATTAGTTGGGGTTAAAAGATTTTCAAAAAGTCAACAATATCCTTCGAGAAGTCAACAAAACTTAAAAAGGACTTAAAAAAAGATTTAAGGACTTCAAAAAGTCAACAATACCCATAATTTGTTCATTGTTAAGCTATGGCTCGAAAAATCAAGGTTGATTTTCAGCTTTAATGATAATGAACCCTTTTACATTCGTTTTGATGAAAAGGTATGCAACCACAATTGGAAGCACAATCTTCTCGTTCTTATTCATCTCCTTCTCTGCTTGTTATAAGGGGTGAGGTCCAATGGTACCAATCTTCTGCCCTGCCTTGACCAGAATATTCCTCCACTTCCCTCTATACTCCCCCACTTCCCTCTATACTCCTCCACTTCCCTCTATACTCCTCCACTTCCCTCTGGCTTCAGACAACTCTCTCCACTCTCAAATCACCCACATCTTATTGATATCCCTCCTCGCACAATGTTCCCATCTCAACCACGGTCTATCTCTTTTCCTCCTGCCTTGCTTCCTCAACCTATCCACTGTTTATGCTGTCCTCTCTTCCCCCATCAGCAACAAGTGCCGAGCCTACTTCAGCTGGCTTTTTTCCAATCTCACCATCAAGCTTATTTGCACCCCAATCTGCTCCCTCAGTTCATCCATCCTCCTTCTATACACCCACTTCCCTACCACAATCCTCCTCAACCAGTTGTTCTCACAGAGCTGCAGCCTTTGTTTTTGTCTCTCTGTCGGTGCCATTGCCTCTAGACCATAAAGGTAGGCTGATATTATACAAGACACCAGAACCTTCCCTTTCAATTTCCTCGATATTTTTGTCTGCCATCAATTCCTCCACCCTCTTCCATACATTGCCACTCATCTGAATCCTCCTCTGCACCTCTGCCTCTGACCTACCAACCCCAGCCACTGTTCCCCCCAGATACTCATACCTATCTCCCTGAATGATGTCCTTTCCCTCTAACCTGATATTAATTTATTTTCTCTCCAACCCAATCCACATCACCTCATCTTCTCCATACTCATCGTCAGTGCATGCTTCCTGAATGCCCGGTCCACTCCCCCAGTACCTCTTGCATTTCCCTCTTCCTCTCCACCACAACAGCCAGATCATCTGACTACAACATCCTGTTCAGAATACCATACATTATTAAGCTCCTGCTTATGAGCTCCATCAACATGATAAGCATGAATGGGCTGAGAGAGCTTCCGTGCCTCAAATTGATGGTCATGCTGAACTCCTCCAACATACGAGGAGGAACCAAAACACTTCTCTTCATTCCCTTGTGTATCCCTTCCACCAACCTAATTTCAGCTTCTGGTACTCTCATCCATCTCAGTGTCACCATCACCATCTCTCTCGGGACATCGTCGTAGGCCTTTTCCAGGTTCAAAAATCCCAATGCCATTTCACCTTGCACCTCCAACCTTTTCTCCACCAGCTATCTCAGCATGAACATCATATCCATCATTCTCCTATCCTAAGTTCCTCATACCCGGCCCTCATCCTCTCCTTGTACTCCATGACAATGTTGTTTCTGCACCCCCCCAAACCCCTTTATCATCCTCTGCTCTTCACTTCCTTCCTTTTCTTCATGCATACAACAAACACCACAGGCTTGTGCTGGGTGGTGACATGCTCTCCCACCACCATCTTACAGTCCTTGATCCTCCACAACTGTTGTTTCCTCACGACCAATAAATCCAACTCTATTCCATGTTGTCCACTCCTGTAAGTAATTCTGTGACTGCCATCCCATTCTTTGTCATTAGTTCCACCAGCTCTCGATCCTCTCTATTCCTCGTTCCCCAACCAAATTTACTGACACATTCCTCTTCACCAGGTGTTGCTGCCACATTTCCCATAAATCATGATGCATAATGAGCAGGCCAAGCTGTTAAGGAATGCTGTACTAAAGTCCTCAGGGTAACTTCTGCTTGCACAAACTCTGTTGGATAAGCCACACAGTGATCAAAATGTCCTGTTCCTGGATCTGTATGAAAGTCTGACACTGATTCAATGCAATATTTGCAATTTCCTTCTCTGACAGGTCTTTTTCGCTTTAGATATTATTATTTTGAGTTTGAACACCGTCATTGTCCATCACTATGACAGTCACATCATGCAATGTGGAAGGGAAGCTTGTGAGTTTTGTGTTGCTAGATTGGTATAAAACATTACGTTCTGTACAATATTGAATCTTTCACCAACAGGCTTTGATTATTTGAAGTAGATGTAGTGATTGGAAGTAGAGGTAGTGATTAGAGGTGGTCCTGGGAGACCAGCAGGACATTAAGGGAAGGGGCACCCCATTGACAAATTTCTTGGAGAGAACCCTGCAATAGTAAGAACATGTATTAATTGGCAAAATCATGCAGATTAGACCCATGTGATCGCTTCAGTGCTTACCATATGGGATTGTGGGGTATTACCATATTTTAAGACAGCAAATCGAACGCATTTTTGGAAGTTGCAGAAAAAAACGGCTCTTTTAACATCACATTTGTATAGAATACCTTTTCCTCAATATAAATGATTCTTTACAAGAGTGCCATCACACCAAGCACAACTCAAGCATCTAAAATTGCTCACAGAGGTAAAACATTAGACTGACAGATACATTCAGGATTACTTAGCAAATGGGAATGCACCTACCTCAGGACCAGGTCGACCAGGGGGACCAACAGGTCCCTTTTCTCCAGTCTTGCCCTGTTAAAAGGCACAGGCACAGTGAAGATTTCGAAAAGTGAGAAATAATGAAATTATTCAAGAGGTGCACACATGAACCAGCTCTCAATATCAGTTATAGCTAGAATGTATCACTATGATATTGTTGTGGTTACCAAATTCGCAAACCACCATTCAGGTCCCTTAGGTGAGGTATCTCGGCAAGTATATGTGTAGTTAGGCCCAAACCCGTTGTCTAGTGGGAATACATGTCATTTATGCGTGCTGCGACTCTTCAGGATAGCCGTTTTTCTTTTACTATCTTTATTTTGGACCAACCGCCATGATTACCACCACAACCACAACATCAACCACCAACCACAACACCGCTTCACCACAACCGCCACGACCTTCACGTCACACTTCGCAACCGTCGCATCGCCACCGTTCTTGCGCCGCCTGTGGGTACCGGTGTTGGACTCGTGCAGGGCGCGCGCCGAACAGCGTGTACAAAATCACGGATTTTGTGCTTCAAAAACGGATCAAAAACGACACACGCCCACTTTTTGCCGTCCAATCGGTGAGCGAGGGGCGATTTGGCCCCGCCTCCAGGACGATCGATATATGCAAATTTATGGATCAAAAAGCCTTCACGCCCACTTTTTCTCGGGCCAATGGGGAGCGAGGTGAAAGGTCAAAGGGAGGGGGTCAAAGGCGAAGCTACGGGGGGGATAAAAGGACCGTGTTCGTCAGTCAGAGTGGAGAGGAGGAGAAGAAGTGAGTCGGAAAGTCCAGAGGCGGAGAGTAGGAGGTCGAGAGGCGGAGAGTAGGAGGTCGAGAGGCGGAGAGTAGGAGGTCGAGAGGCGGAGAGTAGGAGGTCGAGAGGCGGAGAGTAGGAGGTCGAGAGGCGGAGAGTAGGAAAGTCGAGAGTAGGAGAGTAGGAGAGTAGGAGAGTAGGAGAGTCGGAGAGTCGGAGAGTCCAGAGGCGGAGAGGCGGAGAGTAGGAGAGTCGGAAACAGAGAGTCAAGACTTCGCGGGCGGTGGAGCTGCTCGTCGTGTGCGTTGGAGTCGGAACGGAGGGGACGAGCTGTGGAAAGGCGGCGACACCAGACGAGGGGGTGCTCGCGTCGTGCAGGGAGCTGCACCCGAGGGAGGCCGACAGCGCGACCTGGCCGAGGTGGAGACGCTCGTCGCGGGATAATAAAGATCCTCTATACCCCGAGCATCAGCAACCCCCTCCTGTTTCCCCCCGCGCTGAGATAGTGCGACCAAGGGGGCCCCTTTCCCACCCCCTACCAGACACTGTCCGCGAGGCCCGCGGAGTTGAGGCGCCATCGCCGCTCCGCGTCTCATCACCAGACGGGTAGGCGCGACCCGGTCTCGGCCTCAGGCCCACCTCATCCTTGAGGGTATTCTTTTCCTTGGTTTTGGGTATGTGTTGTCGGCGCCGTCTGTGAAGTAGAATTGTATAAGTGTTGCCGTGTGCTCGGTAGTCGGTATTAGCTCTGCATTGTGTTTTCGCTTTTATATTTGCTTTTTGTGTAAATTGCATTGTGTCTTTTCTGTGTGCTTTTGGTGGAATTGAATATGTGTGCTTCCCGTGTGCCGCGAATAAATGTGCTTTGTGTTGAACTGTTTCCCGCTTCGCTTCGTCATTTCTCCCATTGAATCCTCATCTTGCTTCACGTAAAGGGTTGGTAGTGGGCTGAATACGCCCGATAATTAATCGAACCGTCGAGGTCGACGATAACACCGCTCGGTTATTCTGATAGTACGGAACGGGTCGCTTAAGTGGCCCGTGTCCGAAGTCGACCTGCGGCGAGGTGCGATCGCCCGGTCTACCCTCCGCGTGGGTACTTAGGTAGGTCGAATTTGGCGAGCAACCCTATCCCACGCGGGGGCTGATTGGCTCGATCGCGGTGAGACCGAAAGGTCCACCCGTGACTGGTTCCCGGCGTTAGTCCGAGAGGGTCACGACTGGATTGTCCGTCCGGTGGGCGACGTGCCGCGATTCGAGTTACGTGGCCGTCAGCACGCCGGCGGGCGCGAATACCGCAACAATATTAATGTAGGCTGGAAGGATATCTTTAGTGGTATGGACTCACCTCTGAGCTATCTAGTCTGGGTTCAAATCTCAATCCTGCTATAAAATGTCACCCTGGTGTTTCGCATGCAGAGCGAGACAACATGTGCACCATCCATCAGGAGGACATTAAGCTGCAAGACACGTCTACCAGTGCTGGTTGTCAGTGGACATTAAAGATCACATTGTGGCTTTCATTAAGAGTTGGCAAACGATCGCCGGCACTGTGAACAAACGATTCTTCTTTTTCCCATTTACATTCCACAATTGCTTGTTTGACCTTGTGGTCTCCATATATGTTTGATGGAGTTTCATAATAGATTTATCAATTGCTTATATTAGGAAACATAATGAACTGCTCGGGACAACTGACAAGTCTTGGCTCACTGCTCACTTCCACTCCTTTGATCCTCTTCAATAATTTGTGGTATATCTCCTTCCTCAGTCTTTTCAATCACACTCTTCCAGGGCTTCAGTTTGGCAGTGTACCAGAATGTCATCATCCTCCATCCTGACCCATGAGCTTTTCTTTCCTCATGAACTTGCAAGTCGCCATGTTCTCTTCACTCTTGTCTATTCTGTCTTCTCTTTCTGTACATCCATCCTCCTGTTGCATCTGCTTGTTGTCCCACTGCCATTGTGCTGCCTTCTAACCTTTGCTACCTCATTCCTATGTGGGCTTGGACTTTATCAACAACAAAAAAAACGTTTTCTCAGACTACTTGTAACCAGAATATAAATTGGAAGAAATCATTACAACTAGTCACAGATGTCAGTATAGAAACTTGTTGACAACCATTATGGAAGCTTGTTGAAGCCGTTGGCACAATAAAGTGAACAATTCTCATTAATTAACTTAAATGAGCAATTCTTGTACAAATATTAAAAAGATGGTCAAGTCTTCACCAGATGCAAACAAGCAAAGCTCTGAAGGCAAGTTCAAAATTCAATTTCAACATATTGTTACGAATTTCGGTCCGCCCGGCGTGCGATCGGCCACGTAACTCAAATCGCGACCGCGTCGCCCACTGGAACGGACAATTCAGTCGTGACCCTCCTTGGAACTACTGCCAGAAGCTAGTCACGGGTGGGTCTTTCGACCCCACCACAATCGTGCCAATCGGCCACCCGCGCAGGATAGGGTTGTTCGCCAAACTCGACCAACCTAAGTACCTGCACGGGTAGTTAACCGGACGATCGTACCTCACCGCTGGCCGGCCTAGGACATGAACTGCTTAAGCGGTCCGTTCCGTGCTTCAGTGATAACCGAGTGGTGTTATCGCCGGCCCCGACGGACGTGATTATTTACCGGGTGCTTACACCCTTCTATCAATTCATTCCGTGATGCAAGATGGAACTTTCAAACAAGGGAAAGGACGCAACGAGACGGGGAACAGTTCGACAAGAACATTTATTGCACACTCAGACAAGCACGTATTTTACAGCCATACAGTAATTCATGCACGTATAACAGTCAAAGCAATGAAAGCAAGAATTACAACCGAATAAAGTCTTTATTTCGCACGCACACTTAGACAATTCTACTTATAAGACGGCGCCAACACATGCATTTACACAAAAGCAAAGGAAAAAGCCACCCTCACAGGCAAGGGTGGCAGACAGGTTTGTGGACCAAATGTGCGTGGAACCTGGATGAGTGGCCAGGTCCATGAGACCGAAAGGTCTTACCCACGCCCTCGTGGCGTAATGGCGGGCAAGCCAGGATGTCAGCGTAGCTGTGCTTGGCTTCGTGCCCCTGGCGTGGCCGGCGAGCTCTCTCCGGCGCTCCCCGTCTGCCTTTCCCGTCGGCTTCGAGATCCGTCTCCCGACTCTGCCCCACCGACACTGCCGCCATCTGCTGACACTGCACTCGACTGCCGACACTGCACTCGACTTGATTGCCCCGTCTCCCGCCTCTCCAGACTGCCACTCCACCGACTCCAGACTTGACTGCCACTTGACTGCCACACTGCCACTCCACTGCTGCTCCCACTTGACTGCCGACACTGACACACTGCAGACTTGACTGCCCCATCTCCCGCTTCTCCAGACTGCCACTCCCCAGACCCGACTTGACTGCCGACACTGCACTCGACTTGACTGCCGACACTGCACTCGACTTGACTGCCGACACTGCACTCGACTTGACTGCCGCGACCGACACACTTGACTGCCGACACTGCTGCTGCCACTTCACTGCTCCCATTTTTCTGCCACTTGACTTCCGCGAGCTGCGTAGTGCTCACGCTTATATAGGCCGAGGGAGGGCGTACATGCAAATTTGTGGATCACAGCGGGTTTGGAGGCAGGGCTACATCACCTGATGCTCCGCCATTGGATGGAAGAAAAGTGGGCGTGAATCATTCCTGATCCGCTTTTCGAGGCGAAAGGAACGCATTCACAGCCCATGGCACGATGTGTGGTAGAAAGGCAGAGGTGGTGGGAGTTTGCTGCGGTGGTTTGGGAAGGGTGTTGGTGGTGGCGATTCGGTTGCTGGTGGGCGTCGTTTGGGAATGGCGGTGAAGCGATGTTTGCGGGGTGGAGTTGTGGAGGTAAAGAGGCAAAGGTGGTGGTGTTTGGTTTGTAGTTGTTTGGGAATGATGTTGGTGGTGGCGATTTGGTTGTTGGGGGATTATTGGTCCAAAATAATGATAGAGAAAAGAAAAACGGCTAACTCAAAGGAACGCAGCGCAGTGAACATGGAAATTCCCTCTAAACAACGGTGGGGAAATATAACTACACATATACTTATCGTCATAACTGATCTAAGGACCCTTTATGGTGTATTGCGAATTTCCACAGCCATAACAATATAAAGGTACACCATGCTCAATGTTTCACTGTTGGAAAAGCATTTACTGTCCTCACCTATCTAATTCAGGTCAGGTCAGGGATGGGAGCATGTGCCAGAACAGCACGTCGCTGCGTCCACTTTCCGCCGGTACTCCAGGGGCCTCCGTCTGGCCATCCCCCAGGCAGATGCCAGGCCCATCCCCATCTCCTTGAGATGATGGTCAACCTGTTGCAACCATGAGGCACGTGGTCGACCCACTGGCCTCCTCCACTCATGAGACTCCCTCGCTGAGAGAATCTGGTGAGCAGGATCAGAGTCAGGAAAACGAGCCACATGTCCATACAGCCGCAACTGACGCTCACGGACTATGCAGGTAACAAATCTCATCCGAGTCTCTCTCAGCAACCGCTCGTTGGACACAAAATCCGACCAGCGATAGCCAAGGATTCTCCGAAGAGACCTGGTACCAAAGGAATTAAGTCTCCGTCTCAGATCCTTGGTCAAAGTCCAAGTCTCGCACCCATAGAGCAAGACTGGAAGTACCAAGGACCTGAAGACTCGGACTTTCGTCCTCCCGCACAGGTACCGGCAGCGCCACACCCCATGATCAAGTGAATCCATGACTCCCCAGGCCCGACCCAGATGTCTATTGACCTCTGACTCGCAGCCAGCAGAGACATGAATATCACTGCCAAGGTAAGTGAATCTCTCCACGACCTCAACATCCTCACCACAAACAGACACAGACAGGACAGCAGCATCCAAGATGTCACCGAAAGCCTGGATCTTAGTTTTGACCCAAGAAACCCGTAATCCCAATGGCTCCGACTCCTCATTCAGCACCTCGAGGGCCCCCAAGAGGATGTCTAAAGTCTCCGCAAAGATGACTGCATCATCTGCAAAGTCAAGGTCCGAGATCTTGACATTCCCAAATGACGCACCGCAACTTGATCTCTCCGACATCCTCCCTAGAATCCAGTCCATACAAGTGCTGAAAAGTGTGGGGGCAAGTACACATCCCTGACGAACTCCAGTAACAACTGGAAATAAGTCAGAGATGGTACCACCACACCTCACAGCACTCTCAGTACCAGAGTAGAGTTCAGACATCAGATCGATCAGTTTTGGTGGCACCCCACGAAGACCAAGAATCCTCCAGAGGACATCCCGATTCACTGAATCGAACGCTTTACAGAGATCAACATAGGCTGCAAGCAGCCCCTGCCGAAACTCTCGTCTGCGTTCGGTGAGGACACAAAGTGCAAGGATACGGTCAATCATTGACCTCTTTGGTGTAAAGCCTGACTGCTATGGACGCTGGTGCTCAAGCAGATGGTGGCGAACCCTATCGAGAATTATCCGAGCAAAGACCTTGCCCGGCACTGAGAGCAGCGTCACCCCTCGGTAGTTGTTGCAGTGCCCTATCTAAGGGCACTATAGAGTGCCCTATCTAATTGTGATTAATAAAAATCTCTTCACACTCTGCTCTCATAATCTCTTCTCTTAACACTCTTAACATTCTCTTTAAAAATCTCTTAACCCAAGATAAAAAACATTTCCTAAACAGAAACATGTTCAGAGAAGTTATTTCGTAACATGCTTCCATGTTATGAAAACTCCACCTCAATTAAGTGCCACATGGGATTTAATTTGTTTGCTAATATTTAATTATTTGGTTCTGATGCAAGCAGCAGCATTATCTGTCAGTTCACCACACCTGACTTAAAGCAACACCTATTGCTCTCGAAGATTTTCCTTGGTGACAAGCTCCTTGAGTGCTGCTTCCTGGTGCTACTCAGTGTTGATCATCAGGTAACCAATTCCAAGATGTTTTTTTTTTGTATACATTGTTGAGGCTCGTATAAGAGCGAACACACAACAGAGGGGGGGGGGGGGCTTGTATGACTAATTGTTAAAGGGTCCTTATACACATGTAACTGTATGGGCAATTGGGTTTTTAATTGAGAAAGATACAATTCAGAAAAGGAATAAAAGGAAGAAGACAGAGGAGAAATGGAGAGTTGGAAAGTTGGGGAACAGGATGGAGAACAAGAAGTAGAAGAAGAAGAAGAAGAAGAAGAAGAAGAAGAAGAAGAAGAAGAAGAAGATCTTGGGACGAGAAAAGAAAGATAAGGTAAGGAAAAGGAAGGGGCAGGAGGAGATAAAAATTTGCAACTTTTGCATACATAATATTTAGATAAGGGGTGGAAAGGACAGAACTAGGTATTGAGCATATGGGGTGGTGAAGGGTTGGGAGGAGGGATGGGTTGGTGTATGCGAGAACAAAATGCCGCCAAATTTGAATATGTGATATACAGATAAAATGGTCCCAAATATTTTTGTGAATCTCATCTCATTCTTTCTTCTGATACAGGAACAATTCATGTGACAAAAATAAATCGAGAATCGAAAGTAAAGTCTTCAGCTGTTGTGGCACCAAATTAAATGAGTCAACGACAAGTTCATGTCGAAGGAGGAAAAATAATTAGACTGGATTTTGGGAATAAAATCACGGAGCAATTAATTTTAATGTTAATTCCGGAAGAGAAACTTCCTGATGGCACAAATAAAACTGGTGTATTGTGATTATGTTTTTTTTGATGTGTGACTTACGGGTGGTCCTGCTTTCCCCCTCAGTCCTGGCAACCCTGGTGGTCCTAGAGTGCCCTGAAAAATGCCATCACCCTCTATGAATGCACAAACACTTGACACCCAGCTGGAATTTATCAACAATCAAACAAAGACTTTCTGGCCAAGTAAGAGGGTGGAATGAGCAGGTCGATGGCATAAAAAAGATCTCACCTTGTCTCCATGAAAGCCAGCATTTCCAGGAATACCAGAAAGACCTTGCAAGCCCTATTGCAAAGAGCAGCACACAGCAAAGCAACAACCTCCAAACAGAACAAATCTGTAAATCTCATACGAATACAAAGTTGATAAGTTTGTGTAAAAGCAAGGTTACATTCAGATTACATGTTCCCAATGGAAACATTTTCTGTGACATCACCGCAAACAACCTGCTAACCAAGATGAGCAGTGTGAGAAATGAGGAAAATAAATTTTGAGAAAGAAAAGTGAAAGACGATGAAGTAATGAAGGGATATGCTAATTACATATTGAACTAGAACGGCACTTGGTAGACTGAACAGTTTATGTTTTGTATCCCACTGATAGGCCGGATCTGGATCCAGACCTGAACCAAAATCTAATCGGCTTGCTCTCGTCACCTACTCAACTCATCCACCAAGTTTCGTCTGAATCCGTCCAAAACTTTTTGAAATATCATGTTACATATCGTTTTGGTCCTCTCTCAATGGTGATGAATCACCGAAAAAATTATCCGATCCAGATCTTCACCAAAATCGCATCAATTCATCCTTGTCACACACCCAACCTGTCCACCAAGTTCTGTCGGAATCTGCCAATAACTTTTTGAGATATGCTGCTCACAGACAGACAAACAGCAGAAAAAGAAGGATGAAAACATAACAATCGTCCACTTTCAATGGTGTAGGTAATTTATGAAGGACCAAAGGTGCTACTGCAATGATGTCAGATAGTCTTACAAGTAAAATCAGAATACCAAAAAGGTCTACCATTAATTAGCGGCCAATCATGTTCTTTGGACAAAGATGTAGTTGATTCATACCATCATCATAAGGTGACAGTGTTTCCCAGCACAATTGTATTTTTAAACCAAGTACTTGTGCTTGGACCGAAAAACGAGGTGTGTGAAACGAATTCATTTTTTTGTATGAATGTGTGCAAATCTTACATTCAAGCTAAACGAACAAGGATGCTGTGGAAAGACACCAAACAGAAGATCAAGATTACAGCAAACATGGGTGTGGAAGAGGTCAGAGGGCAATCATAAATCTCTGTTTGTAGAGAAAAACGAATCTGATTATAAAACGGGATAGTCCAAGAAGAGTTGGCACACAGAGAATATTTCGATTCAAACCATTGGATTGCATCAATTATGGAAATCTTGTCATGGTCAATGCAGCATTCTGGATGTTGTTGCACAGAAAATGTATGTTTGTTTCAGGAATTTGACATACATCAGGGTAATCTATTTAGTGGAGGGTGGAGGGTAAGGGGTGCGAAATTGAGAACGTAAACATTGAGAATGCATATGAGGCCTTATATCACCTTATCACCTTTCAGTCCTGCTTCTCCTGGCCTTCCTGGCCGTCCCTGCAACAGATGATTTATAATCAGGTCATCATACATGAGCCATCTATGTTCATCGGCTCTGTGTTAATGGTGTCAATAGTAGTAAATATGTGATCATAATTATGTGGCTGATTTCCAATATAATATTACTTAATATATTATTGAGGGGAAGTGATTTGTTGGGAGAATAAAGGATAAAAGGAATCTTGAGGCTTTGCCCCAATAGCAGACTGTTGGGATGAACTATAAGTGGAATGATTTTAACTTTTTATTGTCCCACAAATGTATTTCACGCATTCTAAAGACAGTTTTTCTCCACTTACGAAAAGAGCAATGCTGTGCTGGAGAACTAAGCGGACGTGGACATCAAAATTAAGTTCAGACATTCAGGTACGGGCACGAAGCGCCAGGAATTTATGCTCTTCAAGATGGTGAACAGGGATGAGTGGTGCTGGTGAGTGAGACCAATGAAGATGGAGCAAGCACAGGGAACACTTAATGGGGCAGTTTATGTCATGAGAATGATTCTTGCCCCCTCTTCCTCTCCTCTGGAAGTAAGCCAGGCACAGTCACAGATGGTAAATTCCCCCTCATGTACCTGGGCTTCATCATGAACAGCTGACGACAGTACATGGATGATTAACTTGTAGTTTTGCTGTCTTTGGAATATAAACTTTTGAAGTAATAATATCGTGGCATGGAACAGAGTCCCTGTGCTGAGCTGATTAGGGAAAGGAGTGGAAGACCCGGTGTATTAGGGCATTGTGCCACAAACATTGCAGTAAAAGCTTGGATTTCACTGCCGAGGATCACATTGTGTACACTGCAGTTGCACTTTACCAAAATGTGAAAAGGAGAAAAAAAGAATAATCCTTTTGAAATAACAGAATGGATAAACAAATAAATAAATAGAGGAGATAAAGACAACAAATATGGATCTCAAGAAGTCAAAGACTCACCTTCCTGCCTTGCAGACCTTGCTCACCCTGCAGACCACTGTCTCCAATATCACCCTAGAAAATAAGTTCACAAATAAATGACAAGTCTTAGAATTTACATCCTAGACAAGATGAAGAAAAAAAAAGTGTGAAATAAACAATACCATATGTGCAGATGCTAAGTTAAAAAAAAAAAAAACGATTAAAAGTGAAAGGCAGTTTTAAATGAGCATTAAAAAAAATTCCCTAAAGGGTTCTGAAAGATGCTGTCTTACAGCAGCAATTTGCATCCATCCCATAATGCCTTGAGAGAAGATGCTGGTGGACTTTCCCTTTAAACTGCTGCAGTCCCAGTGCAGATAGTTTGGCTGCACTGGTAATTAGAAGAACATTGCAAGATTTTGGAGATAAAGAAGGAACAATACAATTTCCAAGTCAGGATTTTTTGTGATTTTAAGACTTAAGTGGAAGTTTAAGGAAGTGAGATTCTCAGAATCGGTTCACGAAGCAAGAAAAACACTTGTGTGGTACCTGATGGTACAGGTTATGGTGCATTCTGCAGATAGTAAACACAACAGCCACATATCACCAATAAGACAGGGGGTAAATGTTGATGAGATGGTGGTGAGCTGATTAAGTGAGCAACTCTGTCATGAATGCAATCAAACTTCCCAAGAGTTGTTTTATTTCAGATGCTCCCATCCAGGTGAGAAGTGAGTACATTTCAACACACACCGAACCTAAGCCTTGTAGATGGTGTAGTCGTCCTGAAGTATGACGAGGTGAGTTACTCGTTGTCCTGCTAATATTGTACCTGTGATATTAAAGTGGCTTGTGCAATTGAGGTTCTTGTCAATGATGAGCTCCAGTTCACCAGAATCTCAAGTGCCTGACATATTATCATGGAGAGGTCAATTATGAAGAAAATTAATATGGGAAAACCAAGAACAGAGTCCAAATAAACTTTGTCTGGGAGTGTGATAGAGAGCACAGCTCTGCCCCTGGGAGTGTGATAACTGACCCACAACAACCACAACCATCTTCCTATGAGCAGCTATAATTCCTGCCATTTGAAGATTGTCCAATTGACTTATTTATCCTCACTGTATTTGGCCTTATTAGATCCATAATCAGTTGAACTCTGGTTTGATGTTGAGGGCATTAACTCTCAGGTCTTGAGTCCATGTTTGGATTCAGAGTACCGTAGAGTGATTCTGTAGGAACTCAGATGATCTGTGTGTGAGCAGGATGGCACAGTTCATGACACCTTCGATGAAAGTTAATGATTGGGAGAAGGCTGATTGAATCACAATCTGCTAATATGAGTTGTCCAGGTGATTGGGATGATGCTAGTGTAGTAGTTACCCAAGAATAGTTTTGCCAGAGAGGCAGCAAGCTTTACGACTTTTGTTGCATCCATTCGAGGTCACATGCGATGAGCAGCTTAGTTGTGGACAGGCAGCTTTGCAATTCGAGAGAATATTGTTTTTCCTTTTTAAAGCAATCTCTTGAGCTCGCGTATTATGAGACACCAGTGAATTTTTACACGAATTACAAAGACATTGGTAGACAAGAGACAAATCAACACAGTATGTGGGATTTGAAACTCAGATCCCAGCATCATGAACGATACGCCCAAATACCATTAGAGCAAATAAGCCAGAATTGCAGGTTGTACAGTGACATCGACAATGATGGGGTGTTTGGAAGTGGGTTAAGTAGGATGATCAACTCAGCATTTTTTTGCTGAATATACTTTATCCAAAAGCAAAATCTTAATTTACTGAGACAAGTTTAGATGCTTAGAATCCAAAATCCTGTGGTGAGGCAGTTGCCTTCAACAAAGTTGCCTTATCTTCCTGGAGGGCAATCCGACTGAAGGCAACCTCAGATCATTCAATAAAGTCTGCAACAGTGTGTATCCACTCCCAGGAAAGCCAGAAAACAACATCTGGCCAACCTCAAGGCTGAACTCGCAAACCCGTCTCCTCCTTCAAAGACCGAGTTGTGCCTTGTCAAATCTGTGTCTGGTGAATGCTTCCCATCCATCCCTTCCCCGACTTCAAATGGCACCACAACTGACTGCTGGTGAGAAGGCCAAATGTCTCAATTCTGTGTTTGCTTCCAAATGTTGTGTACCCAATCCCTCACTTGTGTACCCAAAACTCTGATTCTGTGACAGACCCAAAAGGTATCAGTGCATATGTCTGAAAAACCTGCTCTGCTGCTCTTGCTCTTCCTTTTTCTGCTCTTTTCACTCAATCATTCTCTTTGGTTCAGTTTCTGTATGTCTGGAAGTTAGCCAACATCACTGCAATAAATAAACATAGCGCAAAACTGATCATCTTAACTGCAGACCTATTAGCTCGTTTCCAATCATAAGCAAGGTCATGGAATCTATCATTGCAGTTGACATCAAATCCTTCCTTTTCTCCAATGGCCTGACCTCAGATTATCCATTCAATTTCAGACCCAGTCATTCTAGTGTGGACATGCTGCTTCTCCTCTCCCAACAATGTATGGAAGCCCTCAGCTGAGACATAATATCAGGGCTGTCTCTCTGGACAAATCTCAAGCATCTGATACAGTCTGACACCCCACATTGATCTCCAAACTCTCTGCTTATGGCATTCAAACCACCTCCTCTCATGATTCACTGACCTCTTCCACTCCTGTATTCAGCATGTAGCTCTAAATTGGATCCTCTCATTTCTTACTGTCAAGGCTGGAATTCTGCAAGGCAGTATATTGGGCCCAGTCTTGTTTCTCATCTTCATCAATGATCTTTCTGATTCCTTGGAAATCCTGCCTCTCTCTTTATTGATGATTCCACCCTCTATCATATAATTTCTCATCCTTCAGACAGGCAGGCAGCAGCCTCTTCCCTTTTTGCAGACCTTGATAGAATCAGGAGCTGGTCCAACACTTGGAATATGTCTTTCAACCTTGAAATATCCCACACACTCATCCTGTCTCTCAGAAAGGATTGTCTGGCAAACCCTCCCATATATTTCCTAAGCAAATCACTTGAAGAGGTTAATGAAATGGAAGACCAAGAAGGAACACGAATAAGATGGAGTATGGATGGCAAATAGAGCAAAGATGGAGTTATCAGGAGGAGCCTGGATAGGATTCGAGTTTCAGTCATGACTCCACTATCCTCAAACCCATCCAGGTACTGCCAAGTGAGTATTACAGAAAAATTTCTGCAAGAATTCACTTCTCCTGAAAGACCGATAATGAAACAGAGGAATGGAGAGTAAAAGAGATGAAAGAGAAGAAAAAACAAGCATTGGAATGAATAAGAGAATTGTGAAAAAACACATAGAAAGAAATGTGAAAAGAACAAGGAACAAAGATGTCGGGAAGAACCCAGGCAGATAGATTTCAGTAATTACTCCCCAGGCTCAAACGCAGCAAGATGTATAGGCTACCAGAGGTCCATCAGCGGGGAAGCAGAGTCCACACAGCATCAGGAAAAGGTACAAACATAATCAAACAGAAGATCAAGAAGGAACCCAAAGAAGTATAGAGCAAAGATGGAGTCATCAGGAGGAACCTGGATAGGATTCAGGTTTCAGTCACTACTCCACTCCCCTCAAACCCATCCAGGTGCAGCCAAGTGAGCCTTACAGAAAAATTTCTGCAAGAGTTCACTCCTCCTTTGAGAGATAGATAACGAAAGAGAGTAATAGAGAGTAAAGGAGATGAATGATAAGAAAAAGCAAGAATAAGAATGAATAAAAAGAATTGTGAAAAAATAAATTGGGCCTCACCATCAGCCATTATCTTTCTTGGGCAGAACAGATTTCCAAGATGGCTTCCAAAGCCAGCCACTGACTGGGCATCCTATGTGATGCAAGGTCTTCCCTTGGACAATCTGACCTTTTGATAACCTGTAAGGCCTTCATTCAGAGTTTGTTAGCGTCCTGCTCTTCCCTTTGAGCTGTTGCCTCTGCCTCGCACCTTGCCCTTCATGCCATGGAAAGCAAGGGATCTTTCAAAATCCCTCTTGCCCTCAAAATCATTGGGATCTCCCACACTGAAGCTGAGTGTCTTGGCCTGTTACTTTCCCATTGCAGACAGGTTAGTGGCCTCTTTGTATTTTACCACCTCCTTTTTGGTCTTGCACCCTCTGCCCTCTCTTTGCTCTGTCCCTCACAGATTTCTGCAGGGGGCTCACGATCTGCCACTAACCCTCTTCATGTTAAACTCCCAAAATGCAGGCTCACTGCTCACTTCAACCCCTCTTCTGTCTCACCTGTGGAACCAACTTCCTCAGTCTTTTCAGCTTCAATTTTCCATCCAGGGCTTCAAGACAGCTGTTCACCACTATTCATACACATGATCCCCCAAATTACCTCATTCCCAAGCACTCGGTTTTTTCAGGTTATTGTGACCCCCCCCCCCACCTCTCTCACCTCTTTTTGTTTGTTAGTTGTCGGTTATTGGTTTGTTCCCTTTCTGTTTCATCCCGCTTTCCCCTTCCTCTTCTTGCTGTCTTTCATACAGCTTGTGTGCTCTTTGTTCATCCCCAATGTGTCCTTCTCCCCTCGTCTTGATCTCACTCTCAGTTCTACTCTGCTGTTGGTGTTTCCCCTTTACATTTTGTTTCTTTCCATTCTCCTCCAGCCCTCTTACAAGTCTCGATCATGTATACATTAAAAAAAATCACACCCGTGTCCGAAGGAAGCTGTTCAGTTTGGCATTTTTAATTTGAAATAGGCAAAGCCGAGAAACAAATGAAACCCATTGGAATTACCCTTTAGAACCACATAAAATCACCCTTTTGAATCCGTCAGAATTACCCCTTTAGAACCCTTTAGTATTACCCCTTCTGAATCCTCTAAAATTACACTTTAGAACCCTTTAGAATTAAATACGGTGGGTTGGAAAGCTTCTTCTTCTTAATTTTTGACGGATGGATGGAAGGAAGGACATACCCAAATATTGAAGCAGCTTCACCACTTAAAAAAGAAAAAAACAACTATCATCAAGTGAATTTGAATACACAATCTCTTGGATATCTGCTCAGTTTCCTCACCATAATGGCATCATACTCTTTACTTATACCATCCCCCATAAACACCACTAGAATCCGCTGCCATTGTATAACAAGCAAGCAAGCAATAACAGTATAAAAACCCACATTAATTCAAATAAAATGGACTACTTTGAAGCAAAATACCAGAAATCTTCCAAATGGACAAAATCTGGAACACCTGACTTCTATTATCCACACTCACTGAAACATTAAGTGGAGTAACAAAAACAGCAATGTTGGCAAATGCAACAACAGTGAAATCATTATTGTGTTGAAAAATCAAATTCTCTACGTTAAAGAGTGAATTTACATTCAATTTTAGATCCTCACTGAAAAAGAAAAATGGTTGTGAAGGATAAAAGAACTAAAAAACATTGTTGCTTGTAAGGCAGCGAAAAAAAAACTTGAAATAATGATTATGACATCAACATTGAGGGGTTTGCTGTAAATTTGTCTTAAAGAGCTGTTTGAGTGCCTCATTCAATGAGAATCCACAGTATAACCTGGGCACTGTCCATCATTAAGGTTTCACCCATTTTCCTCTCTGAAAGGATCATCTGGGCCCCCCCCCCCCCCGCATCTACTTTATCAACAATCCCCTTGAAGAAGTCCTTCAATTCAAGCTTTTAGGCCTCACTATCTGCCACAATCTTTCCTGGGAAAGCCACATCTCCAAGCTGGCCTCCAAAGCCAGTTGCTGACTGGGCATCCTCTATCGTGCAACGTCCTTCCTTGACACACCTGAGCTTCTAACCACTTATAAAGCTTTCATCTGCAGCCTGATGGAGTGCTGCTCTCCCCCCCCCCCCAGGGGTGATGCTCCTGCCTCACACCTAGCCCGACTTCACACTGTGGAAACCAAGGCTTTTAGGATCAATGGTATCTCCTACGATGAAGCTGAGTCTTTGGGTCTCTCACTGGAGGCAGGTCGGTGGTCTTTGTCTTTTATTGTCTCCTCTCTGGCTCCCCCCCACCCCCCACTCCCTTGCTCTGTCTGTGCTGTCCCCCCATACATTTTTGCAGGGTGCTCAAGGTCCGCCAAAAACCCTCTTTTGGTGAAACTGCCAAAATCAAGAATCACTGCTCACTGTCACTCTTTCATTCCGCTTTTTTCCCGCCTCTGGAACAAACTCCCACACTCTCTTCAATTCCATTCCTCCCTCTAGGTCTGCAAAACAGCTGTTCACCACAATTTCTTATCTTCCCCCATCCAAAATCTTGTTCTTTTCTACCCCCATGAATCCACTCCAAACCCACCTCGTTAAAAATCCCTGCTTTCCTTCCTGAAAGTCCCTGTAGTGTCCATCTTGTTTACCCCATGTACCCCACCCCATCTCTCTCCCTTCCACAGATCTCCTGATGTCTCTGTTCCTCACTGTTTTGTCCTTCCCACACCGCTCTTGTCTCATGCCCCCCACCCCTTGCTGTGTGTTGTGTGTTAGCTCTCATATGAGCCTTCACATTGTATTTTTTTAAAAGGAACATCTCTGAACAACTGAAGGTCCACAACCTCAGCTGTGTCTGAAGGTCATCCAATCAAAGAGAAAAGAGGATGGGGTGTGGGGAAGTGGGAGGTGGATAGAGGGGGGGAGGAAGACAGAGACAGAGAGGGGAGGGGGAGAGAGAGACAAAGAGAGACAGAGAGAGAGGAAGAGGAAGAGAGAGTGAGACAGAGACAGAGAGACAGAGAGACAGAGACCCGCCACTGGTAGTGCCTTACGCTCAATCCTCTCACACCCGGGGGTCCACGAATACCAATGTCTCCCTGATGGTGTTGCACATTGATGAGGATTGGCATCATAACATGCAAAAAAAGGAAGATAAAATGTAGAAACACCTTTGCCAAAATTAAAAAAGTACACACAAGGTAGTAACTCATAGCAGTCTATTTTCTTTGACAGGTTGTTAAAAAGATACACTTACAGGGTTGCTGTCAGTCCCAGGAGGCCCACGTTTTCCATACCGTCCTGGAAGTCCCTGAGAATATGAAGTTAATTAGGATAAAATACAACTGAATTTGTGAAGGAATGCAATTTCGTTATCGCCATCACAATAATCATTCTGAAAATGTCTTCCGTACAATTGCGATGTTCAATAACATTCATGATACAGAAAGAAAGCATTTCCGTCAAAAGCCAGTGCAGCTTGGCAAATCACATGAAGCAGTAAAATGTGGTTATGAAATCTTCTTTTTCATCTAAATTCCATGCCAAGGGTCCCAACCACCCCCTACTGTGACCACGGCATATTTTCATTGCTTTTTATCCGAATATAAAAAACTGCTGGATATTATCATCCTTGGCAGTGAGCAACCATTTCAATATATGAAAGAGAAATCTGACTTTTAGAAGTGCAGATATCATTATATGTGATCTGAGCATTGAAGAAACTGCAGTAAAAGCCTCTTTATACCAAGTCAACATGTATGGCAGATGTCCTGTTGGTGAAATTGTAAAGAATATTATGAAATATATTGTAAAATCACACCATCAGAATTAATTAATGACTCAATTGTTGCTCAATGTTTGTCATCTTCAAATATATCACTTTATTGAACTTAAAAGTTACTATGACCAAAAGTTCACCCAACTTTTTGATCATTATGCTCTCGAGACAATGAGTTTAAACACAAAAATTTGAGTGGCTTCCCACAAGGTTCTCTGAATGAGATACTCATGAGATGGTCCAAGACACACCGACATTGTTGTTTTTAAAAGTATTTTAAATGTTTATAAAAACCTTACGTGAGTTGTAATAAAATATATCGATCAATGTTTGATTGATACCAACGCCACGTTAAGAGTTTTATTATTTGGACTATCGTAAGTATCTCGTTTGTAGAATTATTTGACCGCCCCTCCTAACCTCAATACTTCATTAACAGCCTTAATTGTTCCCATCTTCTTGTGGGTTGGCCGTGGAAAGTTTTTTGTGGGCTAAGTATTTTGCGAACTTGCATTCATATTTTCATTGCTTATTATAACTCCTTATAATGGAGGTTTGACTCTGTGTATGATGGATACCTACCTGCTTGTTTACATCAAAATTAATTTTCAGAGATGATTAAAATGGTTAACAGTTACTCTATATGAACTATTACCAACATACTATATGTAATGTATATGGATGTGGGGGCTGGCATGATAGTATATACACTTGCCTCTGATCTGTTTAGTATGGGTTATAATCCCCAAACCTGCAATAAATTGTAATCCTGGTGTTTTCCATGCAGGACAAGGCATCATTATGTTTGCCCTGCATCAGAAGAGTGTTAAACCGAAGGAGCCATTTACCAGTGTCGGTCGTTGGTGGACGTTAAAGGTCCCACTGTGTCCTGCGTTAAAAGTAGGCAAGCTATTGCCGGAACCCTGAACAAATTCCAAATTCCTACCCTGACCAACTGCTGGAAGGGTAATGGCAAGCCATGCAGCATAACCCGTGCCAAGAAACTGCTTGGGCAGCACGAATGTTCTGTAATGAGTATGGTACAGCTCATCATGATATGGATGTGGAAATATATTGGGATATTTATTAGACTCTCATGTCCCCAAATGAACACGATAAGCTATTGTAATGGTGCTGTGTGTCAGTCACTGAGTGAGTGAGCCTGCACTTTTTCTCAGATGTACTGTAATCTATATACCCTGGTGAAGCTCTGCATTGTTAAAGGCTCTGTCTTGTTTGCATTGCTTTTGTTAGAGTCCTTCCATCACAAGCAATAAAAAAAGATTTTTTTTCAAAATGTAAAAGGATGTAGGGATGATATCCCAAAAATGATGTAGACATGGAAGGGATGGTCACAAGAGATTATCATGTGAAACCATCCCAACATCTTTCCTTGAATAATCGTTGTTTCCTGTCCATCCCTCCATCCATTTGCAATAATAGCACATGTTTTTTTTGTTTACACGTACGAATTTAATCAATGATATATTAAACCGTTAACACACACACACACACACACACACACACACACACACACACACACACACACACACACACACACACACACACACACACACACACACACACACACACACACACACACACACACACACACGAGCTATTGTTTGTGGTGATTGATTGGGAACCCAAATCGTGAGAGAAAGGGAGTGATAGTGAGAGAGTGAAAGAGTGAGAGAGTGAGAGAGAGAGGGGAGAGAGTGAGTGTGAGAGAGAGAGAGAAGAGAAGAGAAGAGAAGAGAAGAGAAGAGAAGAGGAGAGGAGAGGAGAGGAGAGGAGAGGAGAGGAGAGGAGAGGAGAGGAGAGGAGAGGAGAGGAGAGGAGAGAGAGATATTGTGTAATTTGCAGGCACAACCATTATTAAAAGAAAGATGTAGGGATTGTTTCTATGGCGATTGGTTTATTAGAACACTTGATAAATAGCAAGCAGTTATTATGAAGGCCTTTGGTGATGTTATGTCATTTATTACACCAATTTCGGTGTGAATGGCACAAGTTGCCACAGCCCAGCCTCCACAATGTTGACTGGCAGGCGTGGTAAAACCCACCCTCATTTTCCTTCTAATAATGATGTATAGAGATGTAGTTTTGTTGACTGTTCATGAAATCCTTTCAAGTTAGAAAAATGTTGAGTAGTCATGGACCATCCCACTATAAAATGTTGTAGATTTGTGTTTCAACCAAGTTTTGAGCTGAAAATAATTTTGACTTACTAAAAGAAATAATAAGAAGAAGAATGAAAAGAATTACAAAAGGGGGCTATTTTGGGCCAGTCAATTATGTATTTTAATGATGTTGTCAAAAAGTTTAATTCATGCTATTGGATGTTAAAATCTCCACAGATGACTTGTAGGAAACTTATCTAGCTTTAAAAGTTTGTATCTTGATTGATTTTTTTTTTGAAGATTTGTGTTGTATTAAACCTATGGAGTGTCTAGATTATCCCTATATAGGAAGTCTCCTGACTTCCTGATTAACAGCAGATAAATTGAAACTGTTGAGCATAAATTGAAGAACTAGAACAAAACTCGGTGGAGTGCATACCTCCACCAGGCTAAACAGTTTACATTTTGTACCCCACTGATAGGCTATATCTGCATCCTGACCTTAACCAAAATCGAATTGGCTTGTTCTTTTCACCCAACCAACTCATTCACCAAGTTGTGTCATAACCCATCCATAACTTTTTGAGATATCGTGCTCTATATCGTTTTTGGCCCGATCTCTCAATGGTGAAGGACTACTTAGAAAATTCTAGCATCCAGATCCAGATATTCCTAAAAATCGAATCAAATCGTCCTTATCACACACTGAACCTGTCCACCAAGTTTCGTCCAAATCCATCCATAACTTTTCGAACTATTCTGCTTAAAAACAGACAGACAAACAAACAGAGGTGAAAACATAACCTCTGTTCACCTTCAGTGGCGGAGGTAATAATCCAAGTGAGAAAGAATTTGAAGAAAAAAATCGATAACTCCCATGTCCGCTTGTGAGGTTAAATGGACATTGAGAACGAGTATAGCAGGAAAGTCTGGGATATCGAGATGTGTCACAATCTTGAAAATGGAAGAAACGAGCAAACGTAACTCTTTTACCTTTCTGCCCCGCTTTCCTCTCTTTCCAGGCTCGCCAATCTCACCCTGAGCAAAAGCACTTGTGTTATGAGAGGTTACGCAGGTATTGTGGTGAATATTTTATACCTGTGTCCACTTTGAAACACTGAAAAATGTGTCTAATAACACCAATCTCTTTGTATTTGGTCACTTCATTCTCAGGAGGAATGTGAAAAGCGATTGAAGAAAAATGTGGGAATAAATAAAAAATTCTGCAAATGCAAATGGGCAAAACATCAGTATAAACAAGTGACTACAGTTTTACTGACCATTCAAAGGAAAACAATCTCAATGATTTGCGAGGAACAGCGGTGTGGAGGTTTTAATGCTTTTGGTACTTGTCCCAAATGGCAACATTCTGGAGGTGTTTGCACTCCCTGCTGTGATGCTGTTGGTGCATTTCTTGTATTATCTGTGTGGTTGCATTTTTCATAGATCTAATGCTTACATTTATTGTGGCTGGCATTTATCTGTTCGGGTGGTGGTGGGATGGGTGCCTGAAGGGGGGAGTGGGGGAATGGAAGTGGGAGGGTTCCAGTGCTTGAGATCTCATGGATCAGAAAGCTGCCCTGGTTTATGATTCTGTTTATTTAGATAATTGTCAAAAACAGAAGCAATGTTTTCTATGTGGATGGTGGCACAGCAAGGGATAAAATGTCATGGGAATTCAATGCTTACCCTCAGTCCTGGACGACCAGTTGGACCGATGACCCCAGGAGGTCCAATGTCACCCTATAAAGGGAAAACTGCAATGTTATAGGTAACAATTACACACAGACATTAAGAAAATGACCCATTCCTATCAATATGCAATCTAAATCTTCTCATCGTGTACAATTCATACAGACAAAAACATTCAAAAATCAATGATTCAAATGCTTGAGAAGCATGGAATGATTGCTCCAATCCGATATACCATCTACTGATATGAGAGTAAGTGGTGCTGAAGCAGTTTCCTGGACAAAGAATACAGTGGGTGGTTGGGTATTGTCTTACCAGTGGAAGTTCAGGGTTTGATTTTGTCCAAGGTACCAGCATACAATGGTCTGACAGGATAGTGCACAGGTAACGCACTTACCTTTGAGCTGTTTAGCCTGGATTCCATTTTCGACATGACGATAAACTGTTGTGTTGTTGATTCACAGGTAGGGTATTGCTTTACAAAGTGCACCATCCCTTGTATGGATGTTAAGTCGGGTGCTCTGTCAGCTCAGCTTAGTTGGTGGACGTTAAAGATCCCACGGTGCCTTCCGTAAAGAGCAGGTAAGTTAACAGCGGCATCCTGGCCAAATTCCAAAGTCCTGCAATAACCATCTCCACTTGAACACCAAGCCTGGCCAACAAGTTTGTGAAAAATTTGGGACAATCAACCTCTTACAGCTGACATCACAAGAAGGTACGATTGTAATTCCGAGGCATTAAAGACATTGAAACCAGGATACAATGGCAGACTCTTCAAAAGGTACCACAGGATCGATTTTTATTATTTATTTTTACATAGCGATGTCAGGCTCCTCGTGAAGTTTCTACATAAATCATTTGCAGGCCAAGATATAAATAGTAGAAATCAGTGTACATTGATGTGAATTACCAGGATATTATATTGGACATGGAATTTGTCTGAATTATAAGCATCATGAGCTTCAGGTTCAGATGAGAACATTAAACAGGGCAACCATTATCGACTTTAAAGTTGAGAAGCAATTGCGAGCAGGTGTATTGGCCATGTTAACACCCCACCAACCCCAAAATAAAATAAAATAAACAGATAGTACATGCTGATGCAACCAATGCCCTGCTTGAAAAGTATCCAGGACAGTCAGCCAACATTTTACAGTGATTAGTCCATTCATTTGGACCATACTCTGCACAGAACATCAGTCTGCCAAAGCAGCTCCTGGGCTATTGAGCACAATCCTGGACAGGTCACAACTGCAACACAAGATACTCTAATGGCTCAATTATCCCAGCAAGCTGGTATTCATTTGCCTACCTTGGAAGATGACAGGCTGAGTCAAACCTACCTGGTTTTAATTCAATTCAACAGCCAAGCAGGATTTGAACTCTGACCCAATGATCCCAAGCCCACCAACCTAACCATTAAGCCAACACCAGGAATACAGTGATTAGTGATAACAGAGTATTATGATTTGTCACTCCAAAAGTTATATAAAAATAGGACCACTGGACCTGAAGCTTATCTGAGCCCTGCCCTAAGGTTGTAACCCAAATTTAGTTGCATTCTGACTGGTGGGACTGGAGAAGAAGGTTTTTGAAGGAATTTAATAAGTCCACTATTTTGACCAACTTCAAGTCAAATGACCGGAATGAGCTTTGCTATCCCCATTACCAGTCAGGAGTGGAACCTTGCTGCCAAATTTTAGCCAGATCGGCCTAGCAGTTTGGCCAGAGAAGTTGATATCAGAGACGGATGGATGGACAGATAGACGGACGGACGGTGCATGATGACAACACCTTATCTGGAATTTCAATTCCAGATACTGTAAGCTAATAATACTACGAGTTCTCTTACAAGGAACTTCAATGCAGGAGGAGGCCATCAGGCCCATCAAGCCTGCACAATGTTTGCAAACCCATGGTTGCTTATTCATGCTTTATCCTTTTTAAACGCTGACTGTCAAGCGAGAAAGCAGCACATGCGATTTTTTAAATACTTTGGTATGACTCGGCGGGGTTGGGTTCAATACAATCTCCATCGCTTTGAGCATACTGGTGTCAGCATTTGTGACAAGAATCAGTATGCGGTCACAAAACCATTTATATAAACAGAGTTATACACTTCTTCATCTTCAACTTGATGTTCACATAACCCATTCTTTAGAGGCCCAAAGAGATTGAAATTGGAGGATGCTGCAAAGGATTCATTGACTTGAGACTACACATCACGTGTAGTCTCCAATTAGGACTCTGACAAATACCCTGTCCTCTGGGAGATTCTCACCAAACTTACAAAGCACTGCCAAGGCAAATGGATGTTTCAACAAGAGTTTCTTCACCGTCCTGCCACATATAATTTCGAGGGAAATAGAAAGATAACACTCATGGGGTTACTTGCTGAAAGAAAACCTAATGGGGTTGTTGTGAAGGAAACGGGATTGTTGTTTGCCAAATATGACGTTTGCATAAAGGAAACGGCTGATGTGGTGGAACCTTTGTTCACCATGATGTAATATCATAGTTGCCAACATTCAGAGAAGAAAAAGTGGTGGGATGGAAAGTATCTATGGTGTGAGGGAGCAAAGTAACTGAGAGCTGGGGGTTGAAGGGTCTGGGATGGGTTTGGGGAGGTGTGGGGAGGGCCAGGGTCAGAGTATTTTGTAATTTTCACCTTAAATTTGCACATTCTAAGACACTCTATGATTTGAACTTAAAAGTCACGATGACCAAAAGTTCCCCCAACTTTTTGATCATGATGCTCTCGAGAGAATGGGATTAAACACAAAAATTTGAGCGGCTTCCTACAAGGTTCTCCGAATGAGATACTCATGAGACGGTCTAAGACACACCGACGTTGTTGTTTTTTTTTAAGTATTTTAAATGTTTAAAAACCCTACGTGAGTTGTAGTAAAATATATCGATCAATGTTTGATTGATACCAACGCCACGTAAAGAGTTTTATTATTTGGACTATCGTGAGTATCGCGTTTGCTTTAATTGTCTTAGAATGTGTAGAGAGTGTCTTAGAATGTGCGGTCAAAGAATTCTACAGAATCATGTTTTCCTGATTAATTTACATCTGAAGGACGACAGAAACCTCGTCACAATATGAAAATCTATCAAAAACTTCAATAAGAATATTAGTTTGTAAAAATGGTATTTTCGCTTTTATTGGGCAATAATAGTGGAAGGCTGCTCAAGTATACAAAAAATGGTAGACTGCCACCTAAAGCAGTAAAGTTAAGGCCCGGTCACACCTTGACGTTTTAGCCAGCGATGGCAACGTATTAAAATGTATGTAAAACGCTGGCTTACGTTGAACTTTTGATGTTTTTTTTTAAAGATTCGGATGTATTCATAGCGACTTGGTCTTATGTATAACGCATTGGTAACGGACACAGAACGTTTCATTGTGTTATAGATAACTTATACCAACGAATGCTGAACCTGTTGTCGGCCTACACAACCGATGCCCAACGATAGTCTAACTTAGGCATAGCGCGTTGCACGCATCGCCGACGATGTCGTGACGTAGCCTATTAAAAAGCTGACGCACAAGGATTCGAATCATAACTGCCGTAGAAATGGAAGTGTCAACATCGCGGTCACACCTTGGCGATCTTGCCAGCGTATGCCGACCTAATAAAAATGTGTCTAAAACGTTGGAGCACGTCAAATACGGTATGAGTAAGTTTGGTATACGTGAGTACAACGCTAAAGTACGCTATCATACGTCGTAGTAAGTAGAGTACGTCAAGAAATTTTAAACATGTTCAAAATTTTACGACGTACTCGGCGTATGACACACGTTCCGCATGCGATGGGGATAAGTTTTACACACGATATGTGGACGCTTACACACGTCCACAAAGGCTACTTATAAGCTACTCATAAGTCGAAACACGTCGCGGTAATGTCTTTTTTACATGAAACTTATTTCTAACTTATGTTTGACGTGCTTTGAACCAATTCTTTATGTAGTCCCAACACACATCGACGTATGTACACGTATTCCAATGACGTCTTCCGGTCGACAAAAAAAATAAATGAACGTGTTTCTAGCTTATAACTGCCATATAAAGACGTGTTCCCAGCGGTTTTGGGAATTGGTATATAAAAATGCTGCTCATAAAAGGGGAACCACACAGTGTTTTCGAGTCCTTTTTGAGTCGATGTCCATGTCAGCAGTAACAGTATCAGTATCAGTATCAGTATTAGTATCAGTATTAGTATTAGTAGTAGTTTGTTCATGTTGGCAGTAGTAGGTGAGTGTGAGGGGGAGGGTGTGGGTTATGATGGATCGTCCTTGCGTTTAACGATTTAACGATTTAAATGATAAACTCAACGATTTAAATGGCTGCATCTCCACTATTGAAAGTAGACGCTTGCGCTCAACAATTGGATTTTTTTACACTCAATGACTTTTAAACGGTACCACTCAGCTATTTTCATTGTTTACAATGAACAATTTAAATTGCTGTCACTCGCCTTTGTTTTTTGACGCTGGGGTTTTGAAATTTGAAGCGTTTCTTCTGAACGTGTTAAAACGCTCAAACTCGACTATTTTAAATAGACGCTGCCGATGGACAATTGGAATCATAGCCAAGCTCGACATCGAAGTGTGAACATCCTCGTCATGCCGAAGAAAAGTTTGAAGAATGCTGCAAATAAGTGTCCTGGCCGTGGCCGTGGACGATGATGCAAGGACGATCCATTATACCGACGTCTTTCAGCCTATGAGTAACTTAAAATAACGTCTGTCGATGTGTGGCAACGATTGCGTAACGTGCCAACAACACGTTAATCATAGGTTCGAAATAAGTTTCGGGTACGCTAAACATTACCTCGGCATGTCTCAACTTATGCTTAACTTACAAGTAGCATGTGTTGACATCTGTCAACGATCGCAGACCGTGCATACAACTTGTGGCCAGCGTAGCGGAACGTGTGAGTCATACGCCGGCATACGTCGTGAAATTTCAAGCATGAAAAAATTTGAGGACAACCAAAAAGTACAACGTTTAAAGCCAACGTACAACGACGTATGGCAGTGTTTTTCAGCGTGCTCTCAATGTTATCAAAACTTACCCATAATTTATTCAACGTGTGCCAGCGTTTTAGAAAAAAAAATTAAAAATCGGCATACGTTGGCTAAAACGTCAAGGTGTGACCGGGCCTTTAGCAACAATGTAATGTTTTCAAAGTTTAGATAATGGTTTGTGATACATTTTCCACTTGCGAACTGGCCAAGAGTGCAACATATGGCTGGTAATCCCTGTGTAACACACATGCATGCACGCACGCACGCACGCACGCACACAGTCTTGTCAGATGCAAAACCCTCGAAGGTACCAACTAAATTTATTCAACATTGAATCGAGGAGCAACGTAAAGCTACACCAAGTTACATCCACATCATAAGTATATCCCTCTTGAACACGTGGTACCTCGTCCGATAAACATTGCTGCCTCAAGTTCTCCTTTGAGAGGAAGCTTGCCACTTTAAACAAAGATGACCTTGGTGGTAGTAGGCTGACCAAAGCCATAAAATAGTTCTTGTAGATTCAAGTACAGTATGTGGAAATGACATCGCTGTATATTCAAGTCCCACTCAATAATAAAAGAAATTTTAAAAACCTCTTGATACCAGGCCTCTTCATAATCGAGCTAACACTCATGTTGGAACTTGTAAATACATCACAGGCAGGCCAGCGTTGTGATTATCATGATTGTATATCAGGTGGTGTATTTTTACTCAGATTATAAATTAACGTAACGTCAGTTTATGAAATTTGAATTTGAAGATGGGTCCCAGCATCATGAACGCCAGGTTCGGACAGGGAATGCAGAATAGGCCAAACACAGCTGATAGTAAATAGATAATGCTTCGTAGCTTTTGCACCACAAAGTGTTTGTTTTTGGATTTTTGTTTTTTTGTTTGCACGTGACAAATTACCAAATGAGCATCTGACCCTCTATTGTTTTGTTATGACTCAAAAAGAAATGTGAATTTTAGAAGTCAAAACGGAATGCTTCTAAATCCTTTTTACCACCATACACCTGAATAATCATTTTCTCCCATTTGAGAGGCAGAAAACATGCACCATTTTTTGTTTTTCTAGAACCAAACTAACTTTTTGGGGACTAATTCATCATTAACACTTACGATGGAGGTGTGAGTTAGTGTTTCATTCATTCGGCATTTAATCACCCCAAAATGAATCATGTAAAGGTTTACATGTCGCAGCTGTACTCTCAACCTCTCTTTCCTCTTGTTCAATGATAACGGGAAGTTTTGAGAAATAGAGTCAAGTTCGGTTTTCACGATTGGTCCATAAAAGCTTTCGAGGAATTTTCCATTGAGTTTGTCTCGGCCCCGCAGAGCCAGCCGTAGGTGTATATGCCCACGGACTGCATGGTGACCACAGCTACGATGTGGTCCACAGGCACATACAACCACAACTGGTACAAGAGGGCAATGCTCCTACAGTTATACCCTTGCTCAAATGGTTTCTTGGTCCACAATGTCGACACACTGAACCAGATCCAAAACATGGCCTTGAACAAAGGTGTAGTGCACTGTCATGAGCCATGCCACTGTGACTACTTTATCTAACTCTCCAGCAAATCACAAGCAATTACTCTGGGATTAGTAACATATAAAACAAGGAATAACAAGGAACTTGGGCTCAAGAAGAGGCCATTCAGCCCATCACGACTGCGCTACACAAACACCAGATACTTTCACCCATCCACACACAAGTTACATACAAGTCCTGGCAATATCCCTGTATCCTCTATCTCCAATGCTTCTAGGAAACTGTCTAATTCCAATTTAAACCTATCTACTCTTTCTGCTATTATTACCTCTCTCGGGAGACCATTCCATGCATTTACTACTCTCTGAGTGAAAGACCGCTTGCCTTACTACCATCCTAAACCAAGCACGGATCCATGATTTTAGGCTAGGGGGAGTGGGGGGGGGGGAGCAAACATTTACATTGCACTAAAATGTACAATTTTGCCGAGCAGAGCGAGGGGAACATTTTTTGTGGGTGTTTCTTTTTGTCATAAATTATAAATATAGACAAATAATGCTCTGATACACTTGAAAAGAAATACGTACTCCAATGAAAAGACGTTTGCTCAAAACTCAACATTTATTTTAAATATTTTTCTTATAAAAATCCAATTGAATGAAAATCAGAAGACGCATATAATGAAACAAATGACGCAATTATCAAAACAAATCGATGTCTCTTACGTATTGAACAAGATTTGACATGGAAGTGACCTTCGATCAGAATGATGGTTTTTTTTTTCCATCGGTTGAACATTTACATTCATCATCTCGACGATGTGAATCACTCATACCAAAGATTTCTTCTCCAACACATTTGATGCCTATTGTATACCCTGGAGAATTTCAGATGGTCAAAAAGGATGTTCTTGAGTGTTGAAAACACAGACCGAGTGTTGAATTGAAACAGAATGAGAGGGACTCTGGATTATTTGATACTTGGGATACCATTCCACTTCTTAGTTCATGAATGGTTAGGATAAAAGAAGCATCTCCAATGACAAGTGATTCCGGTAAATCGTTAATCATCGAGTATCTACCATACCATGGGAACAAACTGAATGGTACAAATGAGTTCCATGTTGAACGCTGCGGTCAACATCAGCTGTGGTCTGAGGAATATCAGGTGATTCCACATTCTGAGACCTCATATTTCGTTATATGCACTTTAATACAAGTAAAAAAAACCGATCACTTTTGACGGGGGGAATTGGGATGGGGGCACGTGCCAGTGCGCCCCCCCTCCCTTGGATCCGACCCTGACTAACTCTCCTCTTCTATACTCTAAAACTGTGTCCGCTGATCCTGTCACTTGACTATTCTGCTAAATAACTCTTCTGCACTTATTTTGTCCATACGCTTCATTATTTTAAACACGTTGATCAGATCCCCTCATAATCACCTGCTTTCCAATGTATAAACTCTTTCAACTGCTCCTCATAGCTTAGTCTAGCTAGCCCTGGAAACGATCTAGCCGCCCTATGCTGAACCTACTCTACGGCACCTCTGTTCTTGCTTAGATGGGGTGACCAAAACTGCACACAGTATGCAAGATGAGTTCCATCTCACTAAATTCTTATACAGTGTGAGCACTACTTCTTTTGATTTATAATTTATCCCCCTATGAATACAACCGAAAACCTGATGAGCTTTACCAAGAGCTACCTGGCATTGTACTGTCTGCTTAGCCCCCTCCACCCCCACTCTCCCCCCCCCAGCCCCGTATTTTCATTATTCTTAGCCATCTTACCCAACATCATTCATGTGATGTTAACTATCAAAAGTATATAACATGCAGGCCATTTCCAGAATCTTAAATGCATTTGATATCAAATGGCCTACATTTTCGATTCCAGTGGATTCATATGAAATTGTAAAATCATACCCAATTTGACTGAGAAGCAAACAAATCTGGAAAATCATCATGCCAACCCTGAAATAAAATGTGTAGAAATCCCTTGTGGATATTGTGAGAAACACAGATATGATGTCAATGGCTTCTGGCCAATTAAGGGGGATTCCTTAATGCTTCGAACAATCTCTTAGTTAGCACCAATCACAGGGTTAGATTCGAGAGAAAGATTTCATGCAACAAACATTTGATCGCGAGGGAAAGCCTCTTGGTTGAAGTCACAGTGACGTGGAGGCCAATTGCTCGAAATCCGCCTCCGTGTTTCGCCGGGTTAGGAATGTGATGTCTCGTTTCATCAGAACAACGGTGGCAATTCCTTTCATCAATATTAACAGCTGTACATGCAAGCCTCATGAGGGCCGTGAAAAAATACGACTGAGCAATTATAAATTTTGGACAACCTGCAACTATTGAAGGCATGTTTCATCAATGTGAACTCCAGAAGGATATATCTGGGTTCAATCACGAAGAACTAGCGTCTCAGTAGAAACGAAACCTCAACCGAAACTCACCTTAATTTCCTTTGGGCCCGGCTTTCCGACTGGCCCAGGGAATCCCTGCAACACAAAGCATGTAGAGTTAAGGGACACGTTGTTGGGTGGAAGGGAAACTGCACAACTTCGCTCATGTTCTCCACGAGACCAAGTCAATTTTGGAAAATACACCAAACAGATGGTTTTTCTTGTTTCGGTAGATGGAGTGGGAGGGATATTTGGCAAGGGGATTATGTTGCTTGGCAGTCGTGGCCATGTCAAAACTAAACAGAGCACAAGCAAGGCTGTTATAGATGGGGATAATTAAATAACCAAATTTGCTTTCCCCGTTTCCCCCATCTTCCCCTCCTCCCTGCTCAAATAATAACTGTCTAGTAAAACAGCAGACAACTCACCAGACCCATATCGAAGTATTACAGCTTAATGATTCGAAAATACATTTAATCCACCATTTAACATAATGATTCTGTCCTGAAGCAAGAGCATGTTGGTTGTTGATGCAACGTTGGTGATCACGACTGGCCCGTGCTGTGGCCTCGACATGGCGTGCCATTTGGAAAATTGCAAATGCACCAGGAAACTGTTTTTGCTGAATGCAACATGGTAGCAGCAACCACCATCATGTACCACAAATACAAGTAACAGATTTACATAAACAAAACATCATATGCTTGCAAGCAATAAGTTAGTCCTGTGGAGTTAATGTGATACACGGTACAGAAGTAAACAAGAATACACTTGGTAGAGCGCATACCTCCACCAAGCTGAACAGTTTACATTTTATATCCCACTGATCGACTGGATTTGCATCCAAACCCTAACCAAAATCGAATTGATTCATCCTTGTCACACACCTAACCTGTCAAGCTGAACTTGACGAGGTAGATGTTGATGATGTGGCCTGCTGACATCACATGGAAATCGTTTAACAAATGAGGAGCTGCAAGAGCTTGACGAACACAGAGCTAATCAAAGGGCCAAAGACGCAGAAGATACTGAACCAGAAAAAAATCCTCAATAAAAATACTTTCAGTGCTGCCTACAGGATGTTATGTGATGCACTTGAGCTTGTCACCGAAAATGACCCTGATACGGAGCGAAGCACAGGAGTTCGGTGAAATTATGTTCAACGGTTTTGCCCCCTCTATGGAGATGCTTCGCAACATGAAGACGAAGGCTAGACAGTTAACCCTCAATGCCTTCTTTGTGAATAAACCTGAAGCTTCACAGGATAATGGGCCACAGTCTGGCGTAACTGCTTCCCAGGAGTAATTGCTCCCTCTCGTCTCCCACCATTGCCAGGAAGGAGGAGTAGGTGGGCAGTGGGACCGAAGCAGCGGTGGTGTACGTACAAGACAGCAAGCTCAAAATAATTAACTGGTCAGTGTTGTTAAATTTAGTGTCATGTGTTATTTATGTTAACAAAGTCTTCATTATATCTATAAAATCACATGCTGTATTTTTAATGACCAAAGGAAGCTGTCATTTAGCATTTATAAGGTAAGAATTAACACTGTCAGGAATGCATCTCCATAGACACCATGTTATGAAGACCTCTTTTTATGGATCATTTGCTGAGCGGACAAGTCTCAAGAACCTATCTCATCCGCTAAAAGAGGTATGAGAGCATAGCTTTTGGCCCTATCTCTCAAGGGTGAAGATTCATTTAAAAAATTTTAGCATTCAGATCCAGATCCGAATCTTCACCAATATTAAACAATTCATCTTTTTCACAGCCCCAAGCTGTCCACCAAATTTTATCCGAATCAGTTTCTAACTTTCTTGAGATATCCTGCTCACAGACAAACAAATAAACAGACATGGGTGAAAATATAACATCCGTCCACCTCCGGTGGTGGAGGTGATGAACTTTTCACTTTGCAAATTGCATTTTGAATAAAAAACATCTCCACTTCTACTCCATGGAAAATCGAGCAAAACACAAAACATTTCAACCCAAAAATGCCTCTGAACGTCTGAACATCCTCGAACCACAAATGGCTCCTAACCCCCTTACAATTTATCCTTTATATGACCAATCGTTTTCAGTACCCGTCTTCCAGGAAAACCCCGCTTTCCTCGGCTCCCGGATTCTCCAACGATGCCCTGCAGAGAAGTAAAAAGACAAGAAATGGAAAATCAATCAGAGGTGTATTACCGGAAGGTCACACTGTTGTGCACTTTTGCAGAAAAAGGACGAAAGTGTACACGGTGGTGGTACTGGATGGAATGTCACAGCAGGTACTGATTGTGCATCCTAACTACAAAGCATGCTATTCTTTAAGGCAGTGAAGCCAAATGTTCCATTTACATTTGTCCCACATTCTCACCTCTTGATTCATCTTGGCGACTTTTTTAATTCACTTGTGTTCTACCTTGTATAGGAAGGCAAATTCAATTCTGAATTTTTGGTTTTTATCTCCATTGTTCAGTGACTTCACTGCAATCTTACCGGACTTCCAGGAACTCCACGAGGACCGGGAAATCCTTTGTGTCCCTGATAGACAAATGGGGGGTAGAATAAGACAGCTTTTAGTACAAAAAGGTGTGGTTATTTTTTGGAGATGTGTAGTTATTTGTATAAAGCACCATTTCCCTACAGTAGTGGTTATTTGTACAGAGTGGATTGGTGGTGGTGGTGGTGGCTGCGAATTGCTGTCTGAGCTTTAACATAGCAGCATGGCATCAGTAGCAAGTCGTCAAAGTATACTACTACGACCTAAGAACTAATCATTCGGTCACAGGAGTGTGGGAATCAAACTCACACCAGTGGGGGACAATGCAAAAAATTTTGAATTACTCAAGCTCCATTCTCAAGTTAGTCAGAAAGGATTGGACATTTATGAAGTGAAAATTTGTATTGAGACCTGTGCTTATTTGTACAATGTGATTATCCATATCAAACTCCTTTTTCATATAAATAGTGGTTGTTTGCAGAGAGAGATGTGGTTAGTCACATATTTTAACTCCACAATCAGTCACACTGCTAAAAAGTATTTTCTGCAATGAAGAAAGGGCACAAAACATGAAATAACTTTGATCTGCAGACATGACTCAAGATGGGAACATATGACACTACTCAAGTAGGAATTGCTCTCACTGTGATATAAATCATTTCACATTCTTCAGCAGCTAATAGGATAGCTCAGAGGTAGCCTACCTATCTTTGAGCTGTCTTATTTAGGTTCTATTCTCTACCTGATTATAAACTGTCAGATTGGTGTTTCACAGGCAGGGTGTTGCGTCAATGTGTGCACTGTCCCTTGAATGGACGTTAATCCGGGTATCCCGACTGCCACAATTTAATTGGTGGATGTTGAAGATCCATCAGAGTCTTTTGATGAGGAGTCGGTGAGTTAATGCCGGCATCCTGAAAAAATTTACAAGTTCCTGCCTTCGTGTGCAGCAGCAATGACTGTCCCTCAGTGATGATGCAACCAGCAGGAGGAATTAATGAGCGAATCTCAGTCCAATATGTAATTGCTAATGAGGACTTCAATCTACATATGTTTACCAAAAAATATTGGACTTTTAAAATGTACAATCACCCTTGTTACCTGCGCAACTGAAGGTAGACAGAGGTAATGTTTTCACCCCTGTCTCCTTGTCTGTCTTCGAGCAGGATACATCATAAAGTTGTGGATGGATTTGGACGAAATTATGAGAACAGGTTGCGTGTGTGACAAGGAGGAATTGATTAGATTTTGGTGAAGATCCAGATCCATATCTAAGAACTTTTAAAGTGATTCTTCACCATTGAGTGAGAGGACCAAAAATGATATATAACACAATATCTCAAATCGTTGTGGACGGATTCGGGCAAAACTTTGTGGGCAGGTTGGGCATGTGCCAAGGATGCATAGATTCGATTTTGGTGAAGATCCAGAAGCAGATCTGGCTATCAGTTAGATACAAAACGTAAACTGGTCAGCTTGGCGGAGGTATGCACTCCACCGGGTGCCGTTCGAGTTTTTCAATTGTGATGTGAGGCCAGGGATTTACTGATGATCGATGGCTTTCACAGGCCAATGTGGCCAGCTGTTAATTTGGAATCACAACTGCAGTCAGACATGGCAATGAGACAAAGACTCACAAATAACAGGTGATGTTCATAATGCAGTGTCTTCTGCATGATTGGATGATTCAATTGCAATTCTCAAATTAGATAGTGGATATTGATTACATTTTTCTTACAATCCCACTTCCTCGCCTATTTGAAGAGACGTTTATTTTATGTGGTTATTATTCTTCCGGTCACAACTGACTCTTCCGATTCCAGAGTCTATGGAGCGTAATCAGTTGAACGAACATAGTCTTTGTTCTCTTGCCAGGTCTCATGCCAATGCACGATGCAGGCTAAGAACTGCATGTGAGAGTTGAGTAAGGAAACCAGGTCAGCAATAGTTCATTGGCCAACAAGGTGCTTTGTAGCTATCATATTCAGCTTAGCAAGAGGCTGGAGTCGATTTTACGTTACTGTAAATAAATGTGTTATAAAGAAATAAATTCTGTGAAGTACTTGGCAAAAAGGTGGTAGATGAAGGTTCCAAAGATATATCACATAAGGTAACTAGAAGGGCACTCGGTAGAGCGCATACCTCTGCCATGTAATGCCTGATCCACGAGAACATATCAGGCCCAATACATTTTTGAAATATCATGTTATACAGTACGATATCATTTTTGGCCCGATCTCTCAATGGTGAAGAATTACTTAAAACTTATTATATCCGGATCCGGATCCAGATCTTCAGCATAATTGAATCAATTCTTCCTCGTCACACACCCAACACATCCACCAAGTTTCATCGGAATCTGTGCACAACTTTTGGAGATATTGTGCTATATATCATTTTGGCCTGATCTCTTAATGTTGAAGAATCACTTTAAAATTCTCGTAGCCGGATCCAGATCTGGATCTTCACCAAAATCTAATCAGTTCGTCCTTGTCACACACCCAACCTGTCCACAAGATTTCATCCAGATCCGTCCACAACTTTTTGAGATATCCTGTACACAGACAAACAGAAAGGGGTGAAAACATAACCTCCTTCACCTTCTGTGGCGGAGGTTAAAATGTGGAATTGACCCCTGCTATTTCCCATATATGCTCTCTAGTATATACGCTCCTCTTTTACACCATTTTCCTCAACTCCCTTGCCCTATGATTTGATTCATCTGTTTTTCTTCCCTGACATCATCCTTTTATCAAACTTGTTCTTCTTCATTTTCCCATCTCGAATCCTTATTTTACTTTGTCCCAGATTAGTTGGTGGCCAAGTGGTGACAAAAATGAACTGAGATCCTAAAGGTTGTGGGTTTAAATCTACCTTCAAGATAGCAGGACTGAGATTCTCAGCTTTTGGAAACTTAGTGAGTCTTGTGAAACTTACCGCGTCGCTATTGAGTCATCAGTAAAACGCTCAGCTGGCTTATCAATAGCCTTCAGAAATGTTGTCATTTTCATGTCCCATCTGCATCTGGTCACACTTGATGCCAGTCCACAAAGTGGTCCATTCTTAATGTCGTCAGGGCAACTTGGGATGGGCACCAAAATATTACCTGTGAAAAGGTGGCGTCCTCAAAAGTCCCTCAAACCAAACAAAAAATAAAAGTGCAATACAGTTTGTCCAACGCGTGCCTGATATAAAGCAACCTGACTTGAAGTCATGTGTCATCGCTCCCCTTTCCCAACCGCACCATGAGGAAACAGAAAGGAAAAATCGTGAATTATAACAGAAATTGATCAAAATGGTACTCCACATTTCACTGTATATCTGATGGTTTGAAATGGAAAAATTATTGGTGGTCTTCAGAGAGAGGGTCTGGTGTGTGGGAAGTACCACATGGCTGGGAATAAGAGGAGCACTTCAAGACTCATCTTGTGCTCTATGGGCTGGACAACCCATGGCTCAATGGTGTGGTTAAATTAATCTGCTCGCCAGATATCTGTGGTAATCCGAGTCTGCTGATTGAAGTTTATCATCAGATCTGATTTAAGTTTATCTTCGAATATCATGGACTGGTCAGTTATTCAGTGTCTCGATTAAATCTCAGCACTTGTCGCAATTTTCTTGAATTATGCCGGCATTACAAGTTTGAATCCCACTTCCTACAGCAGCCAACTAAATATCAGCATGATCATGATCATGATCATTATTGTCATCATGCTGCAGGACATGAGGTAGTTTCCTGTAGTCCCTGGTATCTGCTTCAGCAAAACCTAACCCACGTACATTTGTTTAGTTAAGGTTAAATATTTCCCACCACCAGTGCTTGTCCAACTTCATTTTAAACAACTGGACCGAGCGAGCAAACATTATTATACAACCTGCTGTGGTAGACCGTTCCAATCATCGATCACTCGATTGCTGAAGAACTTGCTCCGAACTTCCAAGCGACTCCTTCTTTTGAACAACTTCAGAGAGTGCCCCCCCTTGTAGACGAGTAGTGGCTTGGAGTGAAAAGGTGCTTTGGATTCAGTTTCATGTAAATGTTGGTGTTTTTGACCCACAACGGTACATGTCATGATAAGGGGCAAGCTCTGAAAAGCCTGAAATATCATTTAGAGGTTTCTCGAGGTATTTCTTAAATGATTGCACAAATAAGGATGCACGGAGATCATCAGCCTTGTGATACATATATCCTGTTAAGACGAAAATAATTTGACAGGTTGCCAAGATCTAAAATGATCATTAGTAAAATAAATAAAACCCAAGCCCGATTGCTCACTGAATGATTGGTGAGTGATAGTTACCCTCCAAGTTATTCTGCCTGGGTTTGGTTTTTGAAGCAAAGAGAAACCTGACTGCAAATCGCTGTCCTGTTGCTTTGCAGATGAAAGCTCTCATCATGGATAAAGCTATTTTTGAAGAGGTTCATTAAGTCTGTTCCATCTGCTTGTGCATTGAAAGCTCCTCCATAAAAAGTTGCAATAATTTTTGTTGTACATTCATCTGCATGATAAACAATAACTACATGAGCTGAAACAATTAGTGTTGATTTGAAATACGTGAATATGACATGAGTATAATTCAAAGTCAGAAATGTTCAAACACAAACATTTCATTCCACATTTCCACTCTCGTAGATAAGATTGTTGTAATGAAATGAGCCAATGTGTCCATGATAAAGGGGCTGTCACACCTTGACGTTTTAGCCAGCGTATGGCAAGGTATCAAAATGTATGTAAAACGTTGGCGTACGCTGAACTATTGATGCATTTTTTTGTTTTGGGCGTATAATAACGTATTGGACGTATGCATAACGTATTAGTAACGTACACAGAACGTTTCAATCACATATAGATAACTTATACCAACAAATGCTGAGCGTGTTGTCGGCGTTCACAACCTAAGCCCAACAATAGTGTAACTTATGCATAGCGTGCGGCAGCGTATCGCCGATGATGATGTGGCGTAGGCTATTAATAGGCTCGATGATTCAAATCATAACCGCACTAGACATCGAAGTGTGAAGCCGCTGTCACACCTTGACGTTTTAGCCAGCGTATGCCGACGTATGAAAAATTTGCCGAACCAAGCTGGCACACGTCGAATACGTTATGGGTAAGTTTTGTATACGTTAAGAGCACGCTGGCATATGTCATAGTACGCTGGCATATGTCATTGGACGCCAAGTACGTCGAGAAATTTTCAGCATGTTGAAAATTTCTCGACGTACTCGACTCGACATATGACACACATTCCACATACGCTGGCATAAGTTGTAGGCACGCTACGCGATCGTTGACACACTTCGACATACGTTACTTGTATGTTACTCATAAGTCGAAACACGTTAAGGTAATGGTTAGCGTCAGTGTTCCAGACTTACCGTTTTTTTTTTTTCTTCGGAAGGACGGTGATGTTGACACTTCGATTTCTAGTGCGGTTATGATTTAAATCGTTGAGCAGCAGCCTTTTAATTATAATATATTATAACCGCACTAGAAATTGAAGTGTCAACATCACCGTCATACCGAAGAAAGAAAAACCAGGGAGTCTGGAACACTGACGCTAACCATTACCTCGACGTGTTTCGACTTATGAGTAACTTACAAGTAACGTGTGTCGACGTGTGTCAACGATTGCGTAACGTGCCTACAACACATTACTCATAGGTTAGAAATAAGTTTTGAGTACGCTAAACATTACCTCGACGTGTTTCGACTTATGAGTAACTTACAAGTAACGTGTGTCGATGTGTGTCAACGATTGCGTAACGTGCCTACAACTTATGGCCAGCGTTATGCGGAACTGTGAGTCATACGCTGGCATACGTCAAAAACATTTCAAGCATGGAAAATTTGTCTAACAGCTCGGCGTACTATGACATATGCCAGCGTACTACGACATATGCCAGTGTACTATGACATATGCCAGCGTACTACGATGTATGCCAGCGTGCTCTTAACATATACAAACTTACCCATAACGTATTCGACGTGTGCCAGCGTTTTAGCCAAATTTTTCATACGTCAGGCATACGCTGGCTAAATCGTCAAGGTGTGACAGGGCCTTAAGCCACTGTCTATTTGAGCCATTTGTGCGAGCCATCTCTTACGTGAGGTCACGAGCCACTACCTATGTGAGCCGTCATCAATGTGAGATACCGTGTATGCATGCTACCATCAACATAAGCCACATATTATGTGAGCCACAACCTACATGAGGCACCACCTATGTGAGGCACCACCTATGTGAGCCACTAACTACATCGAACGACAGTTCAGGTGAGCTTCCAGCTTGGTGTGCTATCTTCTACATAAGCTACCATGTGCTTGATCCACATTATTTGTGAGCTACCATGTGCACGGGCTGCTGTGAAGATGAGATATATTCAAGAACAAGGATGGTCAAAGTGCTTGCGGGAGGGACGATACACACTACCTTTTGACCTCCAGAGCCACTGGTGCCAGGAGGTCCAACAGTGCCACGATATCCCTGGGGGTGGATGGCATCGACAAGAGGAGGGGTCGAGATGTAAAACGTGCACAAAGAAAATTTGCATTTGGCAACGACAGTGTACAATTCCTTATCATCAATATTTTTGCTATTTTTAACTTCAAAGTAACCGGAAGAATAAAACGGGAAAAGTGGAAAGATTCCAGCATGGACGATAAGACGGCAAAGAAAAGTAGAAATGCAATATGAAAAGCAAATAAGAACCAAGAACTTGACTTCAGTGTTATTTCTTCAGTCTATTTATAAGGAATCATACACTTTACAAGCCTTTCATGCAAATGTAAAATGTGATAAGTGAACGAATGAAGGGAAACATCACAAAGCAAACTAGAAGGTTACTCAACAGAGAGCGCATACCTCCACCAGGCTGAACAGTTTACATTTTGTATTATACTGATAGGCCGGATCTGGATCCGGACAATACGTCCGTGTCACACACCAAAATGGAAACGACTTGTTTTTATCACCTACCCAACTCACCCACCAAGTTTTGTCATAACTCGTCCATAACTTTTCGAAATATCATGCAATATGTCGTTTTTGGCCCAATCTCTCAATTGTGAAGAATCACCTAAAAATTTTTTTTATTGTATCCGCATCGATATCTTCACCAAAATCGAATCAATTCTTCCCTGTCATGCACCCAACCTGTCCAAGTTTAGTCTGAATCAGTCCAGAACTTGAGATATCCTGTAATATGTCGTTTTTGGCCATATCTCTCAATGTTGAAGAATCACTTTAAAAATTATACTATCCAGATCCGGATCTTCTCCAAAATCTAACGAATTCATCTTCGTCATACACTCAACTTGTCCACCAAATTTTCTACGAATCCACCCATAACATTTTGAGATATCCTGCTCACAGACAGACAAACGGACAGGGTTGAAAATATAACCTCCGTCCACCTTCATTGGCAAAGGAAATAACTGTGGAGTAGATATGGTGTCAAATATAAAAGAAAGTTACGTTCACAGCTTAATATCACATTTCTGAATGATAACAAAGACGTAAAGGACATAGCTAACTTAAGAATAAAAATAAAATCAATATAATGATAAGATCTAGTAATTCTGAGTGTTTATGAAACTCCATTGTTTTTTTCGTTTTTGAAATTCCATTGTTTAACACCAATTAATTAATAAAAATAACAATTTGCCTCTATTTTTTGAATATGGCTCCACCTGAGAAATCTGCACAGGTGATCGATCACACAAACAATCGCCTTTGTTTTATTGGAAGTGAAATCACAATGACCAATGCCATTGTTTGGTAGTAATACTTGTGCTTTGTGAAATAGCAAGAATGCAGAAAACTCACATTGGCCAAAGTATTTTGAATAAAAACCTAAACACTGGCAAACCAGTCGTAAGCACAGACACGAGCTGGACACAGGTGTGAGCAGAGCAGGTGTGTTTGGTGCATGGAATAGTTGGACGAAAATATGTAGCAAATGTGTTTTGACTTTGACTGCTTCTGGACTTCATCTTAATAAAGTTAAAATGGCTCTTATATTGTTAACCTTGGAGAGAAGAAATAATTTCTCAAGTATCCATGTACTTGGTGGATGTACAGTTTTTTTTTTAACAGGAAGTTCTTTCATATGCAGCACATGACTGCAAGCAGCATCACTGGCTGAGGACACAGCTGTGACACTGATGCCACACCCCCTGCAGGTTAGAGCAGCAATTTAGAATTTATTCATGGTTCCAGTGATAGCTTGCTGACTCTTCACAAATGACACCATGGGATCTTTAAGATCCACCAACAGATGCTGGCAGATGGGATGCCCAGTTTTACATCCATCCAAGGGACAGCACACACACACACACACACACACACACACACACACACACACACACACACACACACACACACACACACACACACACACACACACACACACACACACACACACACACACACACACACACACACTGATGCCCTGCCCTGCCTCCAAGACACCAGGATGACAGTGCGTAGCTGGCCTGAGATTCAAACCCAGGGGAGAGGCGAGTGTGCCTCCCTCGAGGCCATCCTGCCAGCCTAACAGCAACTTCTATATCTGGAACAAATGATGAAAGTGTTGCAAAACAAACAAACTTCAACATCATCCATGATGTTCTTTTACTCACAACAAAAAGGAGGATTGGTAATGGATTAATTGGATGTTCACTGTTTATTCTCCCCCAAAATAATACATGAAGACATTCAAATGCTAATTACAAAATCGATATTTAGAGGTATTGATTTGATGTACAATCGTCTTTCCAGAGCGTCGGTGCTGATGAAGTACCCAAAGCAGTTTCTTGGCAATGAATGTACTGGGTGGTTTGCCATTGCCTTTCCAGCATTGTTTATCTGTGCTGTATCCTTTTAAATGCAGAACGTCAAGCAAGGAAGCAGCACGTACCATTCAAAAAAATTAAGATAAAGTCGTTGGTATGACTCAGCAAGGCTTTGAACCACTGACCTCCCAGAGAGCCCAAAATCAGAGCAGACATTCGAACCATTACACCACTGAATCAGCTATTTAGCGAGATTAGTGTACAATATTGTACTGTACTGCACTGAGGATCAGTTGTCAAGTTCATTTACTTTGCATGTGCAATGTGAAAGTGGTGGATGATATTTTAGCCGGTTGACTATGTTCATTGTCGTCATGTGCTGCTTAAAATAAACCACCTTAAGCTGATTAATCAGGAAAAGGACAAGAGGAAAAAAATAAAAAATTGCATGCGTCATATGTGATTTGAATCACATTTTGTTTGCCATATCAAATCTTCGATGGCATACCTCTCTGGATTTAATTTCATTCAGACGGTTCATTGTTGTATTGGTTGAATGGTTGCTTCATTGGTTTGGAATTTTAAACTTCTCCATCCTGAAAGATGATCTGAACCACAGTCTACTCATTGATTGAGCAGATTGCTCGTTCGTCATCCTAAACATGCTGCCACATCAATCATATAGCAGTTCCTCTCAAGCAAATAATGAGATGACCCTTGTATGTTGTCGTTGGTCTAAGTGGCCAAATATTTATTACATGGGCAATTATAGCAGGTAAATTAATTTGAACACCCCCCCCCCCCTTTCTCAATCGAACACCAAAGTGCTCTCACTGTTCTGTACAGTCCATAATGCCCTCCCCAACCTTCCTTCCCCCGACCAACTCCCACCAGCCACTTACTACAAATTCCTCCCAACTGTTTCTTGTCTCTCACTACTCTTCCCACATTATATACATTCTTATCTTCCTTGACTCAATTCAAATGTTCTCCATTTAACCTCCATCCTCCCCCTACATGAGTAAGTAATAAATGAACATCCCGTAAGTCCACACAAGGGAGTGCAAAAATTAAGTGAATGGACAATAGCATAATTCCTCTACTCAGGTACTCACAATGAGTCAGGTACTCACATACAACAAGCAATAATACAAGTAAGTGACCAACCTTCGTTCCTTTGCAGCCTTTGTGCGCAGGTGAGGCAGGATATCCTCGTGGCCCCTTGAGTTGACGAATTCCATCCATAGGAATGCAAGGTGGTACATGAAGGAGCATAAAAATAAGTAAGGAAGAAACAAACATTCACAACTTTACATGAAGCGTAATGATAAAACAAATAAACAAACAAACAAAAAATCATTTTTAAAGTCCATGAGATGTATGCTGCCACTACCATTAGATTGTTGAATCAAGTCCTAGTATATGCTCAGAGGGATTGCAAAGGGATGATGGGATAATCTTGAAGCATGCACATTCGTCTCTATGCTGTCGAGCTTGGGTTTCAATCCTGACTTTGCTATGAACTGTCACCCTGGTGTTTTGAAGACAAGGCAAGGCATCAATTTCTGCGCCAACCTTCTGATGGACGTTAAGCCGGGAATCCCGCCTGCAGAAATAGTTGGTGGACGTTAGTGATCAAACGGTGTCCTTTGTGAAGAGTAGGCGAGCTATTGCTGGTACACTGAACAAATTCTAACTTTCTACTTTAACCTACAGGGGGCACTGCATTCAATGGCAAAGGTACAGTGCCTTCAGAAAGTATTCACACCCCTTGAGTTGTTCACATTTTATTGGGTTACAGCCTCAATTTAAAATGGATTAAATTGATGTTTTGTCACCGATCTACACAAAATACCCCATAATCCCAAAGTGAAAACATGTTTTCAGAATTTCTTTAACAAATTAATAAAAAATGAAAATCTGAAATATCTTGAGTCAATAAGTATTCAACCCATTTGCGATGAGACTCCAAATTGAGCTCAGGTGCATCCAATTTCCTTTGATCATCTTTGAGATGTCTCAACAACTTGGTTGGAGTCCACCTGTAGCCAATTCAATTGATTGCCATGACATAGAAAGAAACACACCTTCTTTTTTTTGGATACGTTGTCAAGGCTCATATGAGAGCTAACACACAACGCACAGCAAGGGGTGGGGGGCATGAGACAAGAGGGGCTTGGGAAGGAGAAAACAGTGAGCAACAGGTATATTAGGAGATCTGTGGAAGGCAGAGGGATGGGACAGGGAACATGGGGTATACAAGATGGACACCACAGGGACTTTGAGGCAGGAAAGCAGGGAATTTGAAGGAGGTGGGTTTGGGGTGGATTGACGGGGGGGGGGTAGAAAAGATCAAGGATTTAAATGGAGGACGATAAGAGGTGGTGGTAAATAGCTGTTTTGAAGGCCTGGAGGGAAGAATGGGATTGAACAGAGTGAGGGAGCTTATTCCAAAGGCGGGGAAAAAGAGGAATGAAAGAGTGAAGGTGAGCAGTAATTCATGATTTTTGTAGTTTTATCAGAAGGGGGTTGTTGGCGGACCTTGAGTGCCCTGCGGAAATATGGTGGGGACAAATCTCAGACAGAGCAGGGGAGGCGAGACCGGAGAGGAGATGGCAGAAGACAGAAAGACCACTGACCTGCCTGTGGTGAGAGAGTGAGAGGCCCAAAGACTCAGCCTCATCGTGGGAGATACCAATGATCCAAAATGCCTTGGTTTCCACAACGTGAAGCCGAGAAAGGTGAGAGGCAGGAGCACCAGCCCAGAGGGGAGAGCAGTACTCCATCAGGCTACGGACGAAAGCTTTGTACATGGTCAGGAGCTCAGGTGGGCCGAGGAAGGACTTTGCACGACGGAGGATTCCCAGTCTGCGACTGGCTCTGGAGGCCAGGTTAGAAATGTGGCTTTCCCAGGAAAGATCATGGCAGATAGTGAGACCCAGAAGCTTGAAATAAAGGACTTCTTCAGGAGGATTGTTGAGAAAGTAGATTGCGGGGGGGTTCCAAATGGTCATTTCGGTGAGACATCGTGAGAGTGTGAGATTTGTCAGGATTTAAAGACATGTTCCACGTTTTGGACCAGTTTGTAATTTTAGTTTGTGATCATATTCATTCACCTTTCTTTCATTTCATTCATTCTTTCCTGCATCTTTTGTCTCCGTCCTTTCGCTTTCTTCCTTATCTTTTCACCTTCTCATTTACCCATCTTTCCATTTCCTAATGATTGCACATCTTTGCTTTCCCATGTCCGATAGGTCCGCACTGGACCCCCTGCCACATCTACGATGCTCGGGATCTCTGACAGGAGACGCATTAGATACGCGCCATGAGTGAAGTCACTGCTCCATGGTGTGATGTAGCTGGTGCTCCAGCTGTGCAAAGAGCATGAGGGGAATGGAGCACGGGGGCAGGGTCCCGGTTTCAGTCAGAACCTGGTAACAAGTGGTCCGTTCTGTCCCCATCTATTTTTTACAATCTCAACTCATCTTCGTCACTAATCATTCATCTCATCATTCTTTGCCAATCACCCATCTCTCCCTTCTACATCAGATGCATGATGCCGGCATATTGTACTGAATGAAGTGTTGTCATTGGGAAGATTCCAAAGGCGGGTCTATCACGTATGGGATGAGGTGAAAGGTATACATGCCGTAATCGTTGTACATATATGTCATTCCATTGTTTTATCTCCCAGTGAAAAACTTGTTTGGCCTGCCATTGGCAATACTTGCATATTTGTTCCTGCAACTGAAGGCCCTTTCTTTATGAAACTGTGTCCTGACTTGTTCTGTCAGTTCTGATGGCGGCATACGACTGCTGAGTCATTTGGCCAGCTCAGATTTGATATCTAAGTTCTATCTCAGCTGCAGTTATGTGACGTTGGTTCTGCTCGGCTAACTGACTAAGGTCTGTTACATAACCATCGGCACGATTCCCGCTCGCCTCGGACATTTGTGTATGGTAACACAACTCTGGGCGTGGGATCCCATGGGAAGTTCTGGGGCGACTGGCAATCGTGGTCTCTTAAAGACACACCGTCCTCTCAGAGTTATGCAGAGGTGATGTCCCAACCATCACAATATGTTAACATCATGCATATCTGCTTTGCAATCTCCTTTGATAAACCTGGATGTTTTTCTGGTCCCAAAGCTTTATCTTCTTTTGTCAATTCCAAGAAAGAGACCAACTAATGTGAAAAACAACAAAATAACTAATGCCAGCAGACAGGACTCCCATTTTATCGTTCATCCGAGGGCGGGCACACGCATTGTTGAATCACCCTGTGACACACCATGATGACAGTTTATAGCTGGGTTGGGATTCAATCCCAAGCTCGACAGCTCAGCGGCGAGTGTACACACCTCTAGGCTATCCTGTCAGCCCTTGTCAAATGGTACTAATTTTTTTTAAAAACTATCTTTTTCTTTTTGTCAAAAAATGGCGGTTAGAGAGTAAAGACTAACTGATCTGAAATTTTGTTAAAAGAGGATTCTGACTTGTGAGATTAAGTGGGTGTGAGTGTTAATCTTTTGTTTATCATGGTAAAATGTTTGTATTGCATTTATCACTCATTTTTGGGACTCCAATGGTTAGTGTCATGATAAAACTTGACATGATGGTAGATCTGGCGATTAAGTCATGGCAGACATTTTTGCAGGGCTCCAGTCCCTCAAAATTTTGCATGACACCAATGATCCAGGACACATTATCAGCTATGTGACCATTTGTGATCAAAAGAAAACCATACAACAGTACATGCAAGCTTTGTGCCTTCTATTTATAATCTTTCAAACTGTGATGGAGAATATTATGTTGTTTCTCCTTAAGTGTAACTTTCATAGTTTCAGAAATGAGAGATGCGTTCTTTCCAAATGACGGATGTCTGGGAAGAATGGGTGAGCTTACGTGATAAATTAGGAAGCCTCACGCTCCAAACTGTGGTATCAACTAGCCAAATTACCCCAAGGGGATTTACCATCGGATGGTTTAAATTAAGGGCCTAGGCTTCTCATAGCCAGCCAGCATCAAAAGATTGTGGAGTGAATGCAAAGAAGACATGAATGCAGTTTCCAATTACTTCATGCACAAGTCATGTTCCCATGATTCTATATAGCTGGACTATTGGTCAATTGATTCTCGAAGGACATAAAAGATCCCATGGTGTCTTGCGATGACTAAGACATTGTGTGCTGGAACCCTGAGCAAATTCCATATTTCCTACAATGTCTACTCCTGGCAAAGGCAATGGTAAACTACCCAGTGTATTCCATGCTTCAGGAACACCAATGTGCAGGAAATAGTATGAATACTGGATTGGATAATTATATGTAAGAAGAGGATGAATGGATTTTGTTCTCTCCAATATTGAAATCTCCTGCAATGAGGTTGAAGCACAAGCAAGGTCTGCTGCTCTCACATCTCAGGTAGGACAGTGACCTCTCTGTTTTTTTGTTTTTTTTAACCACCTCTCCTCTAACTCCCTCTGCCCTCAGCCCTCCGACCCTCCTCATCCACTCCACGAAGTACGCATTCTTGCAGTAACCGACTTCCTGGTTAAACTTCCAAAATCCAGGTTGACTGAAAACATCAACTCTTTTGTTCCTTACTTTTCCCATTTATGGAATTGCCTTCCATAGATTGTTCAACCCCACTCTTACCTACAGGGCTTTAAGCACGTGACGTACCATCATCTCATGTCACCCCCACCCACCCCATCCTTACCCACAAACCGTACTACCCCGTTAACTGTTCCTAATCCAACCGTCTTACTTTCAGGTTGCAGTGTTTCCTTTGAGCCTCTCTCCATCTCTTTTCCTGTTCATTAATTCTCTTGCTTATTGTGTTCAATATTAATTTTTGTACATGTCTCTAAATGGGAACTCCTCCCTTCTCGACTTGGTGATGATTAACTTTCCTATAAACGTCACCTCGTCACCTGCTCTTCCTCTGTTCCAATTGGTTCATCTGATCATATGCTTGTGAAAGTTAACATATCTCTGGCTATTCTCACAGAAATGCCTCAATGCTGGCAAGTCTGGCATTTCACTCAAGCAGATTGGCAGGAACTGCAAGAAGCCATCATTCTTTCAGGACTGGTCTCCCATATCTACTGCCCCTGATGTTAACTCAGCCTGGGAATTCTTCCACAAAATCCTGGTCTCTCTCATGCACAGATTAATCCCATCTCGTTTTCAATTATTTTCTTATCCTGCTTCCTGCCCATGATACACTGAATCCTGTGGTGAGACAGTTGCTCTGAAACAACTTGCCTTTTCTTCCTGGTAGGCAAATCCGTCCGAAGGCAATCTCGGTGCTTTCCAAAAAGTCTGAAACAAGTGTGTGTTTACTCTCAGGAGAGCCGGAAAACAACATCTGTCCAACCTCAAGAATGAACTTACAAACTTGTCTTCATCCTCTAAAACCTGGTGGTACCTTGTTAAGTCTGTCTCTGGTGGATGCAACCCTTCCATCCCTTTCCTTGCTTCAAATGGCACCATGGCCGACTCTGCTCATGAGAAGGCTGAATGCCTCAATTCTATGTTTGCTTCCAAATCTCATTTCTCCAACCCCTCACACTTGATATCAATCCTTCCATGTAGTACCCATCTGCTCTTGGACTCCGTGTCTTTTGCACCTGAGAAGGTGGAGAAGGTTCTTTCAACCCTTGAATCCGACTCTGCTACTGGACTGCGTGACATCAGTTCACGTGTCTTAAAAACCTGCTCTGCTGGATTTGCACATCCCCTCTCTGCCCTTTTCACCTTTTCATTTGTGTTAGGTCATCTTCCATCTGCTTGGAAATCTGCCAACATCAATGCACTACATAAAAATAGGACCACACATCCTGAAGCTCACCTGGATCAGGAGCAGTCACTCAAATCCCCCGCAGACTCCCTTGAACCATGATTTTTTTAAGGCCGTGAACAAACTTTGGTACATCATGGGTGATGAAGGTTGTGGTCAAGTTTCATTGAAATCAAGTGTGTAATTTCTGAAAAGAGAACAAATACCTATTTTGGGGGGCTCAAACACCCCGCAGAACCCCCTAGACCCTGTTGTTTTTTTCATGTCATGAACAAACTTTGGCACTTGGTACATCACGGGTGATGAAGGTTATGGTCCAGTTTCATCGAAATTGTGTGTGTAGTTTCGGAGAAGAGAGCAAATATGTATTTTGGGAGGCCAACCCCCCTCCCCACCACCGTAGATCCCCTGAATGAGCTCAGATTTTGATGTGGTCAATAAACCTTCATTAGGCATCAGATATGAAGCTTGTGGCCAAGTTTAATCAAAATCGTGTGTTTGGTTCAAATGATAATGATAAGTGTTTACAGACTGACTGACTGACTCACTCACTCACCGATGGATGCTGCTTGAGCGTATAAGCTCATGGGACTAAAGTCCAGGTCAGCTAAAAAGGTGCAAAAACGAATCCTCTCAACTACAGACCTCTCAACTGCCCTTACAATCATCAACAAGGTCATGGAATCAATCTATCATTGCAGTTGATATGAAAACCCTCCTTTTCTCCAACAACCTAATCTCAGATCACCAATTTGGTGCTTCCACTTTGGACATGCTGCTTCTACTCACCTAGCAATGGATGGAAGCCCTCAATGTAAGACATGACATCAGGGCCGTCTCTCTGGACTTACAGTGTGTTCCAAAAAGATACGGACAACTTTGGTTGTTAATATATTTGGAACCACAAATGATACAACAATACCCTTTGGTTGACATGATACGGAAACTCATGCAGTTCTGTGCACACCATCAATACACTTCAATGTGAGCTCCATTTGTCATGCATAGGGCATCAAGACGGTACACAAGTTCTTGCCATGTTCAGCTCAGCATGTTTGCGCCCACCAGTGCGCATACAGCTGTGATCCAAGAAAGAAGATTCTGCAGGTTTGTCACCTTTGTGTTGTGGATAACATATTTGACAAACCCTTAAAGAAAACAAGAGCCGCGTCCTAAAGGTTTTGCCATCAGCAGAAGAAGAAGAAGAACAAGAAGAAGAAGAACAAGAAGAAGAAGAACAACAAGAAGAACAACGCGGAGCTCTCTTAGAGCCAGCGTTCGCAATGCGACGCGGCTAAAAAATCAAGAGGGGGAGTTATGTCTAATGACTGTGGGGGGCAGGCGGTTGGTCTGTCTCAGCTAATTCAGTGACCTGGAAATTTTTCATTCAGGACAGCTCGTATGAGTAAGGCCCAATGAGAGGAGCACCGTCCTGTTGAAAAATGATATCGGGTTGCAGGTCTTCAATTTGTGGGAAGGCGATTCCTTCCAACATGTTCATGTAAATTGTTGATGTCACTGTCTCCTCCGCTAAGAACAACGAATCCACCAAGCGGTCATGGAGAAGGCCACACCACACACTGACTTTTGGACAGTCGCGTATGTGTTCAATGACCAAGTGGGGGTTTTCTTAGCCTCAGGTCCTCACATTGTGCTGGTTGACCTTCCTCGATGCATAAAAGCATGCTTCAACCTTTTTAAAGTAATCTTCCTCAACGTCTTTGCGACTGAGTATTTCTAAGGCAAACACCTTGCATTTTGGTCTGTCATTTGATTTGAGTTACTGTAGATTCTGCACCTTTGAGGCATAAAGTTTCAATCTTTCATGCAAAATTGTGTGTTCAGTGATGGTTGGTCGTCCTGGTTCTCTGGATGCACGTCAAATTGGTTTTCTGGGACTTTGTTGAAATGATTCATGCACTCGTTCAACGTCTGCTGCACTTCAGCTTGGTCAACTGGTACTCTACTGTTTCTGACAACTTCCATTCTCCTTGAACCTCTTGTACCACTCTCTGATACCAGTTCGCAATACGGAATTCCTTCCATACCTTGTCTTATTCCTCATCTTCATCAATGAGCTCTCTGATTCTCAGAAAAATCCTCTTTATATGTTTGCTGATGACTTGACTATCTGCCATGACATCCCTCATCCTTTAAACAACCTCTTCCCTCTCTTCAGACCTTGAAAAAAACATCACAAGCTGGTCAAGCACTTGGAATATGTCTTTCAATCATGACAAATATCACATTCACTATCTCTCTCCGAAAGGACCATCTGGCAAATTCCCCATCGACTTCCTTAACAATTCTTTTGGGGAGGTTCAGTCACTCAAACTCCTGGGTCTCAGTGTGAGCCACAATCTTTCTTGGGGAAACCACATTTCAACGTTCGTCTCAAAAGCCAGCCACTGACTGGGCATCCTCTGTTGTACAAAGTCCTTCCTTGGCACATCTGAGCTTTCCACCTACAAGACCATCATCCGCATATTGATGGAGTACTGCTCTCCATTCTGGGCTGGCTCCCCTGCCTCACATCTTGTTTAGCTTGATGCTGTGAAAACCAAGGCCTTTAAGATCATTGGAATCTCATGCACTGAAGCTGAATCTTTGGTTCTAACACTTCACTATCGCAGATAGGTCGGTTGTCTCTCTGTTTTCTACCGCCTCCTTTCTGGTCTTGCACCCTCTGCTCCTTCCATGTCCCCCCCCCCCAGGTTTCTGCATCAACCCCATTCTGGTAAAACGACCTAAATCCAGGATCACTGCTCATCTCCACTCATTTGTTCCTTTTTTCCCCCACCTGTGGAATCAACTTCCACATCCTCTTTAATGTCATTCTTCCCTCCAGGTCTTCAAGCCAACTGTTCACCACCATCTCAGATCATCCCCAATCCAAAACCATGATCTTTTTACCTTCGTTAACTCCACCCAAATCACATCCAATTTTCCAGTTTTTCCTCTTTGGAGTTTCCATCTCTGTGCATGAGTGTTTTGCACCCTGTTTTTATTACCCCCCGTCGCGTGGTGGAAGGGGGATATTGTTATCACCTGGGTCGTCCGTCCGGCTGTCCATCCGGCTGGCTGGCTGGCTGGGCGTCAACATTTATAGCTGTGAGTGCGATAACTCATAAACTGTTCGCCATATCGATTTGAAATTTGGGTCACACATGTACCACCTGAAAAGGAAGAACCCTATTAATTTTGGGCATGGCCGGATCCAAGATGGCCAACTGGGGCGGCCATCTTGAAAAAATTTTTTTTTGTAATAAATGGAAAACCGCTGATCTGATTTCAATTATTTTTCAATGGCAGGGGATTCCCCATCTCTGATGGTATATTTTCCTCATCTTATGGAAAATGTTTGTCTTTTTTTAATGCAGGATTTTTTGTTTCACCCTTCAAATAGTGTATATACCCTACTCCTCCAATTTTTTCTCTCTCAACAAGATTGAGGCTCATGGAAGAAGAAGGTAACCCAGGGTATGAACTCACAGTCGGACAGTGGGGCAAGGTTTTATGTTTTTTGTTTGTATCGATAGTCAAATCTCATGAAAGAGCTACTGCATGGATGCATACTGCATGGATCAGATGGAACAGAATATACCATCAGAGATGGAGAATCCCCCACCATTGAAAAATAAATGAAATCAGATCAGCGGTTTTCCATTTATTACAAGAAACATTTTTTTCAAGATGGCCGCCCCAGTCGGCCATCTTGGATCCGGCCATGCCCAAAATCAATAGGGTTCTTCCTTTTCAGGTGGTACATGTGTGACCCAAATTTCAAATCGATATGGCGAACAGTTTATGAGTTATCGCACTCACAGCTATAAATGTTGACGCCCAGTCAGCCAGCCAGACGGACAGCCGGATGGACGACCCGGGTGATAACAATATCCCCCTTCCGCCACGCGGCGGGGGATAAAAATGAGAAAAGAATAGAGAGTTGAAAGAGTTATATGTAAAACAAAATTGCCAAGAGTGCTGTTTTGTAAACACTGCAATATCAACACAATTCTAAAGATGAAGTCTCATCTGGTCTTGTTCCCTTTTTTGAGCCCTCAGGGAATGGGATCCAAGAGGAGACATTCACCAATTCAACATACCTGTGTATAATCATTAATAATTATTATCATGATTACAATCCCTAGATTTTCAATTGCCGTATCAGTCATAATCACACATTGTTTTGGTCCACACAATGTTTTCTCATCGGTTGGATAAATGACAAATAAAAATATGATGAACATCTGAAGCAATTTCTTGATAAGGTATTTTAACTCCATCATAACTTGGTACATACCCTTGCAGCACAACTGCACCGCTACTTGGGATTGTCATGGGACGAGGTTACTAGATCGGTGGAGGACAGGTTGGCATGGAGATCTGTCGTGTCTGTGGCAACGTTGTGACAGTGACATGCCTGATGATGATGATGATGATGATGATGATGATGATGATGATGATGATGATAACTGGGAACATTCTAATTACCAAGTATAAATCACCTCACCAAATTTGTGTTGAGGTGGCAGTGGGAAATGTGTAGAGAACAAGTTTGAGCTGATCGATGAGGTTCATTTTGTTTAAGGAATTCAAGAAACAAAGAAAGTATAAGATATACATCACTTAGCTTGCTCTCATCGGGTGCTGAGAACTTGCACCCTTTTGGAGCGCTGGAACAATTCCAGGAAAGCTATAGCGAGCTCGGAGCTCTGTACTTAAGAAGACACAACACTACTTCAACAAAATTGAGGCCATATGACAGCAAGTGGGGATTCCGTCTGCTGCTCATTTGGACGCATGTGCTGCAACTGGCACAAAGTAAACCTAGGCGCAGAGGCAAGTCCGTAACATACTTTGCAAGAAATCCAAGCCCGCCTATGTGGTGTTATTCATGTTCATACACGAGTTACTACTGGGGTGGTCACATGTACCAAACATAGTCCTTGAAGACTGTCAAATAACGCACACCCTTGAGGAAATTGTTAAAGAGTATATTTTAACATGTGATGATAACTCGTGACATCTTAAAAGGATTTACCATTTCATTGGTTTGTATGTATCACTTTGTGTTAAAAGTAACAGACAAACAGTTATGAGATCATCATCGTCATCATCATTATCATCATCATCATCTTGCAGCCATGGCCGAGACAGACTTCACAACCCCCTCCCAGACGTCTCTATCGGTCATCATCATCGGAATATCACTGGCCTGAATACCTGTGTCTGACAATAATGTCACGGTAGGACACCTTCTTACCATGCTTCAATATTAATAGTTTGGGCTTCCAAAGGATGAGGGATGAAATCATCTGCTCCGTGGCCCTAAAACAGTGACCTGCAAATTGAACCCTTTATTTGCTCGTTGTGTCAGAGATCAGTGGGATGTTACCATAAATAATGAGAGAGATCATAAAAGATCACTATGTTGCAAAACTTACCGGAGGCCCAACGTCTCCAGGAATGCCCGGGTTTCCGTGTGGTCCTGGTGGCCCCTGGGTATGGATTTGGCACAGAATGTAAACACTCTGCCTCAACTCAAAGCATCATAAACCAAATATAAAGAAAGAAAAGAAAGTGAATTCACGGACACTGACACATATGCCTGGATGATACAAAAAAAGAAGGCAGAGATCAAAAGGTGTCAGAGAAAAAAACAGAAGGAAATGCACATTGGATACAATGGAAGGTTATTCTGACATCAGTAATGTTCTCACAGAAAATATCAGTGGTAAAGTAGTCAAGTCAAGTAAACAATGAGAAGAGGCGAGTTTAAAGCTCCAGATTTACAATCTATGAAACTTTATACATTACCACATTGTGCTATATTGACACACACACACACACACACACACACACACACACACACACACACACACACACACACACACACACACACACACACACACACACACACACACACACACACACACACACACACACACACACACACACACACCGCAGGAAAGGTATGCCAAAGACTGCAATAATCTTACCCTGGGGCCAGGTTTTCCTGGAAGGCCTGGGATTCCTGGAAACCCTGGGAGTCCCTGGAGAAGGAAAGCAGAAAAAAAGAGATCATTAAGGGTAAATAAAGGAATCTGGGCTGCAACTGAAACAGTAAGTTTGGTCCATCCATGTGATATACTGATATTTTGTGCCGTGCCATGTGATGCTCTACTTTTAAGTTGTGAAGAAAGCAAACAGGATACAAAAACACTATAAGGTAAAAGTTGAACAATTATCTTGGTTAGTATATGACTATTTATGCCTAATGGAGGCTTCACTGACTCTATCTGGTTACAGACCTGCACGAGGTTTTGAGAGCGGTGACATCTTTGCATCTCAGTGTATTTAAACAAAGTTCAAAACAAAAATAAACAAGTAAACGAGCAATCGGAGATTGCAGACCCTCGACAGGATTTGTTTTGTGTGTTGTTTGTGTACTGGTGTGTTATGTAATTAATAATAGACATAACTACAACTGCCACTTTATAACTGCTGGCAGTGATGACCGGGAACCAAGATGTCCCACTTTGATGTAACCCCGCTTTGATCGGACACTTGACATTGACCTATGACGTTTATTATTATTCAATTTAATTCAGAATGGGATAAAAAAATAAATTCAATTCAAATAAAATGGAAGAAGATGAAATACTGTAGGTACAGTCCTGCATTGGAGTCATCAGAAGGAACTCGAACAAGCAAAAAGCAAAGATTAAGTCATCAGGAGGAACCTGGATAGGATTCGGGTTTCAGCTACTACTCCACTACCCTCAAATTCATCCAGGTGCAGTCAAGTGAGCCTTATTCAAAATAAATAAATAAATAAATAAATAAGAACCCGGATAAAAAAATCAAATAATTCTGGCTGCCAGACAATGTGTCCGATAAAGTTGAAATTCAAAATATATATTCAAAAAAAAAAATTCAGACAGTTGTCTTTGGGGGAATTGTAAAAGAAAATATATTTTATTTACCTCGAGAGATCTGTAACCTTTTTGAAGTCATCATATACTTCCCACTGTCGGCAAACCATGAAGCTGTAACTCACGCATGATGTACGAAAGTTTGTTGGCGTAATGTTAGAGCATCTGCTCTGAGTTTGGGAGGTTGATGGTTCAAACATGACCCTGACTGAATCCTCCCAAAGACTTTAAAATATGGTACATTCTGCTTCCTTGCTTAGGAAGCTCTCTACTTGCTAACAGCACAGCATTTAAAAAGGATAGAGCAGACAATCATAGGTTGACAACCATTGTGTAGGCTTGATGGGCCTAATGGCCTCCTCCTGCATTGATGTTCCTTGTAAAGGGCCAACATATTGTTACGGATTTCAGAATCCGGTTTGATGAATGCATCTACACATCCAGGTCCTCAGACAGTTATTTCCTTAAATGCATGTTCAGATTAGCCCCATCCCCATGTCTAATGGGATTTTAAATTTGATGCGTTGAGAAGGGTAAAGAATAGATCCCCCTCTCTTATGGGAAGCTTTTTTTTTTTTTTACGACAGATGCGAGTTTTTAGGTTTTTTCTTTCGCGAGCTCTGACGCCCGCCCATATTTTTCCTCAGCATTTCTTTCGCAAGCTCTGACGCGCGCCCTTATTTCTTCTCAGCAACTTTTATGCACATGTTTTTTCACGAGCGCCGACGCCCGCCATTTTTGAGAGCACACTGGTCATCATCGTAACCGTGTGCAAGTGGGATGGGATGAGCTTGGGGCGGACTGCACCCGCCGAGATGGCCCGCAGATATAAAACAAATTGGAGGTCCGTTCTGGGGCGAGATAAGTGAGAGGAAAAGGGCGAGAGAAGTAAGCGTGAGAAGCGAGCAGAAAGCGGGTGTAAGTGCTCAAAAAAGGAGAAGAAAGCGAGCATGCAGTGCGCGTGTGGGTGTCTGACCAGTGCCAATGAGACAATTCGTCCTTCCCAGTGCTTGAGCAAGCGAGCATGTGGTGCACGTGTGGGTGTGAGCAGCGCTGACAACGAGTGAGGCACAGGTCGGTCACCAATGTGTGAGGCGTGGGTCAGTCACCGACGGACCGTGTGGGTCACTGGACATCACCAGTTTTGTGAAGTGTGAGAAGCTGCCCATCTCGCAGCACCAGGGTCTAAACCCGCGACAGACGATCTCAGTGCCCTCCCAGACATCGACTGGTGTTCAAGGCTGTTCACGGCAAGGCTGGGTGCTGGCGACGGACGTGACATGCATGCACACATTTCAGGACCATTTCACTTCACAGACGACTACTCTCTGGTGAGCGAGAAGATTCTTCTCCCCCCCTCCTGCCCCCCCAAATGATCTGTTAGGTACCCTTGTCTGTGTTTAGCTGTAAGTAAGTCAACCCCCAATAGGCATCTGCTCTTTGTCTCTTTCTTGGCATTTTGAGTGATTTTGCTTTGAAATTTATTCTTTACCTCAGAAAATAGTTATTTTTATTTATTTATTTTATTATTCATAAATCATTTGTCAATTTCCAACCTGTCTGTGTTTGTCCTTTCCTTCCATTGGTCTAGCATTGTCCGAACCTCGATAGACTGGGAGGTAATTACCACAGATTTGACCAAAAATAGTTGGCATGCACCAGCAGTTTAAATGCTCGGCCACCCTAATTAAAATACAATCGCGATAACATCGGTGGTTTGCCGAGGGCGCGCTCCCCGCTCAGGTTACCACATGACCTCTAGTTAAACAGCATAATTAGATGGTGGACACTGGAACTCGTGGTTAACTGGGTGGCATTCATGGTTTTAAAACAACCCACCGCACCACAACGTTAATTGTGAGTAGTGGCCCCAGGTCCGGCTCTTCCGAAGACAGCTGGAGATTAATCCCCCTGAGTGACAAGCTGGTGTCTCGGTACCCGTGGCTGCAACAATATTATTGCAGTCCACCGGTGGTCTTCTCATGATATTTCTGTAGCTCTTAAAGACTGTTTTGAGTGCAAGGATTGTAGCTTTGATGATGATGTGAACTTTGATCATACCGTTGAAGTAATTTCTGGTTTGATCAATTTTTACATTGACAATATTGTACCTTATTCTCTTCATAATGACAAGCCGTGGGTTATGAGGGGCTCGAAGAATCTCTTTGTATTTAAAGAAAGCTGCTGTAGTTAACAAGGACAAGGTTTGGTTACGGCAGGTCCAGACCGAGTTGAAAAGTGTGATCCACCAGACTAAAATTACAAAGAGAAAATTTCATGTCAAATGATATCAGGAAAACATGGAAAGGATTCAGGGTATATTGTTTGTTGGAACCTGATCATGATTAGATCCTTCACTGAAGAACTAAATCGCTTCTTTGTGCGTTTTGACAAACATGACTGTTGGGCTGAATGTGATCACTTCGTACACCTGTTATGAGACGATGAGCACAGTTTTGACTGAGAGTAAGGTTTTGACCAGTCTGAAGAATACAATGGAATATAGTTGATTGCTATGTATCTGATAACATACAATATAATTTGACGTAGTAAATTTAGTAGTAGGAAGGCTAATACTGTAACAAGCCGGTAGGCGACATGGGTGGTCGTTACATAATTGCATACTAGTCATTCAGTTTTTGACGGATTGGGCTGAAATTTTTTGACAAAGAGGTTGATTATAGTGCGCATAAAAGCGCGGAAGCCGATTTTTGATTTTCAAAAAAAATATATCTATAAATATTTTTCGGATTTTTTCAAAAATTTCAAAGTCCTGTTGCTAGGCAACGGTGGTATCCATAGCAACGGTGCTCAAAAGCATACAACTAGATCCTAGTATGAATCTACCAGTCAAGTTTCATCAAAATCGGTTGACTCTTCTGGCCTCCAGAGCTGTCCATTACATACATACAGACAGACGGAAAACCTGAGAATTACGGTAGTCTCGCGACCACCCAATAGGAAGTAGGTTAGTAGTAGGAAGACAGGAGGGCCAGAGTGGATTAGTGGCAGGACATTTGAGGACTTTGCAAGATTCAATTTCTTCCTAACCCACTGAAGATTTATCAGATTTCCCTGGACACTCATGTTGTGCTTTCATTGTGGGAAAAGTCCGAGATTGTCTAAGAGAGTAGTTGCCTGAGAGCAAATATCAGTTTGCATAAACAGGGGTCTCGGTGTTGAGGATGCTATCTTGTCTGTGTTACATACCATTTTGTGAGCATGTAGATAGACCGAGGAATTACTGTATAATAGAGTGTTTGTTGCAGATCTTAGTAGTGCATTTAATATTATACAACCCCATATTTTGATGGGAATTCACACCTTATGCTTTGCTCTTATAGTTTCCTGAAAAAAAGAGGGGACACTGCCAAAGATTTTACAAAGCACTTTCACTGATACTTAAATAATAATGAATACCGCAGTGCCCCTCATTGATGTGTACTCTCTCCAAAGGTTAATAGATTGTGCAGCTGTGACTATCATACTAAAACACGCAATTTGGTGTCTGTATGTCTGACTGTGATACATTCGGTCGTTGCTTAACCAATTTCAACAAAACTTGCCAGGAGGACTAAAGGTCACATGACGGAGGTTGTAGCGCCTCATTTTCCCCCCACCCCCCGATCTACCAAAGGGGGTTTTCCGCCTTGGACAAACTCCATGTTAGGGTGTATAAAAATAGCTTATCGTAGCATTTCGTGGGGCACACCGAAGGAAGTAAAAATTATTATATCCACAAACTATTCAAGAAATTCTGTTCAACATATGATTACCCTTATAAACAGTCGCTACTGTTGTTTAACACTAAGCTGAAAGAAATATGGAGTAAATCCGACGTCCTTGAGGACATTCTGTGCTTATTGCATCCACCACAGCCTAAGGGGTCTGAGCTACCTCAATTTGCTAGGCCTCAAGATAGGCCGCTAGCTCGGCCGCAATGACCTTTCACTAATAAAGGTGCTTGAATGAGTCTTTATGCATAAATTATGTATCCCATTATCTGTCCAATTTTTCTATCCATCAGATTATATGTGGACTGTGCAGGGATTAGTAAAAACTTATATCTTGGGGTCTCATATGCGATTTCTCCAAGCCATGGCGTCAAGTGTGATGTGCGATATTGCCTCCGAAACCCTTACGGCCCAATTTATGACGGTTAGTTGATGCATAACCCCATGCCTAATGGTCGCTGGCATTGTTTAATACTTGCCTGAGGAAAATTTGGAGAAAATCAGACGTACTTGCATATGGGCGGTGTTTTGGCTGAGTCGCTGGTCTGCACACCTCCCGGAAGTAAAACGTATTTTAACCAGAATTATTATAACCAGTGGCTGACTTCTGGTGACATTCATGATCAAATTTCTCCAAAACATCTCTATCCTGCACTGCTTTCCAAAGCTGTGGCAGAGAAGGCTCGGTTGCAGTCTTTACCCTATCCATCCAGCACGTAAGGTCAACCTAGTCCCTCAACCCTACCCAGCAATGGTTGACTTCTCCACACTTTCGTTTTTTGCATGTATGATGTGTCCAACCAAATTATGACAGTTTTATAATTTTATAAATCGTGCTTCTAATGTACATGATGATCTAATTTCTTCAAGCACTGATTTGTTTGTTCTTCTTGTAGTCCATGGAATTTTTAACATTAGTCTCCAACACCACATTTCAAAACTGTCAATCTTCTTCCTTTCTTTCTTTTTCAATGTTCATGACTAACATACACACATTGCAAATGGAAATACCAGATCATTCACCAGCCTCCTCTTGGTTTGTTTTGTCCATTTCCAGATCATTTGCGATCCTTTGTCAATCCTGACATTGCGGTTCTCCACAAACAATGCATCTATTAATTTCTCCTCCACATTCTCTACTCACTTCAATCTTAAGGCCCGGTCACACCTTGACGTTTTAGCCAGCGATGGCAACGTATTAAAATGTATGTAAAACGCTGGCTTACGTTGAACTTTTGATGTTTTTTTTTAAAGATTCGGACGTATTCATAGCGACTTGGTCTTATGTATAACGCATTGGTAACGGATACAGAACGTTTCGTTGTGTTATAGATAACTTATACCAACGAATGCTTAACCTGATGTCAGCCTACACAACCGATGCCCAACGATAGTCTAACTTAGGCATAGCGCGTTGCACGCATCGCCGACGATGTCGTGACGTAGCCTATTAAAAGGCTGACGCACAACGATTCGAATCATAACTGCCGTAGAAATGGAAGTGACAACATCGCGGTCACACCTTGGTGATCTTGCCAGCGTATGCTGACCTAAGAAAAATCTGTCTAAAACGTTGGGGCACGTCAAATATGGTATGAGTAGGTTTGGTATACGTGAGTAGAACGCTAAAGTACGCTATCATATGTCGTAGTAAGTAGAGTACGTCAAGAAATTTTAAACATGTTCAAAATTTTTGGACATACTTGGCGTATGACACACGTTCCGCATGCGATGGGGATAAGTTTTACACACGATATGTGGACGCTTACACACGTCCACAAATGCTACTTACAAGCTACTCATAAGTCGAAACACGTCGCAGTAATGTCTTTTTTACGCGAAACTTATTTCTAACTTATGTTTGACGTGCTTTGAACCAATTCTTTACGTAGTCCCAACACACATCGACGTATGTAGAAGTATTCCAATGACGTCTTCCGGTGAACAAAAAAAAATAAATGAACGTGTTTCTAGCTTACAACTGCCATATAAAGACGTGTTCCCAGCAGTTTTGGGAATTGGTATATAAAAATGCTGCTCATAAAAGAGGAACCCAACAGTATTTTCGAGTCCTTTTTGAGTTGATGTCCATGTCAGCAGTAACAGTATCAGTATCAGTATTAGTATTAGTATTAGTTTGTTCATGTTGGCAGTAGTAGGTGAGTGTGAGGGGGAGGGTGTGGGTTATGATGGATCGTCCTTGCGTCCGCGTGTCCACGGGTAGGAGACATCTTTTCACCATTGTTCGAAGTTCTTCGCGGCTAATTTTTCATGGGGCTTTTTCAACAATGAGCTATAGCTTGTTTTTACGATTTAGGTCTATTCATAACGGGTTGGACAAATGCACAATGAACTAATAATGTGCATAGAGCGCTTTGATTACTTATAGATACGATATACCAACGAATAATTATCGTGAAGCCGGCGTTCACAAACTATGCCCAACGATAGCCTAACTTATCCATATCGTGCGGCAGTTTATCTTTGCCGGTGACGTAGGGTTTGCTATTCATAGGCTGCCACTCAACGATTTAAATGGCTGCATCTCCACTATTGAAAGTAGACGCTTGCGCTCAACAATTGGATTTTTTTTTACACTCAATGACTTTTAAACGATACCACTCAGCTATTTTCATTGTTTACAATGAACGATTTAAATTGCTGTCACTCGCCTTTGTTTTTTGACGCTGGCGCTCGGAAATTTTAATCGTTTCTATTGAACGTGCTAAATCGCTCAAACCCCACTATAGAAAGTAGGCGCTTGCGCTCAACAATTGGATTTTTTTTTAACACTCAACGACTTTTAAACGGCACCACTCAGCTATTTTTATTGTTTACAATCAACGATTTAAATTGTTGTCACTCGCCTTTGTTTTTTGACGCTGGGGTTTTGAAATTTGAAGCGTTTCTTCTGAACGTGTTAAAACGCTCAAACTCGACTATTTTAAATAGACGCTGCCGATGGACAATTGGAATCATAGCCAAGCTAGACATCGAAGTGTGAACATCCTCGTCATGCCGAAGAAAAGTTTGAAGAATGCTGCAAATAAGTGTCCTGGCCGTGGACGCTGACGCAAGGACGAACCATTATACCGACGTCTTTCAGCCTATGAGTAACTTAAAAGTAACGTCTGTCGATGTGTGGCAACGATCGCGTAACGTGCCAACGACACGTTAATCATAGGTTAGAAATAAGTTTCGGGTACGCTAAACATTACCTTGGTTGTGTCTCAACTTATGATTAACTTACAAGTAGCATGTGTTGAAGTCTGTCAATGATCGCAGACCGTGCATACAACTTGTGGCCAGCGTAGCGGAACGTGTGAGTCATACGCCGGCATACGTCGTGAAATTTCAAGCATGAAAAAATTTGAGGACAACCAAAAAGTACAACGTTTAAAGCCAGCGTACAATGACGTATGGCAGTGTTTTTCAGCGTGCTCTCAATGTTATCAAAACTTACCCATAACGTATTCAACGTGTGCCAGCGTTTTAGAAAAAAAAATCAAAAATCGGCATACGTTGGCTAAAACGTCAAGGTGTGATCGGGCCTTTAGAACCAGGATGATGAAAGTTTCCACTATTTCCACATGATCATCTCCCAATCTGAACACATCATCAAATTTTTTTTATTTTTCATTTGACAAGATTTGAGTCCTTTTTAGGTTTAAATAAAGATCAGCTTTCTTACTTTCCTTCTATACTGTCTGCAGCAGTTTCATCATCATTTTCTGCCAACAGAGTCGTGTCATCAGCAAACCTTAGATTGTTGATATGTTTTTCTCCAATCCCGAATCCAGCCTCCATGTCAACCAAATTTGTTTTTTTTTTTCATCAAAATAATTATAACCACAAATCAATTGGTAAATTCCGTCTAATGATAATGGCATATAATCTTCTTCGTTTGGATGGAGCACAAAGCTGCAGGTAGCATCATTGGCTGAGGGTGCAGCTGTGTCGCTGATGCAATGTCATTTGCTGGTTAGAGCAGGAATTTGTAATTTGTTCATGGTGCTGGTGATAGCTTTCCTCCTCTTCGCAAAAGACACCATGGATTTTTAACATTCACCAATGAATGCTGGCAAATGGGATGCCTATTTATCATCCATCCGAGGAATGGCAGATGGCACACACATTGATGAATGACTCTGCCTGTGAAACACCGGGATGACAGTTCATAGATGGGTCGGGAGTCGAAACCAGGCTGGACAGCTATAGAGGTGAGTGAGCGTACCTCTCGGATATGCCAGCCCATCTTATGGTATAATGATAATGGAATAAGAATAATAATATTATTAACATGGCGGTTGGCAGGATGGCCGAGGCCCTAGAGGTATGCACACTCACCTCTAAGCTGACCTTGTCCTCAACACTTCAAATTTCCAAACTGCATTAATTTCTAAGCTGTATCTCAGAGCCAGCTGGGACTTTTGAACTTAAATTATGCATCGATAATGAAAATAGAAAGTACACGTAGGTGACCTATTTTTTGACCTTGACCAAATTTTAAAGGTCATGGCAATTATACACATTTAAGCATTTTCATCATAACTCGACCAAAGTATATCTGATAGGAACAAAATTGCCCTCGCAAGATAGCTTCAGGCAAGGCACATGTAAACTCAATTTACATTATACCCCTCTGGGTTAAAGATCAAGGTCTTATACCCTGTGGAGTATTTGGGATTTTCTCCCTTTTTTTCTGCCAATGTCCAAGCTGTATCTCGGCGCTGGCTCAGAATGAATTTTTACTTCAATAATGGGAAGAACAAGTACGAGAGGCTGACATAACCTTTTGACCTTTAACCTAATTTTAAAGTTATGACCCAATTATAGACATTTTAACATTTTTCACCACAACTCGACAAAGGCTTGTCCAACAAAACTAAATTACCCTCTCTGGATAGCCTTGAGCAAGTCGCATTTATGCTTAATTTACATCATAGCCTTCCAAGTTAAAGGTCAAGGTCAAATGGTCTGAAAACAAAAATCTCTTTTTGTCATTGCTCAATTTTGCCAATGCAGAATCTCAAAGACTGCTTGGCCTCCCAAGATGTTTTTGCATCATAATAGTGGATCTGCACTGAAGTTGTGCATCGGATATTTGATTCATGTCATTGACCTACTTTTTTTGGATTGTGACCTAATTAACAAAACACACATTTTGATGATAACTTGAATAATTTTCCTCCGATCTTCATGAGGTTGAGTTTTATGAATAGATTGCAGATGGGGATATAGTTTCTTAATCTACACTCTATCCCTAAATGTTGAAGGTCAAGGTTATATGGTGGTCTGAACAAAATATGGGCATTATTAGATCACAGGCCAATGGTAAGTCAAAGGTGATCATCAAGGGTAACTCTCCCCCAGTCAGGGAGGCTTACCCTTGGCGATCACTTTGTGATTACAGATATTTAGCTTACCTTGATGTACAGGTGTACACACACTGTATTGTTATTTTACTTTGATGTTTACCAATTGCAATGCTAGTTAACATTTTATTTGTCTTTTTGCCAATGTTTATGATCTAGTTATATTAGGGCTTTTCATTTTTATCGATATTTTGTGCCTTGTGGAGTTCTGGCTTGTAATAAGTAATTATTAATGATATTTGTTAATTATCAACATGCTGTTTTAATAAATTGACGTAGCTATGTATGATTATTCTGGGTATGGTTGCCACTCTGTTGCTGGGTATGGTATGGAATTATGGACTGAGCAGCTAAGGGAATCGACTTGCACCAGTAAAAGCAATGAAGCAAGGCTTTACCCACTCTCCTACCAAGCATGCCCCTATCGTACTGTTGAAATAACACCAGGTGAGTTGACTCAGCCTGTGATTGTTCCGAGGTCTTCAAAATGAGTACCAGCCTCCTGGTAACAGGGGACTGCATCAGCGGCACAGCCACACTTACAGAAATGATGCAACCAGCAGCTAAAAGCTGCATACAAAACAACAACAGCAACAACAACAACAACAACCAAATAATTCATCTTGTTATTAAGGAACTGAACAATTCCCTGTGGTAGAAATGGTCTCAAAGCAATGCTATGAGTGGAAGCTTCATCGTTTGTAACCAAGTCAACGGTTTCCAGCTGCTTGCTAATGCAATGGAACTGCTTATTTTGTGACTGGTAAAACCTAGAAATCAACAGCAACAAAAACTCAGCATTGACTGTGATTATCATCACGTGACTTGCATCATGTAAAGTACACGTCATAAAATAAAGCCCTGCAGTTTATTCACGTTCTTCTTTTTTAAGATTTCAATTCCACAAGGAAATGCTGGGATATAATTAGAGCAATTCAGTTGGCATATCTCGAGCAGCTGTTTTATATCCTTGCTGTGTATCAGTAAAAACTCCGAACACACATGCCTCTTAAATGTAGCCAAAGCTGAATGCAATGTTAGTTCCATCAACCACTGTATGGGATTGTAAAAGAACACATGCATGTCCAGAAAAAACACGTATTAATTTATTTCTCCATTTAAAGCTTAAAAACTGAATGTGAGTAATGATGTATAAATGGGACAACACAACATAACAGGTAAAAAAAAAACCCCGCACTTGGTTGAAGAGTCACAAAGCAGAATATTACAAGAAAAACATGAGTTCACTCACAAGGAATTTCAATGCAGGAGGAGGAAATTAGGCCCATCAAAGCCTGCACTATGGTTGCCAACCTATGGTTGTTTGTCCATTCTCAATCTTTTTAAATGCTGAGTGTCAAGCAAGGAATCAGCATGTACCATTCTGAAGCCCTTGGTATGACTCAGTCAGGGCTTGAACCGCTCACTTCCCATACTCAGAGTGGACGCTCTCACGCCACCAAGTCTGGTTAATGTTTCCTCTTCATTTTCTATCCTTACAAATTTCCCCAAAAGACGGCCTTGTAGGGTGTGAGTAGTTATGAAGAGTTCAGAAGAGTAATAACTTTCGAACCCCAGCAAAGGCCATGGTTGATGAGGTGTAAACGTTCATGAGACTGAGCTTCTTCCAGTGGCTGGCCTTGGAAATAGTTAGGTGGGTACGTGTGAAGATACTACAGGAGTGGCAGCCTGTGATGGTGAGATTTTCCAAGACTGAAAGACATGTTGAATTTATCAGACCAGTATCTAACCAATTCCAGATGAACAAAGAGAGACACATCTGTGATATACTTGTCAATATAGGATGGGGTTCTGATGACATTATGTGGATTAATATGCAAATTCATGCAGAGTCATTTTCTCAAATTTAATATTGCCATTTTAGTCTGCCCCCAAACCTACCCCCACCACCCCCTGCCCCCCATGCATAAGTGTTAAATAGATGGGCCCTTACAACGCATTGTAACATCAGTGTTTTAAAAGCATCGTATCGAAGTTGTTACCTGTGCCACTGAAGGTGGGCGGAGGTGATGTTTTCACCCCTGTTTGTTTGTCAGTCTGTCTGTTTGTGAGCAGGATATCTCAAAATGTTATGGATGGATTCGGACAAAACTGGGTGGACAGGTTGGGTGTGTGATAAGGATGAACTGATTAGATTTTGGTGAAGATCTGGATCTTGAGCGTGATACTGGAATTTTAAGATTTTTAAAGCGATTCTTCACCATTGAGAGATGGGGCCAAAATCAATACATAGCATGATATTTCAAAAAGTCGTGGACAGATTATGATAAAACTTGGTGGATTATTTGGGTAGGTGACAAGAACAAGCCCATTCGATTTTGGTTAAGGTCCGGATGCAGATCTGGCCTATCAGTGGGATACAAAACGTAAACTGTTCAGCCTGGTGGAGGTATGTGCTTTGTCGAGTGCCGTTCTAGTTTCACTCACAATGGAAATAAAACAACAGAAATAACAAAGGCTCAAGGAAGAGAATGTACAATCACAGTTCGAAGAACAGGGACATCCAGAGCAAAATGGGATTGGAACATGTGGTCTCTGTATCAACAATAACGTCCTCAAATCACAAAGCCATCTTGAGTTCTATTCCAACCGTTTTAAGTAAAATAAACAGCATGGTGATAATCCCAAACAATATCATCTGTTTATCCACGTGGACATCCTGTGGGCATTCTTCGGATTACTGCACACACGTGATCAATTGTGAATATTAATTTTGGATGGAGGTTATGTTTTCACCCGTTTGTTACTTGTGAAATCGAAGATTCACAAGTACATTGGTTTGTCTGGTCTGTTATTCTGTCTGTCTGTCTGTTTGTTTGTATGTCAATCGCCTACAGGTCACATTTTAACTCCAATCGTCACAAAACTTAACCACCTGGTGGAGATAGTCACAAGCTAGAAGCCTCTTGTTTTTTTTTTGTTTTTTTTCGGTCAATAGGTCAAAGGTCAAGGTCACATAAATCAAGCTAGAGGTGGTGGTGAACAGCTATTTTGAAAACCTGGAGGGATGAATGGGATTGAAGAGAGTATGGGAGTTTATGCCAAAAGCAGGGAAAAAAGAGGAATGAAAGAGTGAAGATACCCTGCCCTATATTCCCCTGAGCCCTTTTAGACCCCTTTAGACCATTCTTGTTTGATTGTTTGTCTTTCTATACGATACACGACATCTTTCTTGTTTGTTTGTCTGTGAGCAGGATATTTCAAAAAAGTTATGGATGGATTCGGACAAAATTTGGTGGATGAGTTGTGTCGGTGACAAAACAAGCTGATTAGATTTTTGTTAAAGTATGATGCAGATCCGTCCTATCAGTGGGATACAAAAAGAAAACTGTTCAGCCTGGCGGAGGTATGCGCTCTACCGAGTGCCATTCTAGTTTTTAATGCCATTTTCACTTTGTGATTATGAAGCACAAAATAACTTTGAATACTGAATTATATTTGGACAATTTTTTGTTGTTGATTGGTACAATGCAGCAGTCCTGGGTGAATCATGTTATGTTTCAGGAGTAAATACGAAATTTCATTTACATCATCATCATAATCATCATAATCATGTAGCGTGCCCATGTTAGTGCTGCCGAAGCTTTTACTGGGCCCCAGTCCTGACGAGGTCACCACTTCGATTCAGAAAGTCAGGGCAGGGATTTGTAAATTGTTCAGGGTGTCGGTGATAACTACCCTGCTCTTCACAAAGGCCGCTGTGGGATTTAACATCCACCAACTAATGTAGGCAGAGGGAACATCCAGTTTAACGTCCATCCAAGGTACAGCACACAAACTGATGAATCACCCTGCCTGTGAAACACGAGGATGACAGTTCATAGCTGGGTCGGGATTCAAACTGTGTGTATTTGAGGTGATTGTGCGTATCTCTACACCATCCTGCCTTCCCCTAATTTACATGACATGAACAAATGAATTGGGATGGTGAGGATCTATGCAGTTATTAATTGACAAGTGATAATTCAATTTACATTGGAGTGTCATGGACACTTTGTGCCAAATGTTTGGAAGATACCCAATGGAAAACTGCACCATCTCCGTTTCAGAGAAAGTGCAGGTTCAGCGGTCTATTGTGATCTGTTATCTCTGGTCTTAAGACGTCCCGTAGTAGTTTGATTGTGGATAAGTAGGGGCTCTGCCAAGCCAGCACACGGACATTGGCCTAACGTTGGCAAAGGATGGAACAAAATTGGAACATTGGAACAATGTCAAGTGGGCCAGCCGGGTGGGCTGGCACTGTGAGATTTCAACATCATTCAATTCTTAACAGACACAGCAGTCTGGCAAGGTGCATTGCCATGCTGGGAGACTTGTGGTTCTCATTGGTGTATTGCATCCAAGTAGGTTTTGCTGCCCCATCCAAATTGTCTCAATAAAGTACCTTAATAAAGCACAAGCAGCTTTCCATTTTGGGAAAAATATGCAAATGCAGATTGGAAGAGTTCATTTCAACTTTGGGTGCGCCGTCCCAAGGGGTTTGGTCATATAGTGAAGATGATGCATAATTGATCACGGAAAAGCACCTCTCTTTGAGATTGGAGTAAAGAAGGAACTCCACACGGACCCTCTCATGGCAATTGGTTGCAACTGTTTCCTACATTACACTGTGAACCCGTGCCATTCCCACCAAAGCATAACGCATGAAAAATTGGGACAAACATGATTGGGGATTTGGAAGAGAGGTTAGAAGGGTGTATATCCAAGAAAAAGTGACTGAATTCTTCTTTAGCCTGTGTGCAGCTGGAAAACTTGCAAATATGTTGCATGTGATCGAATTTTGTTATCTCACCATTTGTCTGTTCTTCGAAAGATACAACAGACAAAAGAAACCAAAAGGTTAGGTCAGGTCAGGTATGGGAGCATGAACCGGAGCAGCGCGTCGCTGCGTCCACAATCCGCTGGTACTCCAGGGGCCTCCATCTGGCAATCCCGCAGGCAGATGCCTGGCCCATCCCCATCTCCTTGAGATGCCGATCAACCTGCTGCAACCACGAGGCACGAGGTTGGCCTATTGGCCTCCTCCACTCACAAGACTCCCTTGCTGAGAGAATCTGGTGAGCAGGATCAGCATCAAGAAAATTAGCCACATGTCCATACAGCCGCAGCTGACGCTCACGGACTATGCAGGTAACAAATCCCATTCGAGTCTCTCTCAGCAACCACTCGTTGGCCACAAAGTCCGACCAGCGATAGACAAGGATTCTCCGAAGAGACCTGGTACCAAAGGAATTAAGTGTCCGTCTCAGATCCTTGGTCAGAGTCCAAGTCTCGCATACATACAGCAAGACTGGAAGCACCAAGGACCTGAAGACTCGGACTTTCGTCCTCCCGCACAGGTACCGGCAGCGCCACACCCCATTATCCAGTGAATCCATGACTCCCCAGGCCCGACCCAGACGTCTAGTGACCTCTGACTTACAGCCACCAGAGACATGAATATCACTGCCAAGGTAAGTGAATCTCTCCATGACCTCAACTTCCTCGCCACAAACAGGCACAGACAGTACAGCAGCATGCGAGACGTCATTGAAAGCCTGGATATTAGTTTTGACCCAGGAAACCTGTAATTCCAGCGGCTCCGACTCCTCATATAGCACGTCGAGGGCCCCCAAAAGGATATCTAAAGTCTCCGCAAAGATGACCGCATCATCTGCGAAATCAAGGTCAGAGATCTCGACATTCCCAAACGATGCACCGCAGCTTGATCTCTCCGACATCCTCCCTAGAATCCAATCCATCCACGTACTGAAAAGTGTGGGGGCCAGTACACACCCCTGACGAACTCCAGTAACAACTGTAAATAAGTCAGAGATGGTGCCACCACATCTCACAGCACTCTCAGTTCCAGCGTAGAGTTCAGACATCAGATCGATCAGTTTTGGTGGCACCCCACGAAGACCAAGAATCCTCCAGAGGGCATCCACATTCATTGAATCAAACGCTTTACAGAGATCAACATAGGCTGCAAGCAACCCCTGCCGAAACTCTCATCTGCATTCGGTGAGGACCCGAAGAGCAAGGATACGGTCAACCGTTGACCTCTTTGGTGTAAAGCCTGACTGCTCAGGACACTGGTGCTTAAGCAGATGGTGGCAAACCGTATCAAGAATTATCCGAGCAAAGACCTTGCCCGGCACTGAGAGCAGCGTCACCCCTCGGTAGTTGTTGCAGTCTTGGTGATCACCCTTCCCTTTTCAGAGAGGGACAATGAGGCCCCTCTTCCAATCAGTTGGGATGATGCCTGTGTTCCAGGCAGAGCAGAGAACTGCATGCAACAACATGAGTGCAGCATTTCCACCAGCCTTGAGAAGTTCAGCATGGATGCCACAGATCCCTGGATCTTTACCCCATTTCAACCGGTTCACCGCAGCCTGTGTTTCCACAAGCAAAGGTGGACCACAGTTGATTGGAGGGTCAGCAACAGGGATTGTAACACCCCTGACGTCCAACTCGACAGTTGGTAGATCAGCCTGGTACAACCGCTCAAAGTAACCGGCCCAGCGGAACTTTACTTTAGACTCCTCTGTCAAGAGCCTACCACTCTCTGCTCTAACTGCAGTACACTGAGCGATGGACTTGGATGAACGCAATGCGCGAATTCCCCTGTAAGCAGGACAAGAATCCCTTGACCACAGGTGATGCTCTACCCCCTCACAGATTCCTCGCACATAAGCCTCCTTGTCCACACTTAGCGCACGTCCAGTTTTACGCCTCAGCTCGCTGAACAGCTCAGCACTGCCATTCAGCCTGGCCCTGCGACTCTGGTCAATGGTATCCAGTGTCCCTTGAGAGACAAAATTCTTCTTTGCCTTACGGGGAGTTCCAAGACATCCACCGGTAACATCAAGGATGGTGGTCTTGAAGGCACTCCACAACTCTTCAGGACCTCCCCAAGCACCCAGACCCCCCAAATCTCCATTCAGCTTGTTCGCAAACTCCTCAGCTACCCTCTCATCCTTGAGCTTGCCAACATCCAGCCTCGGCTGGGATGGTACCATTCTCCTGGATTTAAGGTGCAACTTCAGAGTTGCTACAACAAGCCGGTGGTCAGTATTGAGGAACTGAGCACTCTGGTAGACCCTCCAATGGCCTGATTTCCGATCATCAATTTGGATTCAGACCAAGTCACACCACCCGAGATATGCTGCTTCTGCTCTCCCAACAATGGATGGCAATCCTCAATGGCAGACATTAAATCAGAGCCATCTCCTGAGACATATCGTGTGCCTTCGATATGGTCTGGCACCCTGCCCTGTTCACCAAACTCTCTTTCTCTGGTATCCAAGGACATCTCCACTCATGGCTCACACACTTCCTCTCTTACCGTAGCCAACGTGTGGCCCTTAATGGAGTTCTCTCATCCCCTCTTCCTGTCCAGGCTGGAGTTCCCCAAGGCAGTGTTCTGGGCCCTATTCTTTTTTCTAGTTTTCATCAATAATCTCTCTGATTCTCTGGAAAATCCTCTTTATCTATTTTCTGATGACTGCACTGCACTCTCTGCCATACCATCTGTCATCCTTCAGATCGGCAAGCAGCAGCCTCTTCTCTCTCTGCAGATCTGGATAAAATCACAAGCTGGTCCAAAAGGTGGAATATGTCTTTCAACAATGACAAATCTCACACTCTCACAATGTCTCTCTAAAAGGATCATCTTGAAAAACCCCCATCTATTTTCTCAACAATCCTCTTAAATAAGTCCTTTCATTCAAGCTTCTGTGTCTCACTATCTGCCATGATCTTTCCTGGGAAAGCCACATTTCCAAGCTGGCCTCCAAAGCTAGTCACCAACTGGGAATCCTCCGTCATGCAAAGTCCTTCCTTGGCACACCTGAGCTCCTGACCATGTACAAAGCTTTGGTCTGCAGCCTGATGGAGTACTACTCTCCGGTCTGGGCTGGTGCTCCCGCCTTGCACCTTTCTTGGCTTCACGCTGCAGAAACCAAGGCATTTATGATGATTGGTATCTCCCACAATGAGGATGAATCTTTGGGTCTCTCACTCTCTCACTGCAAGCAGGTCAGTGGTCTTTCTGTCTTCTACTGTCGACCATCAGGCCTCACCATCCCCCCCCCCCGCTCTGTCTGCGATATGTCCCCCCCCCCATATTTCTGCAAGGCACTCAAGGTCCGTCAGCAACCCCCTTCTGGTGAAGCTATCAAAATCAAGAATCACTGCTCACCTTCACTCTTTAATTTCTCTTTTTCCCACCTCTTGAACAAATTCCCTGATTCTCTTCAATCCCACTTCCCTCCAGGTCTTCAAAACAGCTGTTCACCACCGTCTCTTATTTTCCCCCCATACAAAACCACGATCTTTTCTACCCCCCGCTAATCCACCCTAAACCCACCTCCTTCAAATCCCCTGCTTTCCTTCCTGAAAGTCCCTGTCATGTCCATCTCGTTTACCCTGTGTACCCCGCCCCATTCCTCTGCCTTCCACAGATCTCTTCATGTGTCTGTTCCCCACTGTTTTTTCCTTCCCTCTCCTGCCCCTCTTGTCTCCTGCTCCCAATGTTGTACGTTTCTGTGTGTTAGCTCTCATACAAGCCTTGACAGTGTGTACAAAAAGCACACAAAAAAAAAATCCAGAACCACTGCTCACCTCCACTCATTTATTCCTCTTTTTTCCTGCCTGTGGAACCACCTTCCATACTCTCTTCAATCTGATTCTTCCCTCCACATCTTCAAGACAGCTATTCACCACCATCTTAAATCATCGCCCAATGAAAGGCTGATCTTTTGTTCACCCGTTAAACCAACCCTACCCCACCCAAAATTTTGCTTGTGTCCAGATTGTCCACCCTTTGCGTTCTCTCTTACCCCTCATCGTTACCTGCATCCCTGTTTGTCTGTCTCCCTAGACTTTCTCCCTCCGTCCTCCTGTTGGTGTTTCCAATTTCTCCTGCTGTTCCTTTTGTTATGTTGTGTCCTGATTTGTTCTGTGTAATCGCTCTTCCACGAGCCTCGGTCATATTAAACATAAAATAAAATAAAACAACAAAAAAAAACATATCCCCCTTTTTCAATGCCCTAGCATTCGTGGAGTCGAGACATTTGCAGCATTTTTCAGGAACATATCCCCTGTGAATTTTAAGGCCTTACTGGATGTTTGTGTGTGTGTGTGTGTGTGTGTGTGTGTGTGTGTGTGTGTGTGTGTGTGTGTGTGTGTGTGTGTGTGTGTGCGCGCGTGTGTGTGTGTGTCAATATGGCACAATGTGGTAATGTATAAAGTGACGGCGTATGTGACTGCTTTTGATATTTGCACGTGGTACATGCTTGGGAGCCTCGTTGGTATACATTTCTGTCTTCACTACTACTGATGATTCGCCAATAAGTGATGAAACCGGTCCGTTCACTGAGGGAGTGTGTAGCATTGGGATTCTCATGTGTGTACAATGTGTGAATGTATTTATAGTTGTTGAGGAACTCTGGGAAGGGTTCGAAACAGCGTAGCGCTTTCCTTATGTGGGTCTTCTTGGGTTGCTTTGCACAGCTTCTTCGGCTTGAGGAGTGTGGGAGGGGTCAATTGTTTATATATATATATATATATATATATATATATATATATATATATATATATATATATATATATCCCTGTGTCGTAAGAGGCGACCAGGGTTGCGTCAGGAAGGGCATCCGGCGTAAAACATGTGCCAAATCACAATGCGGATCATACGGATGATCCGCTGTGGCGACCCCTAATGGGAGCAGCCGAAAGAAGAAGATATATATATATATATATATATATATATATACATGCATATAAACACATAGTCATGGTGAGAACAGGGTGTAGTGGCGTGCGCCTGCAATCCGGCTACTCAGAGGCTTGGGTTGGAGGATCGCATGAGGACGGGAGCTCTGCACTGGGCCGCGCTATGAGAGGGTGTAGGGCAGCCCGGAATCATGGCGAAACCCAATCCTTATCCCTGTGTCGTAAGAGGCGACCAGGGTTGCGTCAGGAAGGGCATCCGGCATAAAACCTATGCCAAATCAGTATGCAGATCATAATATACAGTCAGCATTTGAAACAGGATTTGCCAGGCCAACAAAGTTCCCCACCTCCATTAACATGAGTACATTGCCATATAGGTGGTTTAAAAACCAAGTCAGCGTCTTTAAACAAATCTAACTTACACTCATATGTGGATATTAAAAACCTATGCATACAAAGCAACCAAAAACCTAGCCAATGGAGCATGATGGGCACTTACCAAAAGGCCAGGGCTTCCGTGGGCTCCTGGTCGACCTGACGGATCCACAGGACCTGGTACACTGGAGTGATCCAAATCAATGATCCGTAACACCGGTGGCTTGGGAATATTTCCTTCTGGCTGTGGAGTTGTAAGTGTCAGCTCTGGGTTTTCTACAATTGAGCTTGATGGTAAAGGGTCCAGGTGGCTCTTCACAGTCAGGCTTTCTTTTGAACCTGTGGAATTCTTTAATGCCAAGGTCTCCATCGCTGCATTAGGGGAAGTCTGTCCAGATATTTTCTCTGGAGTTGCAACGGTGCTGAAGATTCGTGAATGGTAAATTCCTTCTGTGAAACCAGGCCACCTTGTTTCCTCCTGCTTGTCAGTTGCATGTAGGTTCACCTTGACTGTAGGTGTTGCGATTTGAGCAATGAAGGGCAACTGAGAAAGCTTCAGCTGAGAAGATGAAACATTGCATGATGGTCGCAGGTGGTGGCAGTATTCCATCGCGATGTCGACGCCACTGTGAAGGTCTAGTTGACAAAGAGTTCCTTCAAAGGAGGGGCGCCCTCCAATAGCTACAACTGAACCTGGACCAAGAGCCCGTTGAGATGACAATTTGATGTGGTGAGCCGGCAAGCTGATGCTGAGGTTTCTACGGTTGCAGGCTGACCAAAGGGTGAGACGCTCGGTTGTCACAGTTAGAGCGAAGTGATGTAGTTCTCTGTCAAGGAGGGAAACAGGAAAAGCCACAGCACTTGCTGCACCAAATCGTGCAACTAGGCGATCGGGCAAAATCTGGAGGGCCAGTGCAGGGACACGGCTTGATGAACCTTGAGAAATTCTGAAGAGTGCGCCAGGGGCAGAAACACGCATTGAGAGAAGCAAGGTGAGGTTGGAGGTCAACAGAGATGGTGGGATGATGCGGGCAGCCGGTGCCTCCAACCAGGCCTGACGGGAAAGAACGAGGCCCGCCTTTGAAGTAGAAAGCAGACCGGGTGGTTGGGATCCCAGGAAGGGCTGCAAAGCCTGGATTATATCAACATCTTTGAGGAATTGAGAGAGAAGAGGGAAAGTAGATATGAGAGAGAACAAATTAGATTTTGTTTGTGTATTTTCCTTTATGACACATCTTATGCTCTGCTTGAGTTACAATTGAAGTAGAGTGGTAATTTTAAAACCTGGGCCGCAAATTACAACAAAGCCTTATTTTATCTCTCTTCCAATTACTCCAGGGATATGAGCTAAAAACCGAACCGTTAGTTTAAACCACTTCAGAAACCTCTTTGTAAGAAGCAGTAAAAGCATCCTGTTGCAGTTTATACCGAAAACAAAACTTTTCCTTTTGAATCCGCTTGTCATGCCTACTGCTGGTTAAATGAGTCACCATTCCCAATATACTTTAATTTGGGTCATACCTACCAAGTAGGCCATGATGGACAGTAAGGGCAGTACCGTTTCAAATTCAAATTAGTTTCTGTGAAAGCAAGTGACAGGATCTTGAGGCTCTTTGATCCATTTGTTGAGGATAGAATCTCCCTCTTCCATAATAAAATATATCCACACGGCTTAAATAGAAATACTGCAACAGCACTCGTTCAAGCACATACAGATCTGGTCACCAGGCTGAACAGTTTATGTTTTGTATCCTACTAATAGGCCAGATCTGCATCTGAACCTTCGTCTAAATATATTCAGCTTGTTCTTGTCACCTTCGCAACATATCCACCAAGTTTCATCTGAATGCGTCCACAATGTTTTGAGCCATCATGTTATCTATAGTTTTGGCACCATCTCTCAATGGTGAAGAATGATTTAAAAAATTATCACATCCGGATCTTCCCCAAAATCGAATCGATTTGTCCTCGTTACACACCCAACCTGTCCACCAAGTTTTGTCCAACTCCGTCCATAACTTTTTGAGATATCCTGCTCACAAACAGACAGACAGAGGTGAAAACATAACCTCCGTCCACCTTTGGTGGTGGAGGTAAATATGGGAAACATTTGACCACACTCTGTCCCCTGACCAACCTTCTATATGGCACCATGTCTACACTGGTCTGAATTCACAACCCCTCCCCCTCCCCACCCACTCCCATCCTTGCTTATGTAATAAATGCACAGCCATTAATGTCAGTGATTCAGAAAACCTTCAGCCACAGACCCCATCAGCTGAATGAGGTAAAACCATGTGACGTATGATGTCATTGATTTAGTATTAACTACGTGAAAGAAATGACCTCCTCTCTTGGGAAATATTGGAGCACCTGTCTCCTTCGAAGCTGGTTTGCATCCAACTATACTTCACCTTCGTTGGCCTCAGTTTGCTTGTTGTCTGCCTTCTGATAGTCGCTTCAAGTGTTGTTTCATATTCACTATGTTGTCTGCTGAATCGTACATAAAGTTACAGCAATTTTAACTAAACAAGATGGAAATTAAGGTCCAAGTTAAATCAATAATGGAGTTAAAAAAAAAAAGTTTAGCAATGGGCTTTTAGCCTACTTGCTCACAAGCCAATGGGCAGATCCTGAAAATGATGTCCAGAAAATGATTCAATGCTGTGAGGGCGATGGTTGGCACAACGATCGGGGGAGACAATTGCAACTGAGACTCGACACAGACTAGTATAACATAACTGTATTGTTACGGCTGTGGAAATTCGCAGAACACCATAAAGGTCCTTAGTTAGTTATGCCGATAAGTCCGTGTTCAGTTAGATTTCCCCACTGTTGTTTAATGGGATTTATCCGTGTCACAGGGCTGTGATCCTTTGAGATAGCCGTTTTTCTTTACCATCGTTATTTTGGACCAACCACCAACATCACTCTCATCAACCACATTTCAACCGCCTCAAATCACAACACCCACGATCAACACCAACCACGATCGCCTCAAACCACAACAACCACGATCGCCTCAAACCACAACAACCACCAGCATCACTCTCATCAACCACAATTCAACCGCCTCAAATCACAACAACCACGATCACCTCAAACCACAACAACCATGATCACCTCAAACCACAACAACTACTTCCATCACAACCACCTCCACAACACCACGATCAACACCAACTACCGATCCCCTTCTCCACACGCCAAACCACGGCCCTCTCCGCTAATGTAAAACGTCTTTACGAAGCGAAGGAAAACAAAGGAACATCGATGGCGCACGGATTTTCCCGCCTGATTCTCCCGCGCTTTGGTGTGGGGTTGTGCGATTTGAGCCAGAGGTCAAAGGTGAAAAAAGGTGGGGGCCTGATTTTGGGGGAATGAATCTCACTGGACCTGTGCCAAGAAAGATTCTCTCGGCCCCCGCGAGGCGCGCGGGGAGGGGGCGAGAGGGCACGCCCCTTTTCTGGAAGCTTCCTGCAGGGGCTAGAAGGTGGGTGGAGTGATAAAATGGGAGGAGCGAGGCGTTGGAACTGAGGGATATAAGGGCGCGCAGGACGCCAGCTCGGGGGGCCTTGTTTTGTCTTCTTCTTCGTGGTGGTGCATGGGGCTTCTTCTTCTCCGTGCGTCTTGGTCTTCGAAGAGTCTTGGGTTCGGTGGTTCGGGTCGAGTCGTCGGAGCTCGCAGTCGGTGGGGAGTCCAGGCGTGGCACCAGGGACGCGGACGGGAGGGGCCGCTTTGCCAGCTCTGTCGTGCAAGCCTGCGCATCCATGTGGAGAGCGCCGGAGAGAGCTCGCCAGCTCCGTGGAAGGCCGAGCTCAGCCGCGGCTGTCATAGCTGCCATGGGGGACAGACATCGCGACTCGCCCAGCATCACACCACGAGGGTGCAGGTAACCTGCAACGGTCTCGTGGGATTCGTTAGGTCTGCCAAGTCCCACGCCATAAAGGTCTGTGGACCCTGTCTGACTCCCCTGTCTGTGGAGGTAGTTTTTAATCTTCCTTGGGTTTTGCTTTTGAATGAATGTTGGTGGCGCCGTGCCCTGTAAGTAAAAACTGTGTAAGTTCTGTACATAAATTGCTTATAGTCAGTTGTAGTGCTTTTACCTTGCTCGTGTCTTGTCCCTCCCCGCATTGATTGCATGGCTGTACATACGTGCATGTGTGTAAAATAAATGTGCTTGTGTGAATGTAACCCGTTCGTTGCGTCCTCCTTTCTCCCCATTGAAATGCCATCTTGCATCTCGGAATATTAGTTGGGTTTTAAATACCCATTAAATAGAATCGGATCCAGCGAGGTCGGGCGATAATACCCGCTCGGTTATCACTGAAGAACGGAACGGACCACTTGAGCGGTTCGTGTCCAAGCCGACCTGCGTCGAGGTACGGTCTCCCGGTTGGCTACCCACGCAGGTACTTAGGTATATCGATATTCGGCGATTGACCCTATTTTGCGTGGGTATAAAATTGGCTAGGCCATGGTGGGGTTGAAGACCCACCCATGACAGGGTTCCGGCATTGTTCCGGAAGGTCACGACTGAATTGTCCGTTCGGTGGGCGAGTGGCTACTATTAGTGAAAAGCAGACGTTCGCACGCCGGTGGGCACGAATTCGTAACAGTATTTACCTGTAATCGCATGTCAGATTAATGTGGATGGATATTAAGCACGTTCACTTCGACTAAAATGATGTTTGGTACTGGAGTTAATTTGCAAAAATGGCTGCAAATTGCGTTCCATTTGAATATCTTTGAAGCCCAATTAAATGGAAATTATATTTCAAACTTTGAGTTCCCATCAATATCCATTTTAAAATATGAGTACATAGAACTTTCCTTTACAGAGGCAATTATGTAATTGAAGGACTGTGCATGTTGTTCAGGATCTAACTTGTCTGTGTTGAAAACGTCACTCGAATTATGAAAATTGCCAGATACTGTACAAGATTTTGAAACTCCAAACCAGCACAAGCTTCAAATATGGAGAAGCTATCTCTGGAAGGAGGTTGGTGTCAGTAAGTGTTGCTCGAGGAAAATCCAACGACTCAAGCCAGCAGTGTGACGCAGATGAAAAGATGGTGATAATTTTCACAAACTGAACCCAACGTTTTGATGAGAAATTCCAACCGAGGGCTACCCCAGGCTGTATGTTGATGAATGAATGAGAAAATTGGCTTTGTAGCGGTTGCCAGAATGAAACATCTGTTCAGCAGGCAACACTACCACTTAGTTTTTATCAACACCCAGAAGATAATCGGCGAGGATGAATCCTCTGTTTGTGACATGGGCTGCAAGGATCTCCTGGCAATGACATGACTTGGAAATGGAAGAAAGCGTGTCAAAATCAGTGGTAATAAGTGATTTTGGAAAGTTTACCCTCGTGCATTGGTCCAATCGTGGGTGTGATTTATAAATAGCTTTAAAACCATATGTTGCACCAATACTGACAAATGAATCTGCTGGCTTGTTACCTCCACCACCGAAGGTGGATGGAGGTTATGTTTTCACCCTTGCTTGTCTGTCTGTCTCTGTCTGTCCGTTTGTCTGTCTGTCTGTGAGCAGGATATCTCAAAAATCTGCGGAGGGATTTGGACGAAACTTGGTGTACAGTTTGAGTGTGTGACAAGGAAGAATTGATTCGATTTTGGTGAAGATCTGGATACGATAATATTTTTTAATGATTCTTCACCATTGAGAGGTAGGTGGACAGCTTGGTGCTCAAGTTGGGTGTGTGATAATAGCTTGGTGGACAGGTTGGGTGTGTGATAATAGCTTGGTGGACAGGTTTGGGTGTGTGACAGCTTGATAGGTGGACAGCTAAGCTTGGTTGACAGGTTGGGTGTGTGATAGACAAATTGATTCCATTTTGGTGAATATCTGCACCTGGATATGAGCATTTTTTTTTCTAAAGTGATTCTTTACCATTGAAAGATGAGGCCAAAAACGATATGTAGCATGCATGATATTTCAAAGTTTTGGACGAGTTATGACAAAACTTGGTGGACAAGTTGGTTCGCTGAAAAGAACAAGCCGATTCAATCTTGGCAAAGGTCTGGATGTAGATCCGGCCTATAAGTGGTTTACAAGACCTGAACTGTTCAGCCTGGCGGAGGTATGCGCTCTTCCGAGTGCCTTCCTAGTTGCAGATGTATTAAATAGATGACACCAAAATCATTTGTGTTCTTCCACATCATAGTATGATTAGAGAAAACTCCAGGTATGGTACAAACAATTCAGCCAATATCTCAAAAGTGTCTATTTGGAAAGTCTAGCTCAGTTAAACCTCAAACTCATAAGCACAACAGCTATCATGGTTTGGAAGATCTTATAATTGATATTTCGTGCAGTTTTTGCAAACTTTTGTTTTGTTGAGGCAGTATGGTTTTGTTGAGGCAGTATGGTTTTGTTGAGGCAGTATGGATGCAATAGCTCGTATTGGTGTATTGGTCAGCTCATATGGGTGCAACAGAAGTACTCTACATGTTTTGATCACATGATCACATTTTGCATTCAATCATGAGCAACCAATTACAATTAAATAACAAATTAAATATGAAATCGCTTCTATGAAAAATCGCTTCTATGAAATGCTTTTCTTTAAAATATGGCATAACTCCAGTAGACAGAAAAACAAATCTGCTTTTCAACACTCAACCAGACTTGGTATGGAATGGTTGGAGCGTCTGCTATGAATATATGAGGTTGGTGGTTCAAACCCCATCGAAGTCACACAAATTTTTTTCAAGCGGACCATGCCGCTTCCTTGCTTGATGCTCAACATTTAAAAAGGATAGGGCATGGACAAACAACCATAAGTTGGCAACCATTGCACATACCTGTTGGGCCAAATGGCCTCCTCCTATGTTGAAATTCCTTGCAAGGGAACTCAATTAACATGTCGGAATCAGTGAAGTTATCAATTATCTCGCATGACATGTACATGAAACCTTCAACTTCTAGGTTTCTTGCAAGCTGAGATTTTAAAACGAAACTTCTGATGACCTATCAAAACAATCTTATTTGGTCCTGAAATGTCAGCCTTCACTAGTAATAGGCAGCAATAATGTGATCTAGTTGTTCAACCAGATCAGACAAGCTTCACGCTACTTATGGATTATCATCTCGTTAACTTCAAGGCAACCTGTTTTATGAGAGGATATAATCAAGCTTTATCCAAGGAGAACATGAAAGCATACACGCTGCAAAGACAAACATGTCGAAACAGTCTCGATTAATAACATTATTGGGAGCAATGATCTTCACGAACAATCTCGCTGCCTTCGTTGACTATAAAACCTCCTTTGCTTGTAAAATCAGGAACCTCATGAGTTCTCAGAGGTCAATGGATCTTTGCCCTCAACATATGGTTCTCTTTGGTTGCTGCTGTTTGAGACACCCATAACACTCCCCCCCCTTCCCTTTTACTCATGCCACGTGGCAGCTGCCATGCGGTTCATAATTCACCCCGAACCTTGAACACCAAGAAACAAGCGAGTACTTTGTCATTTAGGACTGTGCTGCCAAGCAAAACCTTTTCTTATGAATCATATATGCCTTTTGTAAGAGCAATTAGGAATAGACGTTAAAAACAACAGAGTACTGTACATGTAGTGGCAGGTGCCTTTTTGGAATATAAAACTTGAACAGTCTTTTTCACTCATTTCCAAGGTGCTTGACAGTTTTTGCTCAGATGACTGCACAGGACATGTGTTTTTATGCAGGGATGGTTATGCCCGTTAAGCACATCAAACATTGAATTTAAGGTTCTCCCGACTGTTAAAAGATGTATTACACTTCTCATTGCCAAATATCTTCTATGAGGAGCCATCAATTTATGACCAATCCAAAACGATGGTGGAATTCTTTCTTTACGTATGACAAATTGCAACTCACAGATCTAAGTCTAAGTTGGCCAGTTGTCACTGCACTGTCTGTTGTTATGTGGATTGCCCTGGATCCTTCATCACATTTCCTTAGGTGACACTCATTCGCAATGTGATGGATAGTCTGATCTGGGTGACCACAGTCACTTGATGGGCTGTCTTTTAAATTCCATTTGTGGAGGTGGTGTGATGTCCTTGAATGTTTGACTGCATTTAAAAAAGACTGCACACTGAACTTTCTTCATTTGTAATTCGCAGCTTATACTATCAGTCAGAGAGCACTCCTGTATGGCTCTTTAGGATACTGAACATATATCTTTGATCAGAGAGGTTATACTTGAGGGGGCAGAGGAGGGGGTTGGGGTCCTGCCTGACATTTTCCTACAGGGACATCTTGCCCAAATTTACACTCCTAACATTATACCTACAAAAAAGTAGTAATCAACAGAAACAGAGATTGTCAAAAACCGATAATCAATAACCTCAAGTTACAAGCTTCTCATGCTAATCACCTTGACTCATACCACCTACATTTCCATCCATCCATTGGGACCATGCTCTGTACAGAGTGTCGATGCTGTCACCTTCTATACTGAATTTTCCATTTCAATTGGAAAGAAACTCACTAGGAATGAAATAGCAGAGACTCTTCAGAGACAGAGAGCCTCCCTCAAACAAGTGTTTCAGCCTTTAAGTTTCTGACACTCCAAGGGGGTAAGGTCACACTGGGATCATGACTCCCCATTGTTCCTCTGCTGTGTTTGCACTTTTTGTCTCAGAAACAGGATTGAACTCTTAACCACTAAAGTTGGAGGAAACTCATTCATGATCTACTCATCCCTCTCATTCCTTTTCATCCAAACCCAACGTGATGATTTCTCAACAATTATTCCTATTTCTTTGAGAACTCCATTAATCCTCCTCTAATTCAGCCCCGATGCTCGCAAAAGACTGCTCAATCAAGCTGCAACAAAGCCCCTCCTTGCAGCAACCTCCACAGCATAGAAGCGAACCGTCTTGGCATCTTGTAGCTTTTTTTCAATTCTTGAACTAAGTCTGAACACATATATCTTATATTCATGCTGTTCATCTATCGTAGACTCATATTGTGCAAGCCATTCTGGTTTGGGTTTATATGAAACTAGAAAGCGTCTGCTCGTCCCGTCCCCGCAAAGCCCGTCTGCATCCGCTTTGGGCAAAAATAAAATTTGGCGGTGGAAGGAGCAGGAGGGGACATTGTTAATTGGATATTCATCACTGCCTTTTTAGATGCTGAATTGTGAATGATACACAACAACACACTAAGAGGAAGATGAAAATAAAAATACAAAATGGAAAGCTTGTCCGCATTCAAAATGCAAAGCCGTTTGTATTCAGAAGTCTGCCGTCTACTTCTTGAGATGTATCCAGGGACAGACACACATGGAAATTGAAACGGAGCTCCAATCTGCCAATCAGTTAATCAATCTTTGTGATTGGCTACAACATGCTACTTATTCATGTTTCTCTTTCCGTGCAACGCCAGGTAAATCTGCTAGTAGACCTATAATATTGGAGTATTGCACTTTACAGTTAAACTTTGGTGATCAGTTTTTTTCCTGCCCAGATCCTCTTTTGAATGCTGTTGTAAACTCCTTCACTTTCTTTCTGTGTTGGCCTTTTCTAATGTCTCGAATATTTACCTCCACACATGATACACACAGGTTAATGTCAGTCCTTTAAATCCTGTCTTCGAGAAAATAGTTACTCTTTCTGCTTTTTCTGGAGTTAATGCTCATCTATAACCATTAGTTAATTAACATTGCACATCCTAACAACTTTTATCATGCCTACCTTATGTTACCTAGAGGATTCTTAATCATTATTAATGATCATGTTTATTCTTATGTCTTTCAGACCGTGTTCATTGTTGATGTTGCAATAAATTGCCAATTGCATTAACAAAAAGAACGACAGTCTTATTTATGAACATCGTCTCCAACCTCGCCGACCAAGGCCACGATGCCTGCTGTGGGATGCCCAATCGCGGTTGTGACTACACCACTAAAGACCTCGATCCTGCTATCGTGGCTGCACTCATCACTGCCCACAGTGCCATATATGCCTCTGGACATGCCGCTAAGGTTGAAAAAGTCAAAAGGCCCACAATTTTCGCCGGTGGCTCCAGTGAAGAGTGAGCTTACTTCGAGTCACAATGGTCTGATTACGTCGATGCAACCAAAGTCACTGGCCGCGACAAAGTGGTGCAGTTACTAGAGTGCTGTGACGAACCCCTGCGCAAGGATCTAACAAGATCGACAGGTGGTAATGGCAGCCATTAAAAAACTTGCTGTTCGCGAAGAGAACACTATGGTGGCCAGAGTAACATTACATAATATGCGTCAAGACCATGATGAAACAGTGTGCAGCTTTGGGGCCTGTCTATGTGGTCAAGCTTGAATATGCAAATTCCTAATCAAATGCCCTAGTTGTGACGCTGAAGTTAACTACACAGAAGCGATCATGAGTGATGTTCTTGCACGAGGAATTGCTGACCCTGAGATCCAGCTTGACCTCCGTGGTGACAAGAAACAGGACATGACCCTGGAGGACGTCTTCCAATTCATTGAGGCTAAAGAATCTGGCAAACGGTCAGCATCTACACTACTGGATGTGTGTGTGCTGACACACAGCCTGTGCCGCCCTTGACATCATCCCGGATAGCTTCCCCAAGATTGGTATAGACCCGACAGTACAGCAGTCGGACGCAACAGCAGTCTTACAGGAAGACCCCACCATAGCGTGCCATTGCCCTCAGCATCGTCGACCCCCACCACCCCCGACAAAGCTGCCGTTCCCCGCAACTGATGCTAATCGCCTGCATCTACAACAGTATCTTCTTGAATACTATAAGTCAAGCACATTTAACACCTGTGAGCATCAAACATTGACTCTAATGGATGGCCCGCCAATTAAACTGATGGTGGATCCTAATGCTGAACCAGTGGCACACCACACACTGGTACCAGTCCCACTACACTGGCGGGATGCGGTCAAAGCTGGGCTAGACCACGATGTACAGTTGGGTGTACTTGAGCCAGTCCCCAATGGTGAACCCGTCACCTGGTGCCATAGAATGGTTATCTGTCCAAAGAAGAATGGCCAGCCACGCCGCACTGTTGATTTCGAGGCCCTAAACGCCCATGCCACACAGGAAACACATCACACACCATCACCCTTTCATCAAGCTAGATCGGTTTCCAACGGTAAGAAGAAGACGTTCTTTGATGCATGGAACAGATACCATAGCGTGCCCATCTGCAGAGAAGACCGACACCTGACCACCTTCATCACACCCTGGGGTAGATACCGCTACAAAACAGCCCCTCAAGGGTATATTGCATCTGGCAATGGATATATAAGGCGTCATGACGAGATCGTGTCTGACATCCCCAATAAAACCAAATGCGTTGAAGACGTCTTGCTATGGTCTGACTCGCTGGCAGACAGTTTCTTCCAGGCTGTTCAGTGGCTTGATACCTGTGAACAGAATGGAATCACCCTGAACCCTGACAAGTTTGTGTTTGGTGAAGATATAGTGGAATTTGCTGGGTTCGAAATAACTCCCAATAGTGTCCGTCCTTGCAGGAAATACCTCCACGCAATCCTTGATTTCCTAACACCCAAGGACATTACAGATGTACGTTCTTGGTTTGGACTTGTCAATCAAGTGTCATACGCTTTCAGTCTGGCTGAGAAGATGTTGCCGTTCCGTCAACTACTTTAACCCAGTCACCGTTCAAGTGGGATGAGCACCTCCAGGATGCATTTGAAGAGTCGAAAGCTGTCATTGCCAGTGAGATTGAGGAGGGTGTCCAGATATTCGACCCTAGCAAGCCTACATGCCTCGCTACAGACTGGTCTAAGACTGGCGTTGGTTTCTGGCGACTGCAGAAACACTGTACCTGCACAAACATAAAGCCCTTCTGTTGTCACACAGGATGGAAAATCACGCTCGTGGGCAGCAGATTCACCCACCCTGCTGAATCACGTTACGCACCAGTTGAGGGTGAGGCCCTTGCAGTTGTTGATGCCCTAGATAAGGTCAGATACTTTGTTCTGGGATGTGAAGACCTCATAATCGCTGTCGACCACAAACCTCTGCTCAAAATCTTTAATGATCGAAGTCTAGAGGATATCTCGAACACTTGCCTCAGGAACTTAAAGGAGAAGACCCTGCGATACAGGTTCCAGATGGTCCATGTACCGGGGATTAGACATCGCGCCACAAACTGCATATCACGCCACCCTACTGGAGAGCCTGTGAAACTGACCCTCACTGATGATATGGCGGCCATTGATTCCATGCCCATTATCCTGACGCATTCCAAAAACCTCCTGGGTGGCTTACGTAGATCAGCACCAAAACCCCCCAACGGGTGTCTTCCCACGTCTGCTATGTCCTCCCTCGCCTCACTCAGCCTCAAATCTGTAACATGGGACAGGGTTTGTACTGCAACAGCCAGTGACAATAACATGCAGAGCCTTGTTGACCTTATCGAGTCAGGTATCCCTGAATTCCGTCATGAGCTCCCTGGATCCCTACGCGAGTACTTCCAGTTTCGAGATAGTCTACATACAGTTGATGGTGTCATACTCTACAAGGATTGTGTCCTTATACCACCATCTCTCAGGGATGAGGTGTTAGCCGCTCTGCACGCTGCCCATCAAGGGGTCACCTCTATGACTGCGAGAGCAGAGTCCTCCATCTTCTGGCCTGGCATCGCCCCTGCCATTGCGGCCCTTCATGCTGGGTGCTACCGTTGTAATCAGATGGCACCCTCCAATCCAAGTGCGCCACCCACTCCCCTGACACCTCCAGATTATCCATTCCAATGTATGTGTGCCGACTACTTCCACTACAAAGGATGCAACTACTTGGTGGTGGTCGACCGGTATTCTAACTGGCCGATAGTTGAGAGAGCCTCACATGGTGCAGGTGGACTCATCGCTTGCCTAAGACGTACCTTTGCCACATTTTGTATTCCTGATGAATTAGCTTCCTATGGTGGTCCTGAATTCACAGCCGTCGCTACACATCAAATCCTCAAGGACTGGGGTGTACATCATCGACTCTCCTCAGTAGCTTATCCACATAGCAACTGCCGTGCTGAAGTTGGTGTCAAGACTGTGAAGCATCTTATCATGTTCAACACTAGCCCTAATGGAGGCCTTGATACCGATGCGTTCCAACGTGCCATGCTGCAGTATAGAAACACCCCAGACAGAGACACGAAATTCTCTCCAGCGATGTGCATTTTAGGCCGTCCAATTCGAGACTTCATCCCAATACCGCCTGGCAGATACAAACCTCATAACACTTGGCATGAGACTCTGGCGGCTCGGGAAGAAGCACTCCGCAACCGCCACATGAGAGACGCTGAGCCGCTGGTCTGAACATACCAAGAGACTCATGCCCCTTGTTGTCAGCGACTGTGTTCGCGTCCAGAATCAGACTGGGCCAGACCCCCTCAAATGGGACAAAACCGGCATCATCATCGAGGTTCGCCAGTTTGATCAATATGTGGTGAAAGTTGACAGTTCAGGAAGAGTTACTCTGCACAATAGGAAATTCCTGCGAAAGTACATTCCTGCGCTAACACCGCCACCAAGATTGACGATCGATGGTGATATTGGAGTGCAGAGACCGATGGTTTGGCGGAACATCATGCACACCACAACCCCGACCAGTCACAAGGGGGCTTATGGCCCATCCATTACTAGTTCAATGCCACCGCAACATCCCACTGTCAACTCTGACGCCACTCCACAGCAGCCATCTGCGACGTTTCCTGTTGAATCACCCAGGGTCAACCGAAGCCCTCCCAGCCGCCGTCGGCCCTTTGATGATGCTACAACCCCATCTATGGCTAAGTCGTCGCAGATAACTCGGCATATCAGCGCAGTGCCCCCAATATCACCTCCTCAGGTCAGCGGTCCCAAACCCAATACGGTTGCCAAACACCCTGCGCTTCGCCAACCAGCTGCTGCACCCAGACGGTCTGGCCGAAGCACCAGCAAGCCTGCCTGGCACTATGACATGTGATTCTGGCATTGACCATTACTGACATTGCGTTTGGTTTCTGGTTCAGTTTCTCAATTGGCTTCAAAGCTAGTTACATATATTTTTCATGTTCTCAGTCTTCATCACACCGAAAGACACACACACTTTACTTGTATTTTCCATGTCAAAGACTTGGGGGGAGATGGAGGACTCTTAATCATTATTAATGATCATGTTTATTCTTATGTCTTTCAGACCGTGTTCATTGTTGATGTTGCAATAAATTGCCAACTGGATTAACAAAAAGAACGACAGTCTTATTTATTACCCCTCCCCACATCTTCCCTCCATCCCAACCTCTTCAAATCACACATTCCATTTCTCGAACGTAAATATTTCATTGGGCCTGAAAAATTTAATCTGTGTTCATCATGATGTGAAAACTAGCTTGTATGCCCTCATAAATGCTTTAGCATTTGCAAGTCTGTGTCTTATCCTTACAATAATTCACGGCCTGGTGTGTGTGTGTGTGTGTGTGTGTGTGTGTGTGTGTGTGTGTGTGTGTGTGTGTGTGTGTGTGTGTGTGTGTGTGTGTGTGTGTGTGTGTCGCGCTACTCCTCCAGTTCTGGGCTGATTATATCCAGACTTGCTGCAGAGGTTCAGCATGACCCCAATTAATGTATCGGGGTGTCTTTATCTTTGTTGGTGCCCTTGGTGGTGGTGGTGGGAAGAGATGGGAAGCAAATTCTCCATGTAAATGTGTATCATGTCGTGCCACCTCGAGGTGGGGGAGGGCATTACAAGTCCCAACCCTTTTCAGTCCAGTATTCCTGTCCCCACATTTCCCAGTGCAGTGAGGTGTTTTGAATTATAAGCAGTAGGCATGTTTTTGCTTCATGCACGTAACCCAGGGTGTTTTTGCTTATACAGAGCTGTCAGTTGCCGAAACACCACCCAAATAAAGGTATGTGTCAGAAGAACGTGTTGCGTGCTTAGAGCAAGATCGCCCGTAGGGTGGGTACTCTGTTAGTTTTAAATAATACACAAAGTATGAGGCTCATGAAAAAACTGAGATGAATTTTAATGGTGTTGAAGTTGGCCTGATCTTAACAAGTCAGTTCTAATGGCTCAACATGGTTCGTTGGAAGCAACACATATTTCCATGGAATGGGACAGTTGGTATCAAAGTAGAATTCAATCAGCAAAAAATAATGATTTACAAGATGTGTTTAGTGTTTAGTTTTAGGTGGTTAAACATGTGATAAAATAAACCCTCACACATAGTCATACCACGAGTTTAAACTGCTAAGAACATTGCACAAAGCATCAGTGAGCAGATCATATATTAATTGATAGCGTCTTGCATAATTAACCATACATTGAAAGCCAGACATACAAGTAGATAATAAAGAGTATGCGTACAAATTATACAATAACTCTTCGTTCTCAGCTAGTCCATAGCCATTAATGAATTAAGGTAGTGCCTTGTCACATCGCAGGGGGACAGATCTCAGGTCATCTATACAAACCGATCTACACAATTCCCTAATTATGCGGTCACTCTATATTTCCAGCAACTAGAAACACCTGTTCCTTTCGGGAGAAGCTTGGGGGGGGGGTATGAGGGCAAGGAAAAAATAGGGTAGTTGGAGCAAATATATTTTGTGCCATGACTAGTAATTCCCCCTGGCTGCAGCAGCGGTCAGTAAACCATTTGCTCTGTGGCACGTGTAAAGGTGAAAATCACGTCATCTGACCCCCCCCCCCACCCTCTCACAGGGGTGGATTTTTTTGTTCCCATGATCTGACCTTGGGTGTTACCAACCCGTACGCAAAGTTTGGTAGAGGTAGGGCAAGCCGCGTTTTTTTCGATAAATATCTGATGTATCCACATCAATACAGATAATAACCTCAGTATAATGAAGAAAATGAACCTGATTCTGTCATTTGCTGCCCATGTTTCATTTAGTCCAACACAAGTAAAAGTTGCAAGTAAATCTAATCAGCAATTATAAAGGTCATTTGCAGGCGTGTTCTATCTCTCATTCACTAATTCGGGCCTTTTCACATGAAAACGTAACTTTAGCTAATAACCAACGAGCATACCGAGGGTTTATGCGAATGCTTTGTCTTGCTTACCTCTTGTCAGCTGTACAGTGACCACGGTAGTTTAGTTAGGCCTAGGTCACATTTGCCATGGCAGCCATGGGGTCTCCAAAATCTGCAGCCACGAGCAATTATAGGCGGCCGCAGTATTTCCACGGTCACACAATGTAGCAGTCACATATGTTTTTATTTTTCGGGTAGCCACACGGCGTATTTAGAAATCGTGGAGACCGAAAACGTGGGGGTGCCATACGGTCTTTGATTTGATGTCGCACGGTGAATTTAGGGCGTCCCTGCGGCGGCCATAGAATGTTCAAGGCAGACGCAAGGTGGCCGCAAGGCGACCGCAGGGGGACCCTAAGGCGAATGTGCGGCCAGACGGATGGTAACGAGTGGGTATATATACAAGTTCTTTTTTTTACTGAAATAAAAATATAACAGTATATACAACTGAATATACTATAACCATAATATACCGTGGTGCCCCCAGAATCCGAACGCCCCATTGTTTGAACAAATTGGAATCCGAACAATTTTTTCGAGAAAATTTTGCCCTAAAAACCTAATACATTTTAAAAAACTGAACACAACATGGCGTTCATGTTTGTTCACGTGTCTCCCCCACCTGTTCGAGCCGCATCTTCGCACTTTGTTCATTCAGTTCGTCGGTGGAAGTCCTCGTGAAAGCATCTCTCCTGTGTCGATCGATACTTTAGGCCTCAGTCAAATTTGCTCTACGGCGAGGATACGGCGGCCTTACGCCCTCTGAATTGACAGAAACGTGCGGCGGCCACAGAGAAAAAAAGTGGCCTCAGGGTGGCCTTACGCCGTAAGCTATATTTTACAGGCCGTAAGGTAGCCGTGGAATTATAACGCGGAGTTGTAACTTTTTTCATTTCTACGTTCGCCGTAGAAATTCGACAAGCCGAAACAAAAGAACTGGTAAAAAAATAAATAAATAAATAAATAACCCATTCGTTACCGTCCGTCTGGCCGCACGTTCTGCTTAGGGTCCCCCTGCGGTCACCTTGTGGGCACCTTGCATCTGCCTTGAAAATTATATGGCCGCCGCAGGAACGCCCTAAGGTCACTGTGCGACATCAAATCAAAGACCGTACTACACCCTCACATTTTCGGTCTCCACAATTTATAAATACCCCGTGCAGCTCCCTGAAAAATAAAAACATATGTGATTGCTACATTGTGTGACCATGGAAATACTGCGGCCGCTTTATAATTGCTAGTGCCCGTACATTTTGTAGACCCTCCAGCCGCCGAGCCAAATGTGACTTAGGCCTTACCTCGTGTTTTCACCTTCATTTGTGATGTTTGTTTTTTAATCATCTTGTGTTTTAATTAATAACAAAAAAGCAATCCGATCACGTGGTGTGACGGACTGTCGGGCAAGGATTGAATTTCACAGCAAAACCGGTTGTAATTTGGAATATCCATGATTACGTCAGCCCGATGTGTTTGATGAAAGTGATTGTGGTTCTGCGGGCATCATGTTTGATGAGCTGCCCTGGGGGCAGCGCTCTCGCAGAGTGCGCGAGCGATCGGAACCCAGGACGGAGCTCGAGCCTGTGTGGACCTTTGGATGTGGTGATTGTACCAGTTTACATACAATACAACCGAAGGTCATTTACTCATCTTAGTTTACTTTAAACATGGGTAATTTCAGTTTAAAGTGTCTTGAAAGTGGGTTTTCTTTGGGTCCACGAACGGATTAATTCACTCCATTATTTCTTATTGGGAAAATATTTTTTGAATCTGGGGGCTCTGGGGGCACCACTGTGTATAGGCAAACACCTATACTCCGATCTCTAGCGGTAGCGCACGGTGGACGCACGGTCGACGCAGACTGCCATGGAGGCCGTACGTAGGTGCACGGCGGGCGTAGGGGAACCGTACATCGACCCTGCGTTGCCCACAGGTAGTCACACAGACCGCAAGGTCACCGTACGGCGACCGTGGAAATAGTGCGGCCGCCGTAATTTTTTGGGGGTTGGGAAAATTCATTTTTCATTGAGAAGAGCTTACGGCAGCCACACGGAAAACGCAAGCCGACCGTACGCCCTACACCGTACGCCCTACGGTCGACGTGGAACACATCTACGTCATAGCTTGGCTTGTCGAATTGCTACGGCGAGCGTAGAAAGGAAAAAAAATTATAACTCCGCGCTATAATTCCACGGAGCCCCTACGGCCTGTAAAATATAGCCAAACGGCGTAGGGCCTCCCTGAGGCCACCTCAGTTTCTCTGCGGCCGCCGCACATTTCTGTCAATTCAGAGGGTGTACAGCTGCCGTATCCTCGCCGTAGAGCAAATGTGACCTAGGCCTTAGTCACAATGTTAACAGAGCTGTACTTTGACAGTTGCCAGATATTGCTGAGCTTCCCGAAATTTAAGATAACAAAAGAAAAATACATTTTTCTCCGGTTATGGTCTCAACAAAGTAAATCTGCAGAAAATGAAACCACACCAAATCGAAGCAAAATCATTGCACAAAGCATCAGTGAACAGAAAATACATGAAGAACATTAAGCAAAGAATATAGAAATGTTCATAATTTTTAAAAAAAGGAATACAAATATGTTGTAAAGTTTAATGAATATTAATTATCATTGAAATTGACAATACAAGTAAGCAAAACAGAAGAATAGATTCAATATGGATGTTTAGGTTTTATGTAGAAACTGCTGTCAGGAAATAGTTATTAAAGGCATATGTGGAAAGACAAAGTGGAATATAGAATGCATATGTCAGACACTATGGGGTAACAAAGTGATGAACAACTTACTTGCAGAGGAAGAATGAAACAAGAAGGCAAAGAGGGCCAATGAGAACCAGAAACGACCAATCCATCCACAGCTGCAACTATGGGATAGGGAGTGGAAACAATTGTGAACTTTAACAATAATAAATCTAAGAATTGCTGAACGGTACACAGGAGTAGATCCATGAAAAAGGACTCTTGCATTAATCATGAATATCGCACTCGCAAATTGAGGATTCAAACTCTTTTGAAATAAGGTAAATAAAATAATAGGCAGGGAAAATTAGACACAGAAGGAGGCCATTTAGCCAACTGTGTGCATGTTATCCACACCCCATCATAAAGTTTATCAATTTACTTTATGTTCATGTACTCATCCCATTCTCACAATTAACTTACTCCACCAACCTCCATTTCTCAATGACTGCACTAACTATGGTGTACCCATCAAGGACGGGCGATGGGATGGGATGGCAATTGATAGGACGGGAGAACCAGAGAAACAACAACAATCCTGTGACAAATGGAATAAACAAAGAAAACAACAGGAACACAATGATGGTTAGGATTGAAGCACCACCCAAAATCATCAGGCATTAGTAAATTGCCCGTAGGGTGATTGCGTCGGCCACCCTACAGTGACAGGGTCCACTTTCTCAACCCCCATACAGTCACAGGCACCATTTGTAAGATCGTATCATTACCCAGCGGTGGGTCGTTCCCGTAGAGCTCCAAGCCTATGCGGTGATGTGCCCTTGAAGATCTGATCTGGGACTGAAGGTGAGGGGAGGGGAAGAGAATCGAGGGAGAGAGGAAGCCACTCCTTGCTAATTGCTCACAGGAGGCATGGCTTAGTACAGGGAAAGAAGGGTGAAAGGGATGTTTTGAGCATTGTAAGATGTGACTTCAAGTCCTCAACTCACAAACACCCCACAAACCCCAAGTCATAAACCCTCCTCTCTGAAATTCCAAGCCTTCAACCTCTGCCTCCCAACCCCAAGTCTTCATCTTCCCCCTCCCAACTCTAAGGTGTCGCAATCCCCTCCCCACTCCAAGCCTTCAAACTCCCTCCCCACTACAACTCCCCAACCCCCACCCCAACAGAAAGTCCTCACTCTCCCTTTCCCCCCAAAGCCTCAACCCCCCCTCCCAACTCTGTACGATCTTTGCCCCCCCCAACCCTAAGTCCCCAAGCCCTTACCCTCCTCCTCCAAACCATATGGTGTCAATCATTTCCCCATTTCAAGCCTTCAACCCCCTCCCAAGGACCCAAGGATAATAGCAAGGACCTGCGTAACCTCCATGGTAAAAAGCCCTGCTTGAGAATGCCACATAGTTATTTGGGCGGTGTATAGACAACATACCACTGCCTCGATCACCGATGCCTATCTTTACAAGGCCCATGATGCCTATCAGCTCAAAATTATTTTAACTGTCGCTTTCGTCATTTTACACTCAAGGGAAATCTTATAGGGAGGGCATGGTGATTGTGAATATAACAGCTCTGAAGATGTCTTTGACTTTGCATCGCAGTAAGGACAAACATATCAGCCGTCGTATAGAAATTGTGGATGGAGTCAGGCGAAGTGTCCAACCAATGGGTGGTACTCGGACGCCATTTATAGTATAGATGGCAAATGCTTTGTAAAAAGTGTACTGACAAATGGGCCAAACGGAATAAAAATTGGAAGTAAAGTTTGATGCCGTAAGCATAATTGTAAGACATTGTGAAGAAGGCATACAAATTTTTGTGACGAGATGTGCAACGGTGAGAGAGGGCATAGGAAACGAGACAGACAGACATAAGATGTGCCCTATATATCATTTTTAGGCAAGAAATTTAGCCAGGGTACAGTTCACAATGGCCAACTCTTATCGAGAGATACCATGGGATCCTACGTTCACAATCCAAATTCACTAACACAGCCTGCTTTACCTCACCATTTTCAGAACAATGTGCTCTGAGATGCAACACCTCCTGCTGGCACTGCACCAGAATGGCAGTTCGAACCAGAATTGACTCCATGAGAAAACAAATCCAACAACACCTTAGAATCAAGAGCGTGACCACTCTGTTAGTTCCCTTTGTCACTACCATTAACAAGTGCACTCCTAGATCCTCCGATGTTCCGCTTTTCGATGAGTACAGACACATGTGTACACACGCACCCAAGTCATAGCTGTAAGGAAGAGATGAAAAATGAGGAGTCACGGTTTGATGGTTCAAACAAAATTTGTTTTTTGGATGTGTTGCGCATTCAATAAATTCACAAAGAAAGGAATGCATGTTTGGGCATAGGAGGTGGTCGGAATGGAAACATCATGTGACTCCTTTTCATTATCACTTAGTTTGGATACTTGAAGATGCATATTCATTTCTCTTTGACATGCAGAAACAATGTGATTGCATCCTTTTGCAAATTTTATTTTGTGCATTTCCATTGACAGATGGTATATGTCAAGAAATTTGTGAAGCACCACTGAAATAACATACTTCAATATTGGTATGTACAAGTACATTATTGGATGGCGTGAGTAACCCATCATTACACAACAGTTGGCCTGTTCATGCTCCCATCTGAACCCTGACACGTGTTGCAGGAAACACAGGTTCATATCCAACATACAATATGTTTGTCCATGGTCTACTGGTACTCATACTACAACTACTACTTCAACGACTCCAATTTTTATCACCTTCTTGTGGCATCAGCAGGGGAAAGTGTTTGGCCCCAGTCTTTCACCAACCGGCTGGCCAGGTCTGACGTTCAACTTAAGGTGGCAGGAATTTGTAATCTATTGAGGGTGCTGGTGATAACTCGCCTACTCTCTGTGAAAGACATCATGAGAGATCAAACATCCACTAACTAATGCTAGCAGACGGACACCCAGCCTAACATCCATCAGAGGGATGGCACACATTGTGATGCAACATCCTGCCTGCAAAGGCACCAATGCGATAGTTTTGAGTTGGCTTGGGAATCGAACACCGAGTCAGAAGCTCCAAATTAAATGCGCTACCTCTTTGCCATTCTTTCGAACTTGTCCATTGTCTACTAATGTCCTTGTAATATGTGTAAAGGTACAGTGATCTCTACTCATGCCCTTGTCCTGCAAGTGATATGTATACAAGCTCCTCCATGAGCTTTAGCTCACTGTTAAAAAACAAAAAAACTGAGCATCCACAAGGAAGTATTTACCTGGATTCTTCAAATTTGCCAAAATGTTGCACTTAAAAATCGAGAGCTTTGGCATATAATTGCATGCTGTACTCACATGGTTAAAAAACACAGTGAGTCAGACTGGAAAGAAAAACTGCGGAAGCAAGTGATGTGATAATTATACCTAATATGCTGGGTTAATTGTCTGGGGTAAGCAAAGAAACTGGAGGACCACTCCATGAGCTAGTGGTGTACCGACAGCTACCAAACCAATAAGATTAGGAACATATGAAAAGTACAGCCGGCAGGCACAACGGGGAAAATAAATTAGATCCAGGCACCAGGCCTGAAAGCGGGTTGTGACAGGCTGACACACCGCTACACAAAAAGCTGACGATCTGGCTTCAATTGTCGGTAATGCCCCCATAATCATTCCCTGGACTTCCTCAGTCCTGACTCCATTCCTCAGAGGAGGTGTCACTGATAGCTCACGTGTGTCACTTTATGTGGGGGTTTGCATCATGGCAGCACCAGCTGGTCAGTAGGTCTTCGCCCAAGTGCTTCATATCGTCCTTATCACCTCTTTCTCGTGAGAGCTGTTAAAGTATGCCTGATGTTGGCTTAATGGTTAGGGTGGCAGGCTTTGGATCTGAGGGTCCTGAGTTCAAATCCCTCTCAACTGTTGAATTAATACCAGGTGGAGTTAACTCGGCCCTTCATCCTTCTGAGGTCGGCAAAATGAGTGCCAGCATGCTGGTATACTGTGTTGGAGTGGTGACCTGTCCAGAATTGTGCCCAATAGCCAAGGAGACTGCTTCAGCAGCACCAACTCTCTGTGCAGAGTCTGGTCCCAATTTCCTCCTCCTCCTGTTCAAGTTAAATCTCATAAATATTTTGCATTAAACACCTTAGGTCATTGATGATTATGTTGTATATTAATATGAAATTATTATGAAAATTGTGCCTGCATCCGGTGTATCTACTTAAAGCAAGTTGAGAGAGGTTTGCCTTTCCTCGATGATTAATAAGATGGGGCTGTGTGAGATTCTCTCCAAAAACTTAATCCCTGAAGCAAGTCGTTGATGATCTCTTATCATCTTCCCAAGAACTCCTCAATCCCCTCATTTTACTTTTGCGACCACCAACACCACCCCCCCCCTTCCACCGACTCTTCCTATCAAATCAGATTATCCATATTATATTAAAATCCACTTACTACTTCCTACAATTCCTCTTTTGAAAAGCCAGGTGACCATTTCACACCGTGGTATTTATGGGAGATATTTTTGACTCCTTCAGCCAAACAACATTCTTCACATCAACAAACCCTTTCACAGAAATTATACTCCATCCACACCACCCCATCATTACTTTTCCCTATCTTGATGTATACAATAAGGAAATATTTAAATGATCATTAATTTTCCTGCACAACTATGCTTTGTACTTCCTATTATTTCCAAATGATAATTTACATATCTACTGTACTGTGTAAGATTCATATACAAATGCTCTCTTAATGAGCACACTCTAAACCTTATCAGTTCCTCCACAACCATCCCACCCCTTGCATCTTCCTTTCCCCACCCCCAAACTTCCCCACACTCACGCGTGCTGGAGCCTCGGGCGAAGCAGCAGCTCTTGGCCGGGCGGCCAGCGAGGCTCCGCCAGCATCTCTCCCAATGCCCTCGTCGCTTTGGACCTCCCTGCGGGGACGAGGGTGGCCCATTAGCACAGACAGCGCGGTGAGCTCTCCAACAAGGCGGGAAGGGAGGATAAAGTGGAGCGGTGTTGTCGGGATGTGAGGGGGTGGGGCAGGAGTGATGCACTGGGGATTTGTATGAGAAAAGGCGCGTGGGATAAGATGTGAATGAACCTCGCAGAGAGAAAGAGAGAAAGACAGAGGGGGGGGGACGGGGGGAAAAATAAAGAGATGTGAGGGGGCGTGAAGAGTTGCAACCAAGAGGGATATAAGTGGTCTCAAACAGGAGGGCGGAGAATGGATCAGGGTGTGTATAGAGATGAAATAGATTTTTCCCTCACTTTCCAGGAACACAGCAAGGCCTTCCGAAATTGGTATCTTCTTCCACCTCCAAACCTCCATTTTATATACCTTCAGATTTTTCACTTTAACAAACTTTTCTGAACCAGGAGGCACAGCCACATTAATTCGAGGTGGTCAGCATGAACGGAATAAACGTACAGTTTCCACAGGGCGTCTTTAGCATCGATGCATTCATTCCAACGGTACCCGGCACCTCACACCATCAAAATTAACTTTACAAAGCGACTGCTCAAAGTTGCCTTCACCCCAGAACCTGCCTCTTAGTATCAGTCCACAGCAGAAGGACACGACCATTTTCCATCATGCTGTGGGGGCACAAACCCTTTTTGCTGTCCACGTCGTTCGAAATCGCCTGGAGCCACGTGGACGCCGCTCTCTGCCAAAGTTGAAATCAGTGTGGAAAGTGTTGGCCAAGTCGCTAAAACTCGGCACCGGTTGGGCTCTGTGTTCACCGACCACCATACAATGTTCCGATTTCTCTCATCTCCCATCTCCACTTCCATCATACGGTGATCGTCATTGTCTTGTGCTTACGGCTGCTTTCACATAGTTCCTTCATTGCAAAAGGCTTCTCTGAGGAGCATAATTATCTTCTCGATAGTACAACTCAACAGGAAACATTTTATTAGGACAACTGGCTCAAAACAGCCATGGAAAAGTATTCATTCAATGCTTTCTCTTCTTATGTCGTACAATTTGGCGAGTTTTTCCAAATCCCTCAGGTGTACATTTGCACTCATGACTCCTTGTTGATATATATATATATATATATATATATATATATATATATATATATATATATATATATATATATATATATATATTCATTGAAACACATCTGCAGTCCAGATATTAATTGGATGAAGGGGGCAAAACCAACTTGGCAAAATTGCATGGAAAAACTGCCAGTGACTGTTGTTTGCCAAAACAATTGCTTCCAAATAGTTACTTTTACCTTTGACCCTCGACATGGCTGAAAACCAAGGGCGAAGATCTTTGGACTAAGAAAGCCTTTGCAGCCTCCAGCGATGTCGTTTCAGCATCTCTGGTGCAAATCCAAATAATCTTCCTTTCAACTAATTATGGTTTCGTTTATCATTGCTAAATATTCATCAAACACCAGCCTGACAACCAAAAACTGTTCTCCAGTAAGAGTCAGGTATACAGTTATTATATGGTTGCATTCCCATGAGGAAGAATCACCAGACCAATAATATAGGTCGATTAAAGTACACAGGAAATGCAATACTTCCAAAAGAAGGAAACATTAGGTCAAAGATAATTCAGATAGTTATGTTGGACTCGATTCAGTATATACAGCGCAGGGGTCCTTTCAAGTACACTGTACATTTTTTGGAAAGGACTGATTCACATTAATAAATATCGTGCCTGCAATTCTCGAAAATGCTATTTTCATTTCAAAACTTGAAGGATGGATAGATCGCCAATTTCATTTCACATCTTTGTGATGAAACTACGAAAGCAAAAAAGCACAATAGAAGAATCATGACTCCTGGCATTTTGTCGACAACACATGATGTGAAACTAACGCCAAACACAAATGACTGTGTCGCATTGTTCAAAGCGGGAAACGTCCATCATCTCTATCTGGAATAATTAAATTTCAGGCAGAAAGATGTTCAGCATGTTTCTGTTCGGCATACATATTTTTACAGCCGTCGCAACGTTCCGGTTGCTCGGTTTGAATCCGGCGGGTCGCGTCAAAGCGACTGCAATAGTCGACGGCTTCCTGCCGAAGCTGTGTCTGACGAATGCATTATCATACCGATTGTAAGTCTCAAAGCAGGTCACTGCTGTGCCGATAGGCATCACACGACTGGATCTAATCTTATGTCAAGCAACCTAAGTCACATGACGCGGCCTTACTAGTGGCGTGGTAAACGCGATCAATTATCCTTTAACATGCCTGTATAAAACCACCAAATTTAGCAGCCACCGCAGACAGAATTCACTCCCGATACCAGGTGTATAAAATAAAGAAGTTATTATGAAAACCCCTTCACTCGCTGACCGAATACATGCCCACGAACCAACAGGATCCTTAATTATTTATATCTTAAAACTCATGTATCCACAATAGAGACAGAGGGGTTTCTCCAAGTCAGAGAGAGATGGTTGGGCAAACCTGGCAAGTTCCATGTTGCTGACAGGTCCTAGTTACTCCGGACAGAATTGGCTGCTGAAGAGGAGAGGGGGAGAGGCCTGACTGAGAACGGATGAGGCATGGCTTTAAAATGGTGAGGCATGGAGCTTGGAAGTCAACTTTGACGGGAGAGAATAAAAAGTGTTGAAAAGGTGACCTCACTTTAAATGTCGATTTATATTTACTGTAATGTATTAATGAGTGAACCAGACTTGGTGGTGTAAGGGTTAGAGTGTCCGCTCTGAGTCTGGGAGTTTGGTGGTTCAAACCCTGGCTGTCATACCAAAGACTTTTAAAATGGTATGTGCTGCTTCCTTGCTTGATGTTCAGCATTTAAAAAAGATAGAGCATGGAAAAATAAATGCTGACCTCCAATCAACTCTGATCCACTTTTGTTTGTGAAAACACAGGCAGTGGAGAACCGATTTAAATGGGGGTAAACTCCTGGGATCTGTGGCATCCATACTGAACTCCTCAAGGCTGGTGGAAATGCTGCACTCATGTCGTTGCATGCAGTTCTGTGCTCTGCTTGGAATGCAGGCATCATCCAAACTGACTGGAAGAGGGGCCTTGTTGTCCCTCTATGGAAAGGGAAGAGTGATTGCCAAGATTGCAAGAACTACTGAGGGGTGACGCTGCTCTCAGTGATGGGCAAGGTCTTTGCTTGGATAATTATTGATAGGGTTCACCACCATCTGCTTGAGCACCAGCGCCCAGAGCACTCATGCTTTACACCAAAGAGATCAACGATTGACCGCATCCTTGCCCTTCGATTCCTCACTGAATGCAGACGAGAGTTTTGGCAGGGGCTACTTACAGCCTATGTTTATGTCTGCAAAGTGTTCGATTCAGTGAATTGGGATGCCTTTTGGAAGATTCTTGGTCTTCATGGGGTGTCACCAAACCTTATCAATCTGACGTCTGAACTATGCTCTGGTCCTGAGAGTGCTGTGAGATGTGGTGATACCATCTCCGACTTATTTCCAGTTGTTACTGGAGTTCGTCAGGGGTGTGTACTGGCCTCCACACTTTTCAGCGCTTGTATGGATTGGATTCTGGGGAGGATGTCGGAGAGATCAAGCTGTGGCATATCATTTGGGAATGTCAAGATCTCTGACTTTGATATCGCGGATGATGCAGTCATCTTTGTGGAGACCCTGGACATCCTTTTGAGGGGCCTCGAGGTGCTGGTTGAGGAGTCGGAGCCACTGGGATTACGGGTTTTCTGGGTCAAAACTAAGATCCAGGTTTTCATTGACATTCTATATCTGCTATCTTGTCTGTACCTAATTGTGGTGAGGATGTTGAGGTCAAGGAGAGATTCACTTACCTTGGAAGTGATATTCATGTCTCTGCTGGCTGTGATCCAGAGGTCAATAAATGTCTGCGTCGGGCCTGGGGAGTCATGGATTTATTGGATCATGGGGAGTGACGCTGTCGGTACCTGTGCCGGAGAACGAAAGTCTGAGTCTTCAGGTCCTTGGTGCTTCCAGTCTTGCTCTATGGGTGTGAGACTTGGACTCTGACCAGGGATCTAAGACAGAGACTTAATTCCTTTGGTAGCAGGTCTCTTCAGAGAATCCTTGGCGATTGCTGGTCGGACTTTGTGTCCAACAGGCGGTTGCTGAGAGAGACTCAAACCAGATTTGTTACCTGCATAGTCCGTGAGTGTCAGCTGAGGCTGTATGGACATGTGACTCGTTTTCCTGATACTGATCCTGCTCACCAGATTCTCTCAGTGAGGGATCCTCATGAGTGGAGGAGGCCAATGGGCCGACCATGTGCCTCGTGGTTGCAGCAGGTTGATCGGCATCTCAAGGAGATGGGGATGGGCCAGGTATCTGCCTGGGGGATGGTCAGACAGAGGCCCCTGGAATACCGGCACAAAGTGGATACAGTGACGCGCTGCCAGAGCAGCACGTGACTTTTTTCAGCAATGATTGTTATGAGTGTTTTTGCAGAGGTCTCTATGAACATTGCACAGTGAGATGGTGAAATCTTTGCCCATTCTTCATGTGAAAATTGTTCTAGTTCTGCCAAGCTTGATGGGGATCGTTGATGGACTGCAATCTTCAAGTCTCGGCATCAATGTTTAATTGGGTACAAGTCAGGACTTTGACTGGGCCACTGAAGAACATTTATTTTGTTTTTATTCAGCCACTCCAATGTTGCTTTCGCTTTGTGCTTCAGATTATTGTCCTGCTGAAATGTGAATCTCCTTCTCAGTTTCAGATTTCTGGCTGACCATTGCAGGTTTTCATCAAGGATTCTCCTGTACTTTGCACCGTCCATTTTCCTTTCTATCCTGACAAGCTTTCCAGTCTCTGCTGATGAAAACAGCCCCATAACATGATGCTGCCACTACCATTCTTGACAGTAGGGACGGTGTTGAGTGGGTGATGTGCAGTGTTAGGCTTGCGTCAGGCGTAACACTGAATTTAGATCAAAAAGTTAAATTTTTTCTCGTCTGATTCCAAAGCTGTTCTTGACATGCCTGCAGTATCATTAAGATGCTTCTTCGCAAACTCCATCGGAGCTTTTAGTTGCATCTTTTTCATTCTTGCCACCTGTCCATTGAGGCCAGCTTTGTGAAGGGAACGGGATATTGTTGATTGATGCATACTGACCGCCATCTCGTCCATAAAGCCTTGCAGATTTTTCAAAGTCATTGTTGGATTTACAGTGAAATCCCAAGCCAGTTTCCTGCTTGCCCGGCTGCTGAGTTTGCATGGGTGATTTGGGTGGAGTCTGGGTGGTATGAAATGTCTTCCACTTCTTAACGATGGATTTCACTGTACTCAAAGGGATAATGAGTGATTTTGAAATATTCTTCCAACCCTTGCCTGAATGGTGCTTTTCCACAATTTTATGTCTGACTTCTTTGGAAAGCTCCTTGGTCTTCATGTTTGTTTTAATTAGGCAAAGGGTTTGAATACTTATACAACTAGAATCATCTGATTTTCTCTGTTGTGTTAACGTATTCACATTTTATTTGTATTGTTTTAGCTTTGTCACTTTGGAGTAGTTTGTGAAGACTCTATATTGTCACATCCATGTTGATTCACACCGATGCTGGAAAGATCGGACCGAAACTGGCTTTGAGGCACTGCATTCAATGTTACTCTACTTACCATTCCCCAAGGTCACCCAAATCGACGGCAAACACACACGGAAAGCAAATGGCTGAAACACGCTTTCTTACCTTTTAAAGGATATATATTTTTTGAAAAGCACAGGGAAGAGGGTTGACAAGAAGCTATAATAAACAGAACAAACCAAGCAAGTCAAAAGACACAAAGAGGAGAATGGGAATATTCAAACTTATGTTCAATGATTGATAAATAAACCGAAAAACCAACCTAAGCGCCATATATCACACTTTTAGAACACAACAATAATGCAGGTAGAACTTCCCTTTTCTTTGATGCACAGGGTGGGCACAGGACTCGATGATGCCCATTTTAGAGATCAGGAGGATGACAAGAGCCAATAACGATGGTGCATAGAATAAGTAAAATGGCCACAAGCAGAGCCAGTGATGAGTAAGCCTTCAACTTGGCCACGTGGTCTCTTTTGTCCTTTTTATAGACAGAGGCCTCCTGGCCCTCTAAAAACACAGGGTGATCCCAGCTTCGATCGATTCCACATAAGCCTCTCCTGGTGCTGTCCTGGTGGACTCTCATGCACGAGCCTCTCTTGTACACCGTTCCCTCCTGGTGGACTCTCCGGTCAACTCCAGTTCTCTTGGGAACTCTTGTGCATGAGCCTCTCCTGGTGGACTCTCCGGGAGACTCTCGTCTCCACTCTCATGCACCGAGTTCTCGACTCATCAACTCACGGTCGACCCAGTCCTCTTTTTCCTCCTGTGCGGAGTCTTCCTCTGGGTCGTCCAGCCCACGGGACAGCCCCCAATAAGAATAAAAACACATCTTTTCTTCTGGGCTCCATAGCCCACTACACCACCATGGCTGGCACAAAAAGGCCAGAGAAATCGTAATTGGCCTCGTTGCACACCTGTGACACGTGTGCCTTTGCGATGGGAAGTCCACACCTATCCCCACCCACATGCAATTTTTACGCATCCATAATTAATCTCAACTGTGATGATAAATTATATAAGTTGCCTCCTCAGCATCACGTGTAACAAATTACTTTCTCTGACAGATCCCTGTTACATGGCAATCTAACTTCCTCAGAACACACGGACCATACTTCACTTACCACAGTCTAGCTATGGATCCCTCCCCTCTTCCATGAAACAATATGTTAAGTTTGATTTGAATTAAACATCATGAAATAAGCTCAGGTGGCATCAAAATTTGAAAACTTGGAGGGGGCTGAATACTTTTGCAGGTGACTGTAAGTGTCCTTCTCAAAAGCTTATATGTTAGGGGTGCCTGTTAGGCTCTCCTTCAAATTTCTTCATTTGTTACTCGATCATGGTAAGTAACCATCAAGATTTTTCTGAGGCACCTCTGTTGATAAGTTCCCTCAGCTGTTCCTTTGTAAGCCGCCATGTTTCTGCTGCACAAAGAGTCATTGTAATTACTACTGCATCAAATAGTCTCATCTTTAGTTTAAGAGAGATTATTTGATTGTTTTTTTTTTGGTCACAACAAGATCGAATGGCACATATAAACCCTGCTTGTCCTTTTGGTTTCTTATCGACTGTCGATTCCATGTGATTTCTGTGCTGATTATTCAGCCTGTGCAGGTAACGGGGAAGGTAAAGATGATGGAGAAAGAAAAGCACAGTGTAGCCGAAACAAGACAACTTTTGTCTGCAGGTGTAGACAAAAATTTCAGTATATGGTTGGTGTATTATGGTGCAGTGGTGTCCTAATGGTGAGGACAATGAACTTGGAGCCTGGATGACAGGCTGTGGGCATTAAAAGATGATGGAGAAAGAAAGGTGCAGGGTGTATAAGTATAGCTCCAGGTTTCATAATACTGAGTGTTAAGGAACACTGGTGGCCTATTGGTGATCCTAATAACAAATTTAACATCATGGAGATTGTGGGTGCAAATCCTACTGAAAGATTTAGATTTTAATACCAAAGAAGTCTTGGTATTTTGAGAATTGCCAAATCACAAATGGACTGTTAGTAAAAAGCCAGCTTGCTCATTAATGACCTTCAGGATCTTTAATGAGCCAGCTGGGTTTTTACTGACAATAATTTGTCTGCACCACCTCGTCTCCTCTGCATGTGATGCTACTCCACTCAGTGAGGTTGACTTACTGATCCCTTTTCTTGTTACAGGAGGTAATTGTGAATGACTATGGGCCTTACAGTCCTACCATTACGCATTGAGGACTTGGGAATCAAACGCGTTAATTCATGATAGCTTTCGAATAGAGAAAGGGTCTTTGGGTTAGCGTGGATATGGAGCGTGTGTTGGGAGGAGGGATCGTAAGTTTTCCCCTTCTCCCTTCCACTCCCCTCTCACCCCCCCTCCCCCACCAATATTTGGCACAACCCAATTCCAATGATGAATGCATTAATTAGCTTAATTTTATTATATGAGAACAATTACAACTATTATGTTAGTCATCTCACGAGTATCATCGTGAAAGTCATCAAGAATTTAACGCGACTTCTGGATTTCAGGCTGACTGAAATATTGTATTACTAGTATAAAAGCCCTTCAAAAAAGAAGGGTTGGGGAAATGGCAACGAAATATTTAAGGAGACGGGGTGATATGATGTTTCATGGCAAGAAGCGTTATTTTAAAACACGACATGTATAAATGTGACCCTATTTTCTTTGTCTTCTGGGATGTTTCTTTTTGATGGTACAGCCTCGTGGGTCTATAAAAGTCTGAAGCCTCGACGAAGTGTCACCCATGCATCCATTCGGACCATGCTCTGTGCAGAGCGTTGGTGCTGCCTAAGCAGTCTCCGTGGCTATTGGGCACAATCCTGAACAGGTCGCTACTCCGACAGAGGATACCAGCAAGCTGCTACTCATTTTGCCGACCTCGGAAGGATGGCAGGCAGGGTCAAGCCCACCTGGTATTAATTCAACAGCCAAGTGGGATTTGAATTCAGGATCCTCGGATCCCGAGTCCACTACCTTAACGATTAAGCCAACACCAGGCATACCTAGTGTCAGGTGTGCTTCTATCTTCATTATTTATTAGATATCGTACTTGGAGATCACATGTAGCGAATTTCACCTCCCTGTATCTTGTATTTATTGTTATTAAAAAAAACGCTTCTGGACACCACCCTTGAGGCTCAGTTTGCAAGTCACCGTCTACAATTCCAATAATTACTCTTTTATGGAAAATGTTTTTCGAGTTTTTTATCCTAAAAATAGACCAGAGTTAACACACAGTCATGTTAAAAGATTGGTCTTTAAAACCCTGCTCAAATCGTCCTTATGAAGGGGGACAGACAAATACACACTGTGTTTTATTAAGGTAGATTTACTTCTTTACCCAAACACTACTCTCACGCCGTTACATCCAGCAACAACCTCCTTACCCATTCCCTCAACTGACGTTGAATAAGTTCATTGAAATCTTGCACTACGCCCTCTAGTGAGAGATGATAATTATTCTCAGCTTTCCTGCCTTTTCAATTTGTGTTGGGTGTGTGCAGATGACGCAGAGGTGGTGTTAACAACAAGAATGAGAACGGCACTCGGAAGAGGGCATACCTCCACCAGGCTGAACAGTTTACGTTTTGTATCCCACAGATAGGCTGTATCTGCAAACAAAATCAAAACAGCTTGTTCTTTTCATGTACCCAACTCAACCATTAGGTTTTGTCATAGTTCGTCCACAACATTTTGAAATGTCATGCTAAATATTGTTTTTGGGCTGATCTCTCAATGAGGAAGAATCACTTAAAAAAAAAAAAAAAAAATTATATATATATATATATATATATATATATATATATATATATATATATATATATATATTCTCATATCCGGAGCCGAATCTTCAGCAAAATCGAATCAGTTCTTCCTTTTCACACACCCAACGTCTCCACCAAGTTTCGTCTGAATCCGTCCACAACTTTTTGAGATATCATGCTCACAGACAGAAAGACAAATATAGGGGCGAAAACATAACCTCCATCCACCTTTGCTGGTGGAGGTATCAACAACAAGGATGAACTTTGGTGCAGCAGGAGGCCATTCAGCTGATCATGCCTGCACTACACCTACAACAGATACCCACAAGTCCTGCCAACACCCCCCATACCATCTATCTTTAATTGGTACCTCTGTAATTGCAATTAATAACCTATCCACTCTTTTTGCAGCCACTACCTTTGTGGGGATCTTTGACCTGTCTAGCATGGCTTGGAATGCCAAACCAACTACAAAATGTCACCCTAGTGTTTCATGGGCAGGGCAATGTCAATCCATCGGTTGGACATTTAGCTGGGTGTCCTGTATGCTGGCATTTTTTGTGACCATTAAAGATCCCACGGTGGCTTTTGCTCGGTCCTCTGACCAAATTCTTGCTCTATCCCGTCATTTGCGACTTAGGCGGGGTCACCTGAGTAAAATGCAGGCATTACTACCAAGACCCACATTGATCCAGACAGCGCAATTACACACATTCGCTAATACGGCGATGGGACTTGAGGACCGAGTTGGAACACGTGGTTCTCGACTGAGAGGAGCTCATAATGGACCAAGGGACCGTGCAAGAGAAATGAGGGAAAAGCCAGTACATCTCTAATGGTCTTCAGTCACAGAGAAAAAAAACGTACCTCTTCACAAGGGAATTCCTCTACGCCACTACGACTATGCACAATCTGCATCTGATGATGAAAACTCGGTCACAGCTCTCGGTGAAGTAGTGACCCGAGGTCTGTTAATCATAAAGTCTGTCGAAATTTTGCAGTTTTTGAAGCAGTTTTGGGCCAGGAGACACACTGGGTTGTTTGGCATTGCCTTGCCTTGATCTGGGAACAGCCAGCCGTATTCTGTATATACAAACAAGCACCTGCTTGTAGACAGACCCTATTTAACCTCGACAATATAAACTACATTCATTCATTCATGGGCAGCATGTGGTTGTTGGCTTGGCATCATTGCTGCGAGCGTGAATGTGCCGCTGATGTAAGTAAGTTGGAGACCCTGTAAGTTGGAGCAGGATTTGGGAAGTGGTTCAGGGTACTGGCAATAACTTGCCTCCTGTTTGTTAAAGCCGCCATCGGCTTGTTTACACCATGCCTTCATGGACCATGCAGGTCGTCGCGCGAAGTTGTAGTCACACTCTTTCTGATCGGTCATCGGCAGGTTTCGTAGAGCGATGTGTCTTACCCAAATGAATACCCATGACCAATCGTGGAACGTTTATGGTACATACATCGTTGATCTCTGCATGTGGAACACCAGGGGGAAGCTTATAGCTGTGTCAGGATTCGAACCCAGTTGAGGCAGATCAGTCAGAAATACGTACGTGCACATACTTCAGAAGTTTCGTCAAATTCTGTATGGCAACGTTTGAAAAACACGATTTAATGATGTCAGCATCGTTCGTTGAACATCATGACAAATTATTGGGCTCCGATAAATAGCAATGAGAAATCACTTGATGGCTTCCTCCTCGTACTTGAACAACAAACGGTAAAACATGATGGAACAGGTTCAGTCCCTTCATCGATTTGAGCATATTCAACATTCAACAACGTCTTGTGGTGTAAACACCATTGTCACTCTCACACCTCTTCCATGAAATTCCCATGGAAATTTGAGCGGGCTTTTTGCACGACAGGACACACCGTCACCTCACGGGTTCTCCACAAGGAAGAGCAATTAGCTCCGTCGGCGGCCATGAGCATCCGATGGGGACATTCTTCGTTTGCTGTGGAAATCTTTCTCCACCACACGAAGCAAGGAAGCCTTGAGATCGACACACGGTGTTTGTTTGTTTGGAAGTGCGTGTTCAAAATGCCCAAAGACAAATGGTGCGATAAGGCCGACGGCGGAAACACCTGCGGTGTACCCGAGTAAAAAGGCAAGAAAAACAAATACCTTGTCCCGGATTGTGAACAAAATATTGGTTCACGAGTCAGAAAGTGACCACTATATTCGTTATGGGTGTGTGTCTGTCTGTTTGTCTGTCCCGAGCATAGCTCCGTGGGTTTTGATCCGATCCTGATAAAATTTTGGTGGGAGGTTAATATCATGATCTAGTTGTGTTTTCCTGAGAATGGGCATGCTGTGCCCATTATGGGCGAAGCTACGCCCAAACAAGGACAAATGTGTCAAAAGAGCCGCGTCCTCAAGGTTTTGCCTTCACCAGAAGAAGAAGAACAAGAACAAGAACAAGAAGAAGAAGAAGAAGAAGAAAAAAGAAAAAAGAAAAAAAGAAAAACAACAAAACAACAACTTCCGAGATTTCGTCACGTGCCTTGACGGAGCCAATAGCGAGTCCCACCATGGACGATCGTCGTTCATGACGGGAAAATAGTGTATTTACGAAATTACAACACATTAAATGAAATAATCTTTAAATAGTAACGTGAACTTTTCGAAACTTTAAAGCAAATGTCCGAATATATTTAAAAGTTCGTGACAGACGCTCTCAAAAGGCACCCTCAATGTGAGGATGTGTACAGGTGTTTAGTATTTAAGGAGATCCAGATCCTGTATATGAAAGAGCCGAGTCCTAAAGGTTTTGTCTTCACCAGAAAAAGAAGAAGAAGAAGAAGAACAACAACAACAACACCAAACAACAACAACGAGCTCTCTTGGAGCCACGTCTCGCGACGCCAGACGTGGCTAAAAACATGCGTTTTTAGGGGGAAGCCGGTTTCAAGTTACATCTTCTCCGAGGGGGTTTGTCGAATCTGGCAGGGGTTTCAGTATTTTGTTAGCCCAATGGCACCTGCATAGCCCCACGGAGCTCGATTTTTCATTTTCATCCCAAGGTCAAGGTCACAAGGTCACGAACTTAGAAAATGTCACAAAAATCAATGAATTGGGCATCGAGCTCCGAGGGTTTTCAACTGTTTCGAATGAAAGTTGGTATCCAAGTAGTGCTCTTCGAGTACTACAACTTTCGTCATTTACGTTTTTCCCGATTCCCACCAGTTTGCCCGTGGCGTCCCCTCGAAGGTCAAAAAATAAAAAAGGCGAACCGTGTACATTGCTCGTGAACCATCGCCGTCTCCAGACTTGTCTCAATATTTAATTAGCAAAACAAACATGGAGAAAATAAAATCCCAAGTTTACTTTGACCGCCACTCTCCGTCCGCATGTGTATATGTATATGTATATATATATATATATATATATATATATATATATATATATATATATATATATGTAATAAATAAATAAATAAATAAATATATAAACTTCAGACCTGAATTCAAAAAACAAATATATATATATATATATATATATATATATATATATATATATATATATATATATATATATATATATACGCATGAGTTTATTCATTGTATTAAAGCTGAGCGAAACAGCGTTTGCCACGAATCGTGTACTTGATTGACTGCAGGTGGAGAGGCTCATGGTTTGGTAAATCCTGAGGTAAAACTTGAGTCGTGTGATCAAAATGAAACAACTAAAATCGACAAAGAAATAAATCCTGCTTACCTCGCGTGATGTCAGACCATAAAATGTCCTCACAAAGTCTAAAAACTGTTCTTATGAATATCCTCCTGAAGGTAATAATCGCACATTTACCATTAATAAAAGCAATAATTGTGATATTGGAATTGTAACTGAATATTTAAAAAAAAAAAAAAAAATTTTTACCTCAGCGAGCAGACAGCAGGTCTGACGCTGGCTTTCCCGCCGTTTCCCTTCGTCGGCTCACGTGGGCCGAGTACGCGCTCCGGACGTCCATGTGCGGTGTCCGAGATGGATTCTCTGTGTACAATTCCGCGGGGGGCGGAAAGTCGCCAAGTTCTGGTGTCCGCGTCAGGTCCAGCGGTCTGGAGATGAAGGACGTGTTGACAGTTGTTTGCAAAAGAGTCTTCAAAGGTCTCTTCGATGGACCCGCGCTGCGACGGGGACGCCGATCCACGATCTCCCTGGAGCGCTACGAGCCTACCGACTGACTACCTCAGGTTTTGTCCGTTTCACCGGATTAAAAGTGGATGGTTTTTTTTTTTTTTCCTTAGCAAACCTCACCCCTCTCTCAACGAGTACCCCCCCTCCCCCTTTTTTAACTAATCCCACTTTCCCCGACCTCCCACCATTTGATTTACCATCCCCACAGGTTTCCTATTTTCCTACAGCTTCTTAATCCTGTAACTCCATCCCTGGTTTCGTCCACCAAATCCACTTAATCAATCATTGTCCGTCCATTTCCTCTCGTGCGTCGCTTCCACACAACCGGTATCGTTTCCCTGTGGTTTTGTCGATTCCGAATCCAAGCCCAGGGTCATCGAGGGGTTTAAACGTCCAGTGCTGATCCACTTTTTTTTTTTTTTACCCCCACCTGAGGTGGCAGAGGTTATTCCACCTCCGTCTGTTTGCAAACACGATATCTCAACAAGTTGTGCACGGATGTGGACGAAATTTAGTGGAGACGTTATGTGGGTAACACGGATGTATTGATTCGATTTTGGTGGAGATCCGAATCCGGATCCAGATACGAGAAATTTTTTTTTAATTTTATAAGTGATTCTTCACCATTGAGAGATTCGGCCAAAAAATGATGTATTTATATTCTTGAATTCTATCTGTGTTGATCTGTCCATTGTCTGCTGATTCCTCCGAAAGTCGATAAACTTAGTCCGACAGGATGGCGTACAGGTAGCGCACTCACCTGTGCCGTGTGTGCTGTCGAGTCTGGCTTCATTTCGAGTGACCTGACTATCAACTATGAGATTGTTGTTTCGCAGGAAGGGTGTTGCTCACACAAAGTGCGCCGTCTTTCGGATGGACGTTAAGCCGGCTGTCCCGCCAACTGGCATTCGTTGGTTGACCTTAAACATCCTACCGTGTGCTTCGTGGAGGGTCTGGCCAGCTTGTTCGTGAAAGGCTTGTGACAAAAACCCACCCCAGCCAACCCCACAAGAAGGTGAGAACGAATGATTGGGGCTGTTAAAGGAGTAGCTTCATGACCCTGAGATGGCTATATGTTTAATTAAATATTTCATTTCGTGGAAAGTTCATGCACCGATACATTTATTAACAAGAAAAAGAGCAATCAGAGATTGCAGACCCTCACCAGGACTTGTTTTGTGTGGTGCATTTAGTGTGTTGTTTGTGTACTGGTGTGTTGTGTAATTAATAAGAGACATAATAAGAACTGCCACTTTACAACTGCTGGCAGTGATCACCGGGTACCAAGACGTCCCACTTTGATGCAACCCCGCTTTGGACACCTGACCCTGACCCATGACGCTTATTATTATTCAATTGAATTTAGAATGGAATTAAAATATATTCAATTCAAATCAAATGGAAGACCAAATAGGTACAGTCCCACGTTGGAGTCATCAGAAGGAACCCAAACAAGCAAAAAGCAGAGATGAAGTCATCAGGAGGAACCTGGATAGGATTTGGGTTTCAGCTGCTACTCCTCTACTCTCAAACCCATCAAGCACAGCCAAGTGAGCCTTATTTTTTAAAAAAAAACATCAAAAAGAACCAAGATCAATTTTTTTTAAATAATTCTGGCTGCGAGACCATGTGTTCCGATCAGGTTGAAATTATATATATATATATATATATATATATATATATATATATATATATATATATATATATATATATATATATATTATAATACCAAGTTGCCCACTAAAAACTCGGCTCGCCGTCACATGATCCCTATGAAATCGCTGTGGCACTTAGCGGATATGCCGACAATGTTTGGGAAGTCTTGGCGTTCCATAGTACCACTTGCATTTTGCACAATGCGTATTTTTGTCATTCCACGTGTACGGTCTGTCGTCTGCTACCAGCTATGTTGTACTGCTATCCCATGCATGTGCACGGTTATCGCGAATATATATATATATATATATATATATATATATATATATATATATATATATATATATATATATATATATATATATATATATTCCCCATCTTTACTAGATCATAATTGTGAAGTTTCACGTTGATTGATTGAGCAGTTCAAGAGAAATAATTTTTGAACGATTTTTGTTCAATTCAATATGGCCGCCAGACCATGTGACATCATTTATTCATGAATACCCTGGTAATCCCCATGACTTGAGGAACATTTGTGTGAAGTTTCCCCTCAATCTGTCCAGCCGTTCTGGAGAAGAAGGTTTTTTTGTGGGTTTTAGGGTAAATCCAATATGGCTGCCAAACTATGTGACCTGTGACGTTATATGTGTGAACCTTTTGTTCCTCATTGATAGGCGGTCATGCATGTAAAATTTTGCCTTGATCTGTTCAGCCACTTCAGCGAAGAAGATTTTTGAAGGTTAAAAAAACAGTATGGCTGCCGAATCACGTGACTGATCACATCATCAAGTGTTTTTTTTTCTTTTCTGTGGACCATTTTATCCCAAGATAATCCTCAAAAATATTCATACTGATCAGATGTAGCGTTCTACATGTACAATTATGACGTCACAACAAAGGCGCCTATGATGTCATCAAAAATCACACTTGCTCCCCATGACGAGTACTTGCCAAATTTCAATTTTTTCCTTGGTGCGGTTTTAGAGATGCAGAGGTCCAACCTTTTTCCGTTTTTCCAACATGGCTGCAACACCACATGACATTTGACGTCATAATTATCAATAAAGCATTCTACATGAGTAGTTGTCCGACGGTGAAAATTTTGTCTCAATCCGACAAGCGGTTTATTTTTATTGATACGTTGTCGAGACTCGTATGAGAGCCAACACAGAAAGTACAGCGAGGCGAGCATGAGACAAGGAGGGGGGGGGAGGGAAGGAAAAAACAGTGGGGAACAGAGACGTGAAGAGATCTGTGGAAGGGAGAGGAATTGGGCGGAGTACACAGGGTAAACAAGGTGGACACTCCAGGGACTTTTGGGTCCTTACATGACAGGGACTTTCAGGAAGGAAAGTAGGGAATTTGCAGGAGGTGAGTTTGATGTGGATTAACGGCAGTAGAAAAGATCATGGTATTGAATGGGGGAGATAAGAGATGGTGGTGAACAGCTGTTTGGAAGACCTGGAGAGAAGCATGGGATTGAAGAGAGTGGGAGTTTGTTCCAAAGGTGGGGAGAAAGAGGAATGAAAGAGTGAAGGTCAGCAGTGAATCTTCATTTTGGTAGTTTTACTACCATTTTGGTAGTTTGGGGGTTGCTGGCGGACCTTGAGCGCCCTGCAGAAATATGGGGGGCTCAGACAAATTCGGGGGGCGAGACCGGAGAGGAGACGGTCGAAAAGTGAAAAACCATTCCACTTTCCTGCAGTGAGAGAGTGAGAGACCCAAAGACTCAGCCACATCACGGGAGATACCAATGATCATAAATGCCTTGGTCTCCATAGCCTGAAGCCGAGAAAGGTGAGAGTTGGGAGCACCAGCCCAGAGGGGAGGCAGTACTCCATCAGGCTGCAGACAAAGGCTTTGTATGTGGTCAGGTGCTCAGGTGTGCCAAGGAAGGACTTTGCATGACTGAGGATGCTCAGTCGGCAACTAGTTTTGGAGGCCAGGTTGGAAATGTGGTTTGCTCAAGAAAGATCATGGCTCACAATGAGACCCAGCAGTTTGTGACTGAAGTGCTTCAAGAGGATTGTTAAGAAAGTAGATGAAGGGTTTGCCAGATGGTTTTTTTGGAGAGACAGAGTTTGTGTCTCCTTTGCCTTTTTGTCCTGTTGGTGTTTTCTCCCTGGTTTTACTTTCTCTTTCTCTCAGCCCCTTATTGCTGCATTTGAGCTTGCACTCAGCTTGTTCACCCACTGTCATCCTCTTTCCCTCACCCATTCTTCATTCAAGTGTCCCTCCGTTTTGGCCCTCTACACTGCTGTTGATGTGTTTCAATGCTTTCGACTGTGTTCTGTTCTCTTCTGCCCTGTGTTCTAGGTCTTCTATGTGCTTCGACTTTGTGGAAACAAAAAAAACAAAGATCATTTAAACTTTGCACTCAGGTGGATTGACTGCCCTTTTTCTCATGGAAGAACCTTTGACTATTTTTGTGTTTACTTGTAAATATCAGTAATCATTACCTCCGCCATCTGCGATGGACGGAGGTTATGTTTTCACCCTTTGCAGTGTGTTTGTGTGCATGATATCTCAAAAAGTAGAGTTCAGATGCTGATGAAATTTGGTGAGCAGGTTGAGTGTGTGACGAGGAAGAAATGATTCGATTTTGGGAAAGATCTAGATCCGGATTCCAAGAATTTTAATGATTCAACCCTTTGAGAGATAGGTCCAAAACGATGTGTCGCATGATATCACAAAAAGTTATGGATGGATTCGGATGAAACATGGTGGCCAGGTCGGGTGTGTGACAATGAAGAAATGATTTGATTTTAGTGAGGATTTGGATCTGGATCCGAGATATTTTAAAATGATTCTTTACCATTGAGAAATGGGGCCAAAACGATATATGATGTAACATGATATCTCAAAAGGTTGTGTGTGGATGGGATGAAACTCGGTGGATGAGTTGGGTAGGTGACAAGAACAAGCCGATTCGATTTTGGTTCCTATCAGTGGGATAAAAAAAGCATAAACTGTGTAACCTCGTGAAGGTGTACAGTGCCCTACTGAGTGCCGTTCTAGTTTATCTGTGTGATTATAATGAAGGTAAGAACAGCGCTGCAGATCAACGTCATCATTGTTGATAAGTGCAGAATTTTTCTGGACTCTCTGTGCTGCTGAAGGAGTCACAGTTTATTTTATTTTTTTCCAAAAATAACATGGTGGGATCTTTAATGTCTACCAGCAGCAGATCCAGATGGGTCGTCAGTTTACCATCCCTCCCGATGGATTCATTAATGGTGCGACCACCCTGCAAAATTTCAGCTGACAGCTTCCAGACATGTCAGGGATCGAACCCTTAGGAGACGGCTCAAAGGAGTGTGAATCACTTCTTGAGCTCATATGCCAGCCAAAGAGATTGTGACAATCAAAAAATAATGTCATTACTCTGAAGAACACTTGCAGAAACAGGTAGAAGTAATTTCCTCTTGTCTTGAATGAAGAGATAGTTTCAGTCATGGTCTCGGAGTGAGTAACAATTTGCCTTTGGAAGTCATGGGATGCACCATATACTGTATACTACGAATTCTTTCACAAATATTTGGCGAGTTAGCACCGGCACCCTGGCTTGATTCCAAATTCCTCACTGGACAGCAGGTAGCAAGTAATGTGGTCTTCTGGTGGTTCGTTGACACCAGATTACACCAATTGTTATCTTTGAGTTTGGTTGTTTGCTGGGCAGCAGCATCTGCACGATAAACGAGTCGACCAGGTGGTTCGCATGTTTCATGTCAACGGCCTTCTTCGGCTACTAAGGGGAAACCAATTTTCTATTCCAGACAAAAACAGGACATAAGAGTTCCTAATGGATAAAAGTCTCGCAAAAAATTGATTATTTATGTCTTGTTTATGATCCAACACATTGTTTTATCTCTGCGGCCCTTCGGTGAATATCACTTCGTGGAAATGGAAATGCAGCACCAGGAGAGGATGTTGGCATGATGAATTATCCAGTTGATACAAGTAAGACTTATAAGTCAGGTCGAACCAATTGCGATCCTCGGAGGTATTAGATGTGTAGATTTGAAATATTTCATGATCCCAACTGCACCCTACTCTTGCTACCTTGTGCACTGTTTAATCACCTCATCTATCAACGCAGTTGATGAAATGACGATTTTTTAATGACTGACCTTCACAATGAATCCAGCTTTTTCCCCTCGCCTGGTCTGGTTTACCTGAATTATCAACTCCAAAAAGACATGATTGCTTTTGCAGTTTTGACGTCCAATGAAAATGCAAATAAATACACAGCACAGGTAAATTATTTAATCGAGACTTATAACCAAAGAGTTGAACTATCCGACCAAAGTTTCATTTATTCATGAACAATATCTCGACAGAAACAACTTTCCATTTGATCCAGAAATATTCTCAGTTATTTCGAAAGCAAAGTGTTCTTTTGAAAGGGAAATGAAAAACCAAGTTTCAATTAAGGTAATTTCGTGAATTCCGGTTTGTAATTTTTAATAACTATAATGAACTAATTAGAGGCCCATACTCTTTACAGAGCTCCGGGGCAAACCACGACTAGCCGAGACCGTTTCCAGACTCGAAATGATTCTTGGACAGGTAGCTACTCCGATGCAGGCTACTCGACTGAAGGTAACGGGAATTTTCAACTTGTTTAATGTCCCTGCGATAACTCACTTACTCTTCATGAACAACACCGTGGGATCTTTAGCGTCCACCAACGATCATCACTGGCAATCGGATCCTCAGGCTTAACATCCATCATGTCAAAGATGTATGCATCAATGCCTTGTTGTGCATGCCATTCACCATGGTGACAGTTGTAGCTGTGTTGAGATTCTATCCCAAGCCCAATATATAAAAGCTGGCCCTAATCTTATAAGGGAATATACGCTTGAAGCAACAACTGGGTAAAGCTTGAATAACCAATATAATAGCTTGAAATTAATGAAGCAACTTGTAATTTAACTCCATCTGCATAAGGTACAGAACTCCAGAGTAACTCAATAGTATCAGGATTCATGTAAAGTTGAAGATCAAGTGGCATAATACCATCATGCTTTACCTATTTTTTATTATGCAGCCTGTAGCTGCTTGGCTGCATCATTTTTCTTGGCACGTAGCTGTACCACTGTAATGCTTAGCCTGTTCCTCCAATAACAGACCAACAATATCGACCTTTGCTGTAAATATCTACGGGTGTTTTAAAAAGAGTGATGCAACTTTAAATGTTTATTTACAAAGAAGCAGAAACCTCAGGAATGTGAACCAAACATTTCTTGAAAGCTTATGACATGGTATTTTCTATCACTGATTGCTATTGCATGAAGTCACTGCCAGAGTTGGTGAGTGCCAAAGGTCTGAAATTGGCATTTACACAAAATCCTTGTAATTGGTGTTCTCGATGTGTGCCCCTCCACGGTTCAGACAGGCATTGATCCTGACTCCAAAGTTCTGTCCAACTTTCCTGTAGGTTTCATGTGGCACTGCCTGGAGGTAGTCTGACACCTCCTGCTTCAGATCATCCAGTGTGACATGGTGGTTGGTATAGGCAGAGGCCTTGGCAGCCCCTCAGAAACAGTAGTCCAGAGGGTTCAAGTCTGGGTTATGGGTCAGGTCAGGTATGGGAGCATGTGCCAGAACAGTGCGTCGCTGCATCCACTTTCCACCAGTACTCCAGGGGCCTCCGTCTGGCCTTCGCCCAGGCAGATGCCAGGCCCATCCCCATCTCCCTGAGATGCTGGTCAACCTGCTGCAACCACGAGGGACATGGTCAGCCCATCAGCCTCCTCCACTCATGAGACTCCCTCGCTGAGAGAATCTGGTGAGCAGGATCAGCATCAGGAAAACGAGCCACATGTCCATACAGCCGCAACTGATGCTCACAGACCATGCAGATAACAAATCTCATCCGAGTCTCTCTCAGCAACCGCTCGTTGGACACAAAATCTGACCAGCGATAGCCAAGGATTCTCCAAAGAGACCTGGTACCAAAGGAATTGTCTCCGTCTCAGATCCTTGGTCAGAGTCTAAGTCTCGCATCCATAGAGCAAGACTGGAAGCACCAAGGACCTGAAGACTCGGACTTTCGTCCTCCCGCACAGGTACCGGCAGCGCCACACCCCATGATCCAGTGAATCCATGACTCCCCAGGCCTGACCCAGACGTCTATTGACCTCTGACTCACAGCCAGCAGAGACATGAATATCAATGCCAAGGTAAGTGAATCTCTCCATGACCTCAACATCCTCACCACAAACAGACACAGACAGGACAGCAGCATCCAAGATGTCATTGAAAGCCTGGATCTTAGTTTTGACCCAAGAAACCCACAATCCCAGCAGCTCCGACTCCTCATTCAGCACCTCGAGGGCCCCCAAAAGGATATCTAAAGTCTCCGCAAAGATGACTGATTCATCTGCGAAATCAAGGTCCGAGATCTTGACATTCCCAAAGGATGCACCGCAGTTTGATCTTGACCTTGACCTTCAAAATTTTGTGTGCTGAAAGGGACATCTATAGGCCTCTGATATGCGAAGTTACAAAAATTTCCAATGATAACTGTGCTCTGCAGAATTTTTTTATACGTGATTACAGACAAAAAAAAAAAAAAAAAACATACAAGCGGACGAACATATCTTGCAAAAACTTCGTTTTGGCAAGATAACAAACTGATAGACGCGGCTGCTTTTGTAGTATAGATTTTTATCGTTATTTTTTAACACTGATATCCCTGAACCTGCCACAATTTTCACATCCCCACAACCTATTCCACAACCCCCCAATGAAATTAAGTCAAAATTTGATGGATTTATTGAAGCTGGTGTTGGTGCAGCACAGGCATGATAGGCCGAATGGCCTCATCAAATGGAATGTTTCAAATTCCTTATTACCTCCACCAGCAAAGGTGGATGGAGGTTATGTTTTTACCCCTGTCTGTTTGTTTGTCTGTAAGTACGATATCTCAAAAAGTTGTTGACGGATTCGGACGATATTTGGTGGACAGATTGGGTGTGTGAAAAGGACGAATTGATTCGATTTTTGTGAAGGCCAGATCAGGACACTATATTTTCTAAGTCATTCTTCACCATTGAGTGAAAATAATATGTAGCATGATATCTCAAAAAGTTATGGATGGATTTGGACAAAACTTGACAGATGAGTTTGTTAGGTGATGTGAACAAGCCAATTTGATTTTGGTTAAGGTCTGGATGCACATCCGACCAATCGGTGAGATACAAAAGGTAAATTGTTCAGCCTGGTGGAGGTGTGCGCTCTACCAAGTGCCCGGTCGTGTTATTCCTGATTCCTTGTTATTCCTTATTGGCCTGTTACAAAAAAAAATGAAGAAAGAAATCAAATTATGTCAGCGATTATTAATTATAAGAGTTCAATTATCAATGCAGTACTGAAATTTCAGCACTACCAATTTTCACAATATGGCATCGAGATAATTTTGAGATACTTCATATTAAACAATCTTCGAGTAATAACTAACGATGTGGCATGTTCAAAAATTTCGACAAAAGACTCCAAGAAACGCCTTGCTTTTTTATTTTATTTTATTATGACAGTATTTATATCTAGTAAGAAAATGTGTAAAGGTACAATTTATCTTTATATATGTCTCTTATTGCCTCATTGTACTTTTTTGGTGTTTCTTGAACTCTGAGTACCTCGTTCATATTACTTTTCAAACATTGCTGGTGAAATTGATGGTGAAGAGGCATTTGCTCATTAACTAATCGTAATGATAGCAACGAAGCAAACAAGCCAACGGTTCTTAACGTGGTTTGAGGATAGTGTGTGCTGATGCTGATGACACATTACGAATGCATAGACTTCAAGGCATTCCGTTGTTCAACTTGAAGTTGAGACGAGTAACACCCACAGACGTTTCTCCAATAGAGTTCCCTTTACTGGTTCTTTGACTCCGCCATCAAAACTCAGCATTTCGAAAAACGTACAAAAGTCCTCGTACAACACCCATCGCCAGATTGCCAACGTTACTTGGATTTCCTTGGGCCTAAAAGCTTTCAGAAAGCTTTCCTTTTTACTCTCGATCAACGTACCTTTTGATGGCGGCTTGCATATTTTACAAACAAATATTAGTCTTGCGGTTTGCAAATTGGCAGTTAAACCACTGCACGTGGACTCCCACACCGCAGAATGCTCCATGCATTCTGATAACCAACCTTCTCTATATCCCAGTAGTCAACTGTGAGTTCCTGCCTGAGTCTTAAATGCTATAAAAAGAAAAAAAACACCATTGCTGCTAAACAAGGTAAAATTTTGTTCAAATCTAGCTTGGCCTCCTTCCTGTCTGTGTGCCAAATCTATTCATTCCTGTAAGGCATCAACCAACATTTATTAATTCTCACATGCCCATCAAAGGGTTGGCCTGTTTAGAGCTCCCATCTGAACAAATGGCTCATGATGTTCGGAACCCAGGTTAAAATCTCACATACACGTATCTGTCCATTGTCTACTCGTGTCCTTTTGATTTTGATTTACATTGAAATGCACGAGATTTTATCAACTGAATATTGTTAAAGGTAGGCTAACTGCCACAGTCAACGAAGTAAAGCTGATGTTTTGGGCATCAGCCCTTCATCGGAGCAAGAGAGGGACGAAGCAAGAGAGAGTGACCTTCTAGTTATTTCTTTAAAACCAAATATGTCAAATAACTCTGACTTGTTGGAATTGATGGAGGAAATCACCTCCTACCTTTCTTTAGTCACCACTTGTCTCCCGTTTTATCCCTCATTTTTTGCGGTTTGTTTTGCCTGGGAAGGGGAACAAAAATGGTGAACCATTCATCTCTCTGCCTGATTGTTTGCAGATACAGAAATCCAAAGTTTCAAAAACATCCTCATTGCATTTCTAAGATTGTTTCAAAGAATTTGGTTATGGTGAAACAACAGTCCATGTAATTCACTGTGTCATCCTCTATGTTTCCCGAGCATGAAATGCATTTTCTATGGATATTTATCCCAACCAAACATCTGTGAACGTTGAGAAATAACACTCCATCTTGATGCAAAGTTTTGAGTGAAACTCAAATCTGGTAAATCTTGGCATTCAAATCAAGACAGTCAGGGTTAAAGGGTGGTTTTTCCACACCCTCACTAACTGACAGACCAGTTATACCTGTTATGTCTGGTAAAGAAATACGCAAAAAAATGTCAATCTCAGTCATCCATTGTGATCCTGAGACTCCCTCATATTTCTAATGGGTGGCCATTTCTCCTGAAGACCACCTTGCAGCATGCGGCTTCAGCATGGAAATTACAGGGGAAAAAAAAACAAGGTCTGAAAGGTTCCAGACAAGGTAGTATGTGGCTTGCCAACTTTCAATGCCTGTGTGCATCGCGGTTAGTCTAAAGCCTGAGGGAGTCAAAAGTGATTTTTGTAAAACTTGTGCCTGGTGCTGACATCAATGTGTGGATGGGTGAATGTGCTCACATATAAGCTTCTGGGCTCATTCAGCCGCTTCAGGATGAGAATCTCACTGTACTGGGCTGGCTCAAAAGCAGAGCTTTCATCTTGGAACCCATGGTGTCTGAAATGGCAAACAGGAGCGTCTGTTCAATAACTGAAAAATTCCAGCTTCCAAAATCAACTTTATTTGCTCTATGTGACATTGTGTGCTCCTGGATGGTGAATTTATGTGATGATAGGTCTAACATCCTCTTTTTTTAGTCGTAGTCGAAGCTCGTGGAAGTAGTCGAAGCTTGTGGAAGATCGAGAACACTTCATGGATCAGGACGCAGTAAAACAAAAGGAGCATTAGAGAGAGGGGCGAAACACCAATCAGAGAGTTGAAGGAAAAAATAAAGACAGACTTGGAGGAATGAGGGTAGGGGAGTATGTATGGGGTGGACAGGATAGATGCAGAAGCAAACTCTCAGGAAGGAAAAACTGGAAATTTGGAAGGAGATGGGTATGGTGTGTGAGGGGGTGGTTGATGGGGGTACAAATGATCATAGTTTTGGATGAGGGATGATCTGAGATGATGTTAGTGAGAATCTGCTTTGAAGACTTGGAGGACAGAATGAGATGGAAGAGAATGTGGAAGTTGGTTCCATAGCCAGGGAAAAAAGAGGAATGAGTGAGTGGGGGCGAACATTGATTCTGGATTTTTGGAGCTTCATCAGAAGAGGTTTGATGGTGAACCACTTGTGCCCTGCAGAAATATTGAGAGGTTGGGGGGGGGAGGGAGGGCAAAGCAAGGGAAGAGCAGAGGGTGAAAGACCAGAAAATCACCCCTTTCTGCATCCCTCCTTACCCCACCCTCTCATTGTTTCCCCCTCAACCCACCCCTGAAATGCTTCCCTCTCACCCCAATCCCCCCAAAACATCACCTTGCCCTCACAAAACCTCCTCCCCCATCCTTCACCATCCCAATGCCTCCTCTATCCTATCTCTAAATGTGTGGACCTCAAATATCAGAGGTCTCCGCTCAAACCTGTCAGATCTCTCAATCTCCGCCACGGCCGATAAACTAGACATCATCTGTTTTACAGAATTCTTCCTCCCACAGGACGTCCCTGACTCCTTAGTATCTCTCTCCGGTTATTGTTAGGCCTGAACCATGCCCCGAAAGCGGAGTTGCACTTTACATCAATAACTCAATTTCCCACTGTCCTTATACTGACCATACACCTCCCAACCCCAGGAGTACCTCTGGCTGCGACTTCCCTTCCACTCCCACTTCTTGTTCATCTGTGTGTTGTACCGTCCTCCGAGCAGTGCCGACTCATTTACCTCTCACTCTCACTCTCACTCACTCACACACACACATGGACAAACTTTAACCACTCATCAAAACACTCCCTTCCTCATACAGTGCCTTCGGAAAGTATTCACACACCTTGACTTTTTTTACATTTTGTTGTGTTACAGCCTGAATTTAAAATGGATTAAATTGAGATTTTCTTTGTCACTGATCTACACAGAGGTCTCCGCTCGAACCTGTCAGATCTCTCAATCTAGGCCGCAGCCGATAAACCAGACATCATCTGTTTAACAGAATCCTTCCTCCCACAGGACATCCCCGTATAATACCCCATAAGGTCAAAGTGGAAATTTTTTTTGAGATGTTAATTAATAAAGAGCTGAAATGTCTTGAGTCAATAATTATTCAACCCCTTTGCTATGACACTCCAAGTTGAACTCTGATGCATCCAATTTCATCCTTTGATCATCCTTGAGATGTCTCAACAAATTGATTGCAGATTGCAGGTATACAGTGCCTTCAGAAAGACTTTTGTCACA